>NW_005356905.1:2293744-2315567 GCF_000412655.1 Myotis brandtii | reverse complement strand
GGTTTCTGGGGTTTTGTTTAGCTTCTATATTTGTAACAATATTTCAAACTGCAAGCTCAGAGGCGGGCAGCGGCAGGCGGGGAACGTTGGCTTCCTCCGTCACTAAAGCAAGCAAGCCTCATGCTCGCTTCAAGCTGCCTGGCTGCCGGCCGCCATGTTGGCTGGCAGTTAATTTGCATATCGCCCTGATTAGCCAATGGGAAGGGCAGCGGAGGTACGGCTAATTACCATGTTTCTCTTTTATTAGATAGGACTAGAGGCCTGGTGCACGAAATTTGTGCACGGGGGAGGGGGGTCCCCTCAGCCCAGCCTGCACCCTCTTCAATCTGGGACCCCTCAGGGGATGTCCGACTGCCAGTTAGGCCTGATCCCAATCCCGGGGATCAGGCCTAAACTGGCAGTCAGACATCCCTCTCACAATGCTGGACTGCTGGCTCCTAGTCACTCACCTGCCTGCCTGCCTGGTCACCCCTAACTGCCCCGCCCTGCCAGCCTGATCACCCCTAACTGCCTCTGTGTGCTGGCCTGAGTGCCCCTAACTGCCCCCCTCTGCTGGCCTGGTTTCCCCCAACTGCCCCCCTCCGCCAGCCTAGTCACCCCTCACTGCCCCCCATGCCAGCCTAATCGCCCCCAACTGCCCCCCTGTTGGCGGGATTGCTCCTCACAGCCCCCCCACTGGCCTGGTTGCCCCACGCAGCCTGCTGTTCAGTCATTTGGTCGTCCCTCCCTAACCCCCCTGTTAGCCTGTTCATAGGCAGCCATCTTGTGAGGGGCGTGATGGTCAATTTGCATATCACCTCTTAATTATATAGAACATTTTATGATTATATATAATATTGAGACAGAATTTGAATAATTCAGACCTTAATGTAGCGAG
The DNA here is from genome assembly GCF_000412655.1 of Myotis brandtii. Classification (NCBI taxonomy): domain Eukaryota; kingdom Metazoa; phylum Chordata; class Mammalia; order Chiroptera; family Vespertilionidae; genus Myotis; species Myotis brandtii. Next base: position 2,314,690 of record NW_005356905.1, on the reverse strand, counting down.
TACATATTCATGTTCTAAACATACAGTAGTCTAAAGAGAGAATTGAGAGCCAGGAATGGGCAGAACCAGGTTGGTAGCTTGCAGGAAAACAGAATAAAGAGGGAAGGAAGATGAGGAGCAACCAGTGAAGAGAAGGAAGTTGACCATATAAGTAATAATTGAAGGCAGATGTTCTAGAAGTATCTAAGAAGACGGGATCAGTCAGGAACTTATGTGAAGAAGTTGTTCAGAGCCAGAAGGGAAAGAGATAAGGATGGATACAGATAAGATGGATACAGGTGAGCACAGGAAGGAAATTAAGTGAATTTATGTCTGATGGCCACTATATTCTCTGTAAAATAGGAAGCTGATGAGAATAAGAGAGATGGGGTAGAGAATGGCGAGCCATCTGGTATGATTTTGAAATTACTTCTTCATGAATAAGAATTGAGTAGGAACTAGAATAAGAAGTGTCAAATAGTGTTGACATTCCCTATAATAGAAAATAATGTGTTTTAGTATAGAAGTCACTTGACAGCTGTCATGAGTACATCCTTATGTAAAATTTTATTATTAAAAATACTCTATCCCAAGGACTAAATGATCAGAACACTGTTCTAAAACTAGATAGATGCCAAAGTGAAACTGAAACATGGTCATTAGGGCACCGGTCAGCTGGCATTGGTGTTCTAACAAGTAGCGAATGTAGATGTCATCAGTTTACCTGATGGACTTCTGTTGTACTGAGCAACAGCCGTTCAGGGTACCATCAATACATGGTTTTATTGTGATTGATTTGAGAAACATATGTATGTCCGTTTCAGGCCAGAAGAAGCCCAAAGCATTCACCGAGTTTGTCTTTCTCTCTACAAATGTTTTGTTAGACATCAAAGTGAGTGTTTTGCCATTTAAAAAAATATCAAGTCCAGCCTGATTTAAAAATGAGTCTTTCAAATGATCTAACATTTGCTCTGCCTTTCAATAGCTGTTCCTTGCGCCTGAGCACAGACATTCATCTTCTGTTAGTAAGAGGATTCTTTTAATTCATTTATTTTATGTATTATAGGAAAAGTATGTGAAATTTTATCTTTTTAAAAAGATGACCAAAAATATCCCCAGATTAATTCACAGAAATTTGGATAAAGGATATTGGAATAAAAAGTAACCAAATACGTAACTCCATCAACTTCCAGCACAAAATAAAGAAGGCAGGAATTCCCATTAAGGTTAATCTCTCAGGGACTTAAGATAAATCTGTTCAAGCAGCAAACAGTACTTTAGTGTGGTGTAATATTACTTATTCCACCCAGTTCCCCTATATGAAGGTGAAAACCTTTTCACTTTTGGCTCAGTCTTAGGAGTTTAGATCTATTTCACAGTAAATCAGTTAGTTTAGACTAGGACCTAGTTTTCCCATGTCTTGCCTGAGGACACACATTCCTCAATTAGTGATCTCCAAACTTTTTGGAGAAGTGGTCAGGTGTTAGAGGGGACTTTTATTGTCATACTAGAGGCTCAGCGCACGAAATCGCGTGAGACCCAGACCAGCCACGCCGGCGGGACCCCCAGACCTTCCACACAGTAAAACTGAAACCTGCCGCACCGCGAGACCCATCAACGCACCTCCTGGTGACTGGTTGTTTGGTTGTTATAGTGTTACGGTCACTGGCCTTTTATAATATAGATTTTCCTTTCTTTTTTAAACAGGAAGATGGAGCTGTTATTACCTAAGTCAGTGGTCAGCAAACTCATTAGTCAACAGAGCCAAATATCAACAGTACAACAATTGAAATTTCTTTTGAGAGCCAAATTTTTTAAACTTAAGCTATATAGGTAGGTACATTGTTATTAACTTAATTAGGATACTCCTAAGCCTTAGGAAGAGCCACACTCAAGGGGCCAAAGAGCCACATGTGGCTCGAGAGCCGCAGTTTGCCGACCACTGACCTAAGTGATTAAAAATTTAAGCAAAAAAAAAGACAGGACAGTTCTATACATTTGTTGGAGTATTTCAATGCAGTGGCATAAAAGATGGATTTAAAAACAGAAGAATGCTTTTTCTTAAAGAAATTGTTCATAGGACTTAGGGCAGAGTCCATGCCTGATACCAAGGCAGGGCAGAGGTGTGTCATCAAGGATCAAAGGGAAGGAAGTAGACTCAAATATTATCACCTGTCAGTGATTCTTGTTGTGTGTCCCAGCCTTGCTTTCCCACTACTTCCTCTGATACTTTAATCACCACTATATACACTAATAAAAGACAAACATGCAAATTGACCTTTGCTATGCCTTAAGCCATGCCCACCAGCCAATCAGAGCGACTATATGCAAATTAACCTGACCAAGATGGCGGCCGGCAGCCACCGAGCTGGAGCAAGCAGGAGGCTTGGTTGCCCCAATGATGGAGGAAGCCAAGCTTCCCGCTTGCCACGGCCTGGCTCTGAGCTCCACTCAAAGCAACAAAGTTTCAATTATAGAAGGTAAATAAACACCAGATACCTGCTTTCAGCCGGCCGTGGCCACGGAGCTGGAGCGAGCAGGAGGCTTCCCTCCTGCCTGCCCTCGCCGACCCTGAGCTCCTCTCAAGGCTACAAAGTTTCAAGTATAGAAGGTAAATAAACACCAGATACCTGCTTTCAGCCGGCCGTGGCCACGGAGCTGGAGCGAGCAGGAGGCTTCCCTCCTGCCTGCCCTCGCCGACCCTGAGCTCCTCTCAAGGCTACAAAGTTTCAAGTATAGAAGGTAAATAAACACCAGATACCTGCTTTCAGCCGGCCGTGGCCACGGAGCTGGAGCGAGCAGGAGGCTTCCCTCCTGCCTGCCCTCGCCGACCCTGAGCTCCTCTCAAGGCTACAAAGTTTCAAGTATAGAAGGTAAATAAACACCAGATACCTGCTTTCAGCCGGCCGTGGCCACGGAGCTGGAGCGAGCAGGAGGCTTCCCTCCTGCCTGCCCTCGCCGACCCTGAGCTCCTCTCAAGGCTACAAAGTTTCAAGTATAGAAGGTAAATAAACACCAGATACCTGCTTTCAGCCGGCCGTGGCCACGGAGCTGGAGCGAGCAGGAGGCTTCCCTCCTGCCTGCCCTCGCCGACCCTGAGCTCCTCTCAAGGCTACAAAGTTTCAAGTATAGAAGGTAAATAAACACCAGATACCTGCTTTCAGCCGGCCGTGGCCACGGAGCTGGAGCGAGCAGGAGGCTTCCCTCCTGCCTGCCCTCGCCGACCCTGAGCTCCTCTCAAGGCTACAAAGTTTCAAGTATAGAAGGTAAATAAATCCCAGAATTAAAAAAGAAAAAAAGGAGAGGCGGGGAGCTTCCATCGCCGGGGGGCTTGGCCAGCCTGAAAACGGCCCTCAGCCCCTCACCCAGGCTGGCCAGGCACCCCAGCGGGACCCCCCCCCTGATCCGGGACACCCTTCAGGGTAAACCAGCCGGCCCTCACCCATGCACCAGGCCTCTATCCTATATAATAAAAGGCTAATATGCAAATTGTCCCCTCCACCTGGAGTTCTACCAGGGGGCAGGGCTGGTGGGCCAACTGCCCATGGCCCCTGCCCCCAGCCAGCCAGCCAACCTCCCGTGGTCCCTCCCCCTGTCCGGCCAGTCTTGATCGGGACTGGGAAAGATGGCCCCAATTGCCGGCCAGGCAGAGGGACCTCACCCGTGCATGAATTCATGCACCGGGCCTCTAGTAATTTTATATTACTTTAAGAAGCCATTTTTGCAGAGTATGCTCAAGGGAAGCAAATGCTGTCCTGTCTTTCCTCATAGCTAGGCCTCTAATGTAAACCTCAGAATATAAGCAGTGAAGAGCTGAGCCATTTGTAACAGGCTTGGTGGAGAGCAGTCCACATTCTCCCCTGTGTCCTGAGATACCTGCACAGAATCTGGAGGCTCCAGGGCACTATTTGGATGTGCCTTTTATAAGTTTCTACAACAAGATTTTGGTCTTTTGAATCACAATGAGAAGTATTTGCTTTTTATTGTGCTTATTGTTATGGTTGGTCTTATTCTTAAAACTGTATCTTTTTTTAGCATTAGTTTTTCTGAACTTTTCTTTCATGTCCTTTTACTCTAATGTTTTAGAAGTCATGCATTCTATTTTTGTTTATTCTGGGTTTCTTTGGATTAAACAAAAATGTCTTTTTTTCTATTGCAGCTCCAAATAGATTGGGAGAAAATCAAAATCAAAATTGAGATGGAAATTAGTAAAGAACGAGAGCGATCATCAAGCAGCCAGTCCAGCACGATTATAGGGCCAAAGCACTAAATACCATGCTTACCTTTAAGAAGTTTTACCTTCTGAAACGAATTCTGGTGAACCAAGGGAAAGCATGTGTTCTTCGCTAAAGAGAAAGGTAGAATCTTTAAATATGAGCACTTGCTGTGTATTTAATGCTAAAAGTATATTCAGAAACACTAAACACAATAATTGATGTAATTTCATCTTTTATATTTTTTAGTCTAATAATTTGTAAAACATTCCTATTTATTTATGATATTCCTTTGTAGTGTTGCTTACATTCCAGGTTTTTGTCCATTATTTTACCCCTGAATCTTCAACATGAACAAATATTAATGCTGATAATAAAATATTGTACTTCTAAAAATGTATGTTATCATTAATTTCTGTTCGACCTCTAAATCATAAAGTGCTCTAAAAGTTTATTTATACAACAAAAATACAGGAGGATGGATTTATGAAAATGTACAACAATACATATACTTATATAACAATGTTCATAGCATTATTCACAGTAGTAAAAAGGTGAACAAAAAGATGAATGGATAACAGATGAATGGATAAACAAATGTATATGTGTATAGTGGAATATTATTCAGCCTTAAAAAGGAGTGACATTCTGGCATATGCTACATACAACATGGATGAACCTCGAAAGTATTATCCTAAGTGAAATAAGGATATGACACCACAAGTGTATGACCCCACTTATCGGAGCTACCTAAAATAGGCAAGTTCATTGAGACAGAAATGAGAATGCTGGTTGCCAGGGGCTAGGGAAGGGAAAATGGGGGAGTTATTGTTTAATGAGTACAGAATTCCTGTTTGGGAAGATCTAGGAGAAAGGAGAGGTCTGTAGGGGCAGGTGGGGAGACACAAGCTCATTTTTCGTTTTGCCTGCTTTACTCTGAAGCTACTCTTTCCCTACAACTTGACTTGAGTTGTTGGACATCACTCCTGGCCACTTGTGACCCAGTGGATCGTGTGCTCACCATGCACTGTGCATAACTTTTTAACTGTAGAGATTTCTAAAATAGACCATTTCAAAACAATTTAGAGCAATTCAATTTTTCAGATGTTTCCAGAAGTCCTAGATTATCGAAAATGATCTTGATACTCTTCCACTGTAAAGCAGTATTCATATTAAATTTTTTAATTGAAAAGCACTTTATAAATCTGTGGAAGTAAATCAAGTGGCTGTGAGCCTATCTCTATTTGGGAAATATTATCAACAAAATAGAGAGTTTAAAATGACTTCAGGAGCAATAAAACCTCTACCTAAACTTTAGGTCCTAAAGTATATTTTCTTTTTCTAAAGTCAACTGGGACTGTACCAGAGAGCTAGTGACAAATAATGTTTACTTCTACACAAAAATAATAAACTAGATTTGTGAGCCAAGACAGTTCACATGTCTAGCATTAGGTGCTAGAGCAAGCATGTCAAACTCGCAGCTCGTGGGCCACATGTGGTCCACAACGAATATTTTTGTGGCCCAGCCAATATAACAGTATGTAAGAAACGTTTTAATAAAAATTTCATAACTTAATTTTTACAATATCCTGTTATGCATAATTATTAATAACGAACTACAATGTTCGCTAATGACTGATCACTATAATCGTGTTGTATTCATTTCCCTTTTGTGTCTTAAGCACAAGCTCACCATTTCTCTCCACTAATACCAGCAGCGAATATTTTAGCAGCCGATTGCCATGTCATTAGTCTTGGACTGACTTACTTGGTGTGCGCAACAGGAAATATTTCGCTTTCAGAGGACAAAAAAAATAGCTTTATTTGCTTTACTCTTATTAATTTGTACAGTTATTCAGTGTCTGGTAAGTTAATGTTTAAGAAAAAATATTAATTTTTCTTTAAATGTTCTATTATCTTACATTAACGATTACTCATTTATTTCAGTCCTTTGTATTCAGCATGTCTCTATAGAAATAAACCTATGTTTCTATGAAAATTGAAGCTTTTGTTTTTTTGTGACCCACATAAACTTAAACCTTGTTTATTTGGCCCCTGTTGTGCTAGCAATGGTTCTCAACCTGTGGGTCGCGACCCCTTTGGCGGTCAAACGACCCTTTCACAGGGGTTGCCTAAGACCATCCTGCATATCAGATATTTATGATTCATAACAGTAGCAACATTACAGTTATGAAGTAGCAACGAAAATAATTTTATGGTTGGGTCACAACATGAGGAACTGTATTTAAAGGGCCAGAAGGTTGAGAACCACTGTGCTAGAGGGTACTTTCATAGAGATTAATATTTATAATGTGCCAGAGGATTAAATTCTTGAAATAAAATACAGAGATGGAGAGCAGTTGCCAGGGGTTAGGGACTAGTGAGAGGGAGAGGGTGGCTGTGGCTTTAAGGCTATACAGAGGCAGGAGCAGCTCTCTGGTGATGGGACAGCTCCCTGTCTTGATTGTGGTTGTGGTGGTTACATAAAGTTACATGTGTGATAAAATTGTACAGAAACAAAAGTCTTAGGTGCAAACCTGAACTATACATATATGTTTACTGTGGATACATCTATATGCAACAATAATATAGAGACTATTCTAGAAGGATACCACACAGTGGTTAACTCTCAAGTTGGAGGAGTGGGCAGGGATTGAGGGTCAGGTGTTAAGAGGGGACTTTTTAAAATAATATTTTCCTTTCTTTTTTAAATAGGAAGATGTATGTGTTGTTACCTAAGTAATTAAAAATTTAAGAAAAAAAATACGGGACGGTTTTTATACATTTGTTGGAGTATTTCAGTGCAGTGGCATAAAAGGTGGATTTAAAAACTGAATTTTCTTGTGCATGTGTTTATATTGTAATATGGTTTTATTACTGCTCTTTCCCTCAATGATATATTAAATCATAACCATATTTCCATATTGATAGCTGTTTTTTAAAATTTCTTTATTGTTTAAAGTATTACATTCCCCAATGACCTCTCCCTGGCCACTTCCATCCCCCAATAGATGCTTTGTCATAGTTTAAACGCTGCAGAATCCCTCTTTGTATGGATAGAACAGAATTTCTTTATTAACATGGGATAATTTATACCAGTGCTTCAGCGGGTTTCCCTGTAATCAGATCTTTGCATAGGACCTGATTATTTCCATGGGATAGATTTCTAGTTGGGATTTAACTGCTGAATCAAGGCTATGCACACTTAGGGCTTTTGATAACAACTAAAGGTCTGCTTCTGACACATTCTGGAACGTAGGGGTTCCTCAAAGGTCAATGCAGAAAACTTTTTTATGGCCTCAAAGATAGCTTTGACCCCCCTCCTCTCTCCCAAATCCATTTGCAGTGACAATGCCAACCACCTTAAATGGGTGCCAGGCTCTAAGAGCTTTACCCTCTCATGTACTGCTTTTAGTTTCCTTTTCAGAAGAAATTGAGGCATAGAGAGGTCAGGCAGGTCAACTGGAATCAGCCCTAATAAGCAGTAAATGTGGGGTCATGAGCCTTGATAACTTGGTCCCAGAATCTATGGTACCCCCAGCTTGGGAGGTGCCTTTATTTATGTATTTATTTATTTATTTTTAATTTATTTCAGAGAGGGGGAGAGAGAGAGAGAGGGGGGAGAGAAGAGAGAGAGAAGAGAGGAACATCAATGATGAGAGAGAATGATTGATCGGCTGCCCCCCGCAATGGGGGATCAAGCTCACAACCCAGGCATGTGCCCTGACTGGGAATCGAACCGTGACCTCCTAGTTCATAGGTTGATGTTCAACCATTGAACCACACAGGCTGGGCGGTTTTCTTAAAATTGAGATATCATTGGCATATAACAATATATTAGTTCTTGGTGTCCAACATGATGATTTTATATTTGTATATATTATAAAATGATCACCACAATAAGTCCAGTTAACATCTGTCACCACACATAGTTATAATTTTTTGTGTGTGATGAGAATTTTTAAGACCGACTCAAATGTACAGGTCTTTCATTTCTTTTGTTAAATTTATGCCTATGCATTTTATTATTTTTTACACAATTGATTATTGTATATTGATATTGTGTCCTGAGACTTGAGTGTGTTCACTTATTCTGTTGTTTTTTTTTTTTTGTAGGAATCTTTAGGGTCTGTGTGTTTGAATATATGTTTGTAATTTATAAAAGCAACAAGATGGCTTATAAAAGGTCTGAGAGAAATAGCATTTTAGGAGAATAATTTACAAATTATGTAGTCACTCATTCCTCTAGACCAGTGGTTCTCAACCTTCCTAATGCCCCGACCCTTTAATACAGTTCCTCATGTTGTGGTGACCCCCAATCATAAAATTATTTTTGTTGCTACTTCATAACTGTAATTTTGCTACTGTTATGAATCGTAATGTAAATATCTGATATGCAGGATGTATTTAGGCGACCCCTGTGAAAGGGTCGTTTGACCCCCAAAGGGGTCGCGACCCACAGGTCTAGATCCGTGGTCGGCAAACTGCGGCTCGGGAGCCACATGCGGCTCTTTGGCCCCTTGAGTGTGGCTCTTCCTAAGCCTTAGGAGTACCCTAATTAAGTTAATAACAATGTACCTACCTATATAGTTTAAGTTTAAAAAATTTGGCTCTCAAAAGAAATTTCAATCATTGTACTGTTGATATTTGGCTCTGTTGACTAATGAGTTTGCCAACCACTGGTCTAGACTATCACCTGTTTTGGGATTGGACCAAAGCATCAGGAATTGAATTCCTGTACTACTTTATTCAGACCCCTTGAAAAGTTGTAGTGAGCTGCACTTTGGTGCCATTGGCCTGTACTGAGGCTGTCATGTTTAGGAGTCCCATGGAACATAGTTGGTGTAAAGGTGGTCGGATGTGTTAGGCTTGACATGACAGTGTCCTCTTTATGAGACACACAGGACAGGTGTCTGCCAGATCTCAGGGCCAGGAAGATTGGTGCTCTGAAGCAGCTGGTCTAGTTTTTATGTACAAACCAGAATCTTTTAACTGATCTGTTTCTTTCTTTGTATTTCCTGCTAAAAAAGCCCAGAACTAAGGAATAGCCTTATTTTCCAACTCTTCTTATCCTATTTGCCTTGGTTTCTTCATTTACTTTTTGGGAGTCTTTTTTGTGTGTCCTTTTTGTAAATGATTTGAAACCAGTTTCAGTGTAAGTTAAAGAATGGCTGTATGGCTGGATGAACAGGTGCATGGTTAAGTGGATGGACAGATGGGATAATTGATGTATTTGTGAGTTGGTTTTTTTTAAATCTTTAAGTTTATCTTCTGGAGCCCTATAAAATACAGTTAATTCCATTTCTATAAGTTCGCCTTTTAAATATTTAATGACAGTTATTGTGCCTTGGCTGTCTCTTCTTCAGGTTAAAAATCAGAAATGTTCATATGAAAGCCTGTATATCAGACTCAGTCCCACCATACCTGAGGTGGGTTTCAGGGTCCATTGGGTCAATGCATTTGTCCCCACTTGCCTTCCCCTACCTTCTCAACATGTATTCTCCCAGCAGCCTGTACCCTCCTCTGCTCCTACAGCCCTGATGTCCATTCTTCAGGACCCACTTCTAAGGCCCCTGCTTCGTCCTTGTCCTCACACACAGCTTCTCTGTCTATGACGTCTCAAGATCCAGTATCCCAATTGCCTACTCCAGTGGCCTATCCTTCTAGCTCTTCCTACCTTTGTCCACTAGCATCTCAAGATATCCACACTCTTCACCATTTCCATTTTATTCAGTCTGCCACTATTAGCCCTTCCTTGCCTGCCCAAACCCAACTTCTCTCTTTCTACCCAGGTTTTCACCCACAATGTATCACCTCAACCAAAACCAGCCATAGAGGAAACAAATTTTTCTTCTTTACTCTTAAATGTACCAATACTCTCTACATTTTATTTGTTGATAATGTGTTCCGTGCCAACATGCTTTTTTGGGGGCTTTTTTCTTTTTCAGTTAAATAGAGTAAAATGTTGCATCAATAAATAAAAATCTTTACAAACAGAAAAAAACAAAGAAGACCAGATGACCGATTTTTTAAGTTAATTTTTGTTTTTCCTAAAAGTGTTTCTATTCCTAATTCAAATCATTAATGCCCACAATTAACTGGAAAGGTTTTGGAATTCCCACAAGTTTATTTGAATTTCACACCAAGAACCCAGTGATGACCATATGTGAATACTCCCACTTGAAATACATTTTCATGCCCCAGGCATAGTTGTTGAGTGCTTCCTATACATTACCTTAATGCTCATGGAAATGAATACCTCATTTGAGGTGGTACTCTCCCCAGTTCATAGATGAGAAACTAGGTTTGGAGAAGTTAAGCAACTTGCTTATGGTCTTATGACTAGTCAATCTGGAGCCCAGAGATTCACTAGGCAGCCCAAGTCTAAGCCAGTCTCTCACCATCTGAAGTCCTGACAAGCAGTCACACTCCACCAACAGAGTCTTCAGTTAGAAGTGCTTTCTGTCCTTGCCTCAGTGTTGGCTGGGCCTGGGTATTTTGTTCTAATGTCAGAGTCTATGGTTCTCATTTTTATGCAGAGCATACAGAAGCCATCTGTTTCTTTTCTTTTTAAAAAATATTGGACAGGATTCACCAGCTATTTTAAAGAAATGCTTTTTCAATTTTTTTTTATTAAATCTTTATTGTTCAGATTACATTTGTTCCTCTTTTTTCCCCCCCCATAACTCCCCTCCTCCCAGTTCCCGCCCCACCCTCCGCCCTCACTCCCCACCCACTGTCCTCATCCATAGGTGCACGATTTTTGTCCAGTCTCTTCCCGCATCTCCCATTCCCCTTTCCCCGCCAAGAATAGTCAGTCCATTCCCTTTCTATGTCCCTGATTCATTATAATCACCAGTTCATTCTGTACATCAGATTATTTATTCACTTGATTCTTAGATTCACTTGTTGATAGATGCATGTTTGTTGTTCACAATTTGTATCTTTACCTTTTTCTTCTTCCTCCTCTTAAAGGATACCTTTCAGCATTTCGTATAATACTGGTTTAGTGGTGATGAACTCCTTTAGCTTTTCCTTATCTGTGAAGCTCTTTATCTGACCTTCAATTCTGAATGATAGCTTTGCTGGATAAAGTAATCTTGGTTGTAGGTTCTTGCTATTCATCACTTTGAATATTTCTTGCCACTCCCTTCTGGCCTGCAAAGTTTCTGTTGAGAAATCAGCTGACAGTCGTATGGGTATTCCCTTGTAGGTAATTGAGTCTCTTTCTCTTGCTGCTTTTAAGATTCTCTCTTTGTCTTTTGCTCTTGGCATTTTAATTATGATGTGTCTTGGTGTGGTCCTCTTTGGATTCCTTTTGTTTGGGGTTCTCTGCGCTTCCTGGACTTGTAAGTCTATTTCTTTCACCAGGTAGGGGAAGTTTTCTGCCATTATTTCTTCAAATAGGTTTTCAATATCTTGCTCTCTCTCTTCTTCTGGCACCCCTATAATTCAAATGTTGGTACGCTTGAAGCTGTCCCAGAGGCTCCTTACACTATCTTCATATTTTCAGATTCTTTTTTCATTTTGCTTTTCCGGTTGGGTGTTTTTTGCTTCTTCGCATTTCAAATCTTTGACTTGATTCTTGCGCTCCTCTGGTCTGCTATTGGGTGTCTGTATAATATTCTTTATTTCAGTCCGTGTATGCTTAATTTCTAGTTGGTTCTTTATCATAGCATCGAGGGTCTCATTAGTTTTCGTGACTCTCTCCTCAAGTTTATTGACAGCTTCTAGCACATTTTTGCAAGCCCTCAAAATTGCGATTTTTAGCTCTATATCCTCCATTTCTGTCATGTTTTTTTGTCTCCGCATTTTTTATGCTTTCTTGGTGCACCCCCTAGTGGTCTTTGTGCGCAGTCTTGTTCTAGTTGAGCCTTGATTGTTGTAGTTAATACTAGAGGGATTTGACCACCAGGCCGACTGGCTGTGTGAATCAGCTGTGTCTGCCGCGGAAAACTTCTGTCCTCTGGGGAGGTGCTAATCTAGCCTTTGCCTGAGGCGATCTGGCAAATGGCTCTGCGCAGGGCTTGGGCGGGGCGGGCTCAACAGGGCGGGCGGAGGGAGCGGTTATGGCCCCTCTCAGTCCCGTTCCCAGAGGCTCTGCTTCTCAGAACCCCAGGAACCGCTGCAAACCTCGGAGGGAAAGCTGCCTTCCAACTGATGCCAGACACTCCCACTTCTCCCGTTTGAGTCCCCAGCGATTCGCCCGTATCTGGAGCTCAGAGTCTGGTATGCTGTTGTCTTTCCTTCTAGTTGAAGAGTCTCTCCTCAGCCAGCCTTCCTGTGGTTCTGGGTGATGTCCGTTCCATCTTTTAGTTGTATTTTTGAAGTGGTTGTTTGCGGCAGCAGTCTCCAGTGTTTACCTATGCCGCCATCTTGGTTTCCCAATGGAAATAATTTTATGGTTGGGTCACAACATGAGGAACTGTATTTAAAGGGCCAGAAGGTTGAGAACCATTGCTCTAGCAGGACGTACAAAGGACAGGGGGCTTATCGCTCTTCCTGGGCAGGTCAGACTCTTTTTCAATTTTTAAAATTAATAAAGTCAGACCTGGAAGGAGACATATTTGTTGCTTAAGGAATTAGCTGAATAAGATGGAAAAGGACAATAGTTGAGTTGTTTTTGTTGACCATTTCAGGTTTTATCTAGGAAACATTTCTGCATTCCCACAAATAATTTTTTTGAGTTATTAAAGATTCCTGGCCCAGGTTTTATTTTAATAATATTTCCTTAAAACAGCAAAGAACAAATAACAGCTACCTTATTTCGCCTATGAAAAAACAGAAAGCGATGCTAGTGCGATGCTCTGTAGCTACAGCCACAGCCCTGACAATAAGATATTCTAGGAGGTGAAACTGCACATGGAGAAAGTTAGTGGTTAAGAGGACCAGCTCTGCAGACAGACAGAAACTCCCACTTACCGGCCATGGGCACATGACCCAACCTCTGAGCTGCACTTCTCTCATCTATAAAATGGGCTAAGTGATCCTCAGCTCCTGCTGTGAATTTTAAATGAGATAATAGATGTCAAATGCCTAGCACAGTACCTGGTATAGGTAAGCATTCTATGAAGTATAGTTATTATTGTTACAATCATCATGAAAACAAATGAAAAGTGTCACCTCCACAGCAACTACCAAGAATGTATCTAAAGTTGTGCACATAGACATTTTGTTCTTTGGAAGAAAGACTAAAATGTGAATTGCTACCAAATTTTCAGAGCATGCTAGATATAATGATATTTAACACAATGTGCTAGAAATAATGATAAGGAATTGCCAGAACTCAAATGTAGTATTATACATTTCAGGAATTAACTTATGACATTGGTAATAACAAATAGATTACAGATCTTAAAATAAAATTAGGTGTCCACAAAAAGCTTAAAACTCCAAAGCAGAAACTGTAAGGCTCCTCAGAACACTGCTGAAAACACCAGAAGGAAAGGCAGAACTGCGGAGATGTGGCCGGTATCAGAGAGTTCCCACCATACCAAAAGAAACGGGAGCAAGTAAACAGTGCTGATTTCCACAGAAGGCTTAGAAGCATGCAAAGCACAAACCAGAGCCAACAAAAACTCTTAAGAATCCTCACAGGAGTGCTGAGGACACCTAAAATAAAACCAGAACCCACAGAAGACCCGCAGCTATCAGGGAGCTCTTGTAAACACCAAAAGGACCAGAGGGGCAAATAAATGATGATAATGTCCGCAGAGAGCTTAGGAACACTTGAAAGCAGAATCCAGAACGAGTATAAAATCTAAGAACACTCAGGAGACTGCAGGGGTAACTGAGGACAGTGCAGACTCTGTGGAAGGAGACCTGATTGGCAGCAAAGCGCTTGTAAAAACACCAAAGCAAGCAGAGCAACTAGAGAGCAAAAGCAACCAGAACCCCTTCCCTCCCAAGTGGACATACAGGAAAGATGAGAACCTCACAGGTATCAACAGCTTGTGTAGGACCCAAGGAAAAGGCAGAACCAGTGTAAGACCCAACAGCAAATTGTGGACCCAGAAGAGAAGACAATCAACAAGAAACTTAGGTCAGAAACTGGCTGGAGAACCTGACTAGAGAACCTGGCTAGGCTGCTGATCAACTGAATGCTGTCTCCGTGTCATTTCTTCTTCACCGACTCCGTCCACACCTTTGGGAACCCCTGGACCTGCTGGGGTTGGACCCCAACAATATCTCTTCTACACACTTTACCAAATTAATTTGATTAACAAACTCCTTTTTAGAAATGCAGTCGCTTAGGTAGTTTTCTTAAGAAAACTTTAGACTGCCCGGCTGGTGTGGCTCAGTGGTTGAGCATGGACCTGTGGGTTGGATTCCCCCGTCAGGGCACCTGTCCTGGTTGCAGCTCTATTCCCAGTAGGGGGCATGCAGGAGGCAGCCAATCAATGATTCTCTCATCATTGATGTTTTTTTTAAAAAAATATATTTTATTGATTTTTCACAGAGAGGAAGGGAGAGAGATAGAGTTAGAAACATCGATGAGAGAGAAACATCGATCAGCTGCCTCTTGCACATCCCCCACCGGGGATGTGCACGCAACCCAGGTACATGCCCTTGACCGGAATCGAACCCGGGACCTCTCAGTCCGCAGGCCGACGCTCTATCCACTGAGCCAAACCGGTTTCGGCATCATTGATGTTTTTATTTCTCTCTCCCTCTCTGAAATCAATAAAAATACATTGTTTAAAAAAGAAAAAAAAAAAAAGAAACTTAGGTCAGCTCCCAAGGAGAATTGTGAGTCGGCCAAACTGATAGCTAATCACGAAACTTCTGAGAACGCATATTGGGGAAGGCTGAACCCATAGGCAGCCGCACAGGCACTGCAGACAAAACACCTAAGGAAAAGGAAAATCAAGTAGGAGACTTGACAGGTGTCAAGAACCTCATGACAACCCAAAGCAGAGATGTGAATCAACAGAAAATCCTACAGGTGAGATAAAACTTAAGGAAAATTCTAAGGTACATCCAGGAGAATATCTGAAAGACATTACAATTACTTATGGCAACTCCAAATTTTGAAAACTTATTCACAGGAAACCCTTTTAGTAAGGATTCAGATATGTCAGAGAAATTACAAGAAAAACCTAAAATATCTGTAATAAAAGATGTGAAAAATACGATTCAAGAAAACAAATAGAAAAAATATTAGAACACACGGAGTGTACACATCCTATATAATAAAAGCCTAATATGCTAAGTGTCCGACTGTTAGACCGTTTGACCAGTCGCTATGATGTGCACTGACCACCAGGGGGCAGACACTCCAACCTGTAGGTTAGTTTGCTACTGGGGTCTGGCCAATCAGGACTGGGCGAGACCAGCCGGACATGCCCTAAAGCCCTCCCACAGTCCCTCCCCAGCCCGTGTGAGGGACCCCATCGGTGCCACCGGTGCACAAATTCGTGCACTGGGCCTCTAGTTTTTCAATTAAAAAAAAAAATGTAGAAGGCGGTAAAAAACTTTTTTAAAAACACCAAAAGAAAACTTGAAGCCAATGGGTATCAATACTTTATTGAAACCATCAAGAAAAAAAGGAAAATGCAATTAAGGACTTCTTGGAACCAAATACTTATGGCAGAATCCAAACAAAAGACACACTGTTTGGAAGTTGACTGTAGTGGACTTGAAGAAATGTTTGATTCAATGAACAAAAATAAGGATGGATCAGGAGATCTCAGTCAGGAAAATTCCTCTTGTAATACTTGTGAATATGAATCCAAAACAAATTCCCCTGAAACTGAAGATGTGTGGCCAAAGAACTTGCAAGATGGAGTTGGTCAAAGAAAATGACCTACCCTAAAAAACAAAAAAAATTTTTTCAAGAATCTAAACATTCATCTAGTCAAACAGATAACGTGCAAAGATAAATGTAAAGAAATCGGAGCTTGCCCTAACCAGTTTGGCTCAGTGGATAGAGCATCGGCCTTCGGATTTAAGGGTTCCAAGATTGATTCCAGTCAAGGTCATATGCCCGGGTCGTGGGCTAGATCCCCAGTGTGGGGTGTGCAGGAGGCAGCCGATCAATTATTCCCTCTCATCATTGATGTTTCTATCTCTCTCTCCCTTTTCCTTCCTCTTTGAAATCAATAAAAAGATAGTCTTTAAAAAGAAAGGAAAGAAAGAGAGAGAGAAAGAGAGAGAGAGGACGAGGGGAGGGAGGAAGGAAGGAAGGAAGGAAGGAAGGAAGGAAGGAAGGAAGGAAGGAAGGAAGGAAGGAAGGAAGGAGAAAAGAATTTTGTGAAGAGCTTCTAAGAAAAAAAACTCGAAGCTAGAGCTGTGAAACAAAAGACAGAAACTGTTACCTTGGTGAAGAAGTAAAACTGGTATAAGTCTACAGGAATCTGATAGCTTGGCTGGTTCAACAGGAGCTGTGCACATGGAAAAAGGTGACAAACCAATAAAGAGTTTGCAAGAAAAAAAGTTAAATCTACAACTGAAGAGAAGATATTTTAAGACCCAGGAAAACAAAATTAATTTTGATCTGGTAAAATCTTTGGTCAATGCAGAAGAGGAAATTCACACAGACCAATATAAAATAGGAGTAAACCCAGACATTTCTAATATTTTTGTCTGATGAAACAAATATAGCCAACAGAGCAGCAGAAAATAAAACTATTGCCAGTTTCTCAGATAAATCGGGTTGTGGGCTTGATCCCCAGTGTGGGATGTGCAGGAGGCAGCCAATTGATGATTCTCTGTCATCATTGATGTTTCTATCTCCCTCTCCCTCTCCCTTTCCCTTCCTCTCTGATATCAATAAAAATATATTTTTAAAAAGCCAAAAAAGATCATCTAGAAGCAGGAATAAAAGTAATGTAAAGCTAGAGGTGTATTCTAGTCCCAGTAAAACAGATACCACATCCAGAGGAAGCTGAAGAGGAACCCACACAGAGTATCTATAAGAATGTAAAACCGGAAACCTCCAGAAGTCAGATGCAAATAGAAAACAAAGGAAACACCTTAGAAAAGACTGTTTTATCCAAAGAACAAACTTTGTGCAAAAGGCCAAGCCAAAACCAGATTTATATATCACAGCAAAGATTAACTTGGAATTCTAAGAGATGTGTTTCGGAGGAGTTGAAGAGGGAAAATGTGATAATCTTAGGTTTCATGGCAAGCATAAATATCCTTTACAGTATAATTTTTGTCATAAAACAAGTGATTTCTGTAAGTAAAAAAATAAATTAAAAGGTTTTATAGCTAAAGTATATTCAAAGTATTGGTTTTATTTGACATTTGATTATAGGCAAAATTAAAAAAAAAAGGTCAGGTATAAACTTGCCAGTATTCTATTGCTGATTGGTTGTCTGCAACTTAGACTTTTGGAGAGATGATGGTTAGTGCTGGGTTGCTCAAAGTAAAACAGCTCATTGCTGTTTCTCTTAATCTGGAAATCCAAATTGATTGTGATTTGTGAGATTTTTACAGAAGTCAATGTGGAATATTGTATAAATCGTGTTTGTAACATATCAGGTTTAGCTCTGAATTGTTTCTTTTATTAATGCCACTTGAGAGAAACCATATACATGTATTGGACAACATTAAGGTATTGCCTTTTAAACTGTTGAGGCCATTTCCTTAATATTCCCTTCGGCCTTTACAATTGAATCTTGTTTTCCTTATATAGCACATCTCATGCCATTTGGCACAATTGCCAATGAATGCCATTTTCCATGGTTGAAGCACACCCACATTTGCAGAATGCGGCAATTAATGGCTTCTTAAAACTATCCTTCTATCTCAAGATGACATTTTCCCCTTGGTTATGATATTGAATGCCAATAACAAATTGCTTTGAAGCAACTGGTGATATTATGTGATTTAGAAAATCAATCACGTTCTCTTATATTCCAGATGGACTCTTACCATATCCAGGACCATTATTTCCCTTCTCATGAGCAGTCAGTGGAAATAAAATACACTTGAAATGTTTTCGTCTGTGAATTACTTTGATAGTTGAAAGCCGGAGTTAAGGCTTAGTTAATACTGGAGAACTGATACTCTCAGGTGGTTTTGGTTAAAATGTGTACATATGTAGCAAGCAGCCTTGCAAAAATTATCAGTCACAGACTATCCTCCACAGTAACACTCTCTCTCTCTCTCTCTCTCTCACACACACACACACACACACACACACACACAAGAGAATAAAGAGAATAACTAGTTTCTACATTAGTAACTATTTTCTGCATTTCTGTTTTCTACTGGTTCTATGTAATAAATAACTTCCAGGCAAAATCTGTAAAACTGAACACCCAGATACTGACCTTAGCACTTTAAAAATGTTTCTATCCAGGTATTCTAGCACTGTGAACACATACATTCTGTGTGTATTAACATGATATATTACATATGTGTGTATTACCATGAGACATGTTGAAAATACACTAATAAAAACAGTTCTTGAGATTTTTTTCCCCTACAAAATTATGCCTGAACAAATTGTGTCTGGTAAATCAATGAAATGCAAAATCAAACGAACCAGAAAACCCCCACAAAGTGGAGTCGAACTCATTTTTATTCAACTGAGGGATGTGAATAAAAGCTTGTGTGATGTACAGGGAAAAAACAAATGGAAAACTTGTAATTTTAAAAATCAGGAGAACATTACATGATTGGTATTACATTATAGACATTCTGAATTTTTTAGGAAAAGAAACGTTCCATAGTTCATATAGAGAAATATACTTGACCCAGATTATAAGTGTGTTTTTAATAAAGTTTTGCTGTAAAGTTCAAGATGTTAGTAGCAACAACATATAGGATATACTTTATATGCTGATACTTGGATGCTTATGTTGACATTTCAGATATGGGTGAATTTTAAGAAGTGCCTAAAACAGTGTACTCTCAAAGGATAAATCATTTAAAAGAATATGGCAACTTTCCAGTTTGATTGGTGGGTAGTATTGATAGTCACATGTAGCTAAAATTTATACTGTTTGAGAAACATAAATATATAACATGATTTCAGTAAATCATGTACCATTCTCAATTGATATTGTCTCAGCTCCTGATGCTTTTGCCAATTCCCAGCTTAAAACTGCTTTTAAATGACAAAGATACACATTTCATATTTTAATACAACACCATATAGTCACACATCTGATAAAATTTGCACAGGAAAGATTTTAATGTTTTCCTGTTTTAATACACTTCAGAGGACATTAAGGACAGGGTCATTAGCTTTTGAAAGTTTAGAGTAAACCATCCTCTTTTAAAACAATTCAGATATTTTAAGATGTTGCAGGATTGTCAGACTTTTTCAATCCTAAGAACAACGTTTGTTTCTAGGTACACGTGTGAGGTCCATGTATGTAATCTTTCTTAATGTCAATACTCATCCTCCCTCAAGCAGAGAAACCTCTTTTGTTTTCCTTCTTTCCTTTTCATGATAATCATAAGCACTAGTAATTATATGGCATACCAGATGTGTATTGTACATAGACAATATGTATATGTACATTAACATAATGCATTTTAATATCTTACCATTTGCTTAAAGGACATTTTATAGACTGGTAGAACTGATACAATGATACTTTTTTTTTTCCTTAAGAAAGGCTGAATGAATCCTTCTGTAGTACATTACTGCACAAAATGGCTTTAAACAAAAGTTACAAGTCACAGTAAGTTCTTATATTTTGTATCATGTTGTGGGATGTATTCCAAATGGAAAATGGAGGGGAAAGTGCATGGCATCGTGCTTCATGGCATGGCATATATGTATCATATAACTATGTAGTAAATGATACAATGAAGACTTAGACTACATAATGTATAGTTATTATAAAAGTTATATATTATGCCACAGTACTAAAAATAAAATTTATTCTTCTCAAATAGTGAAAATAAGATATCCTTCATGTTGTCACATGTTTCCTCATTCAATCATGCCTCCTTTCCCCCCGTTGTAAATGAAATAATATCCAACGTTTTATTAAACAATAATGAGAGGGTGGGCAATTTCTGGGCCATTAAGGCCTATAAAAGATGATAAAACAATGCTCTTGTCATTAATTGCAGAAATACCACCCTGACACGTTCAATACATGGTAAAAATATAAAAATAAAAGACAAATATAAATATATTCTCAGTTACTGAAAAATCAAAGTCCAACTGTACTTTCTTACAGATAATGGTCTTGTATATACGCAATTCCTGTATCTTGAATTAGGTACAGCAACTAACAGGAGATCACAGGTTATTCCCCCACCAAACTGTGAGCCATCAGCTGTGACTCTGCTTGGCCGGGAAGACACGCAAGGGGTTGGGGGTTCTTCTCAAGGGAGGCATTGGGTCACACCCTACGAGCTCTTTCCCAGCTGCGGTCTCCAGTCTAGGCTCGCCCCGTACCCCTCCTCGCCCTCCACCCATCCCGGGAGACCGTGACCTGTCCTGGAGAGGGACAGGAGTGGAACGTCGTCCCTTCCCCCTCATCCCTAATGGATGCTGCCCTTCTCCGGACCGGCGCGCTAAAGGGCTCACGTGTTCTCTGATTCGGGAAGCAGGCACTTACGAGGGAACACAATCCGAAGGCGGGGACCATCCTTCGAAGTTGCGCTCTGGCCTGGTCCGCGGCTCTTGCCCCGCCGCGCGCGCCTAACGTTTCCTTGAACCGAACGAAACGTAGGGAAACTTAAGATCGAGAGGGAGAGTGTGACCCCCATCCGGTCGCCTGGCGATTGGGCGATTGGCCCGGGGTGGCCGGCGAGGTCTGCGGCAGTTGTTGGCGGC
>NW_005356905.1:2280911-2292408 GCF_000412655.1 Myotis brandtii | reverse complement strand
CCCGCCCGCCCTCGGGGGCTGGAAGGGTTAACACTCCGCGCTCAGCCCCGGAGCGCCCCGATCTTGATTAATTCAGCCGTCGCGCCCTCCCCTCCAGACGGGCGGGGGCGCTTCCTCGCGTAGGTGTCTCAGTTTTAAGTGATTGGATTTCCCCAGGAATGTTATTTAAATTGACTTGCGACTGGGATTCGCTTACCCATCCTTTTTTTTTGTTGGTGATCTTTCTGATTAAAAATGGATGATGGCCATTAATGACAAGCGCGGCCCCGCAGCCGTCCCAGAGCTTGGGGGGCAGGGGTGGGGGCCCCCCCGGATGGTTCTGCTTTCAGGCAGGTCCAAGGGGCAGGGTAGTTGGCACCCCCGGGAGACCTGAACTGATCAAAGAATCCCCCGGAGAGGCTCGGGCCACAGGCACCTCGGAAGTTTCCCCAGAGGGGCAGGGGGAGTCCTCTGCCGAGGTGACCCGAGTGGGGCGAGGAGAGGAGAGGGGGCGCCTATTTCCGCAGCGGCTCTTCCAACAACCCCACCCCAACCTCCCACCCCCTGCTGCGCCGGAGGAACAGAGCAGGGATTTGGTCTGGGGTAGAAGGAGGCCTCTCTTCCCGCGTAAATAACACCTCTGTGAAATATCAAAGGGGAGTTGTAAGTGGTTGGCAACGTTCCTGAACATTGATCGGCGTCTAAAGGGTCTTTTTCAAGGTTATTCTTATCTGCAAAGCTTGCCTTTAAAAGGAGCGTCTGTGCTCCCGCTGAGCACGTGGGGGCAGAGTACCTTCCCTTGAGCCTCCACTCCCTGCGGCAGCCCCTCAGTGCCCCAGGCAGGAAGGACAGTGAGACGGGCGCATCTGCTGGGTGGTGGCCTTACGCAGTCCCTCAGAGCCACACCGCGGAGAAGCAGGAGTTTGCCCGGTCATTAAGGCAGACTGAGACAGACAATCATCTTCGTAGGATTAGAATTTATTCATTCCTCCTACCCCCTTAAGTACTAGGACCCTTGTAGAGAAACCAAACAGGAAATTCCACAGTCGCTGAGAGAGAAAAAAGTAAAAAAGCAAAGGAAAAATATAGACACAAGATTCAACTGTAGGTCGGATAAAAGTAAAGATTTCCCTTTGAGAAAGTCACACTGTATCTCCCTAATAATCTTATGGGCCAAGCTTTCGGGGTGGTGGTTTGCCTCGGCTGAAGGGAAACATTTAAAATATTTCTGCTGTTGGGAACCTTACTCTGCCTCACAGTCCAAACCAATCCGTTCGCCTCATGGAGAATCTCCTAAGTGTCTCAGACAAGATAACTTCATGGGAAGCTCAGCCAATGAGCACCGGTCCTTTCTCAGCTGCCCAAAGCCACCGCATTTCTCTGTGCCATGGTCTGTTTCTCTGTAGGGAGACTAGACTTTTTGGGTAATGCCTGATCAACAAGGGTTTTCAAACTGGTAAGATAACGGGATGGAAATGATTCATTTTACAACAATGGAAATTGTGTTATTCTTTCATTCACCCATCCTTTTGCCAAATTTACACTGAACAGTTTCTATTCATGGGGTAAATACAGGTTTGCACTCCCAGCTGCTACTAAATGGAGGCAAGGAGAGATTCCAGGGGGAGGAGGCAAAGGGTACTTTCTTCTCTGATCCTGACTTGTTCTTACTTTCCCAAAGGAAAAAGAAAGTTAATGAGTTTCAAACAATCCCAAGGAAGAAGGCAGTTCATAGCCTGAGATGGGCTTTAAGTATAAAGTTGAAAATATATAAATACCACTTTAGGTTTTTATTATCTGACCCTTTAGGGTTTCTGCTAGTAGTAGTGGGAACAATGGCAAAATAAAGGGGGAGTTGCATGGTTGATGATAGGTAGGAAAACGTGCCCTACTTACTGTTATTTTGAAATTACTACAGAGCATTTAAACGGCTTCATTTCTGTCTGCTTTAAGGATTAGAATTTGTTTGTAGGATATTAGGACACAGGACAACACAGATCTTATAGAAAATAAAAGCTTGGCAGAGTTATATAAGAACAGAGAAAAGGATGAGGTCTTCAAAATAAATATGGAAAGGATTTTTATTTGATTTTTTTTTCTTTCCAAATTGATAGCCCCAAAGCATCATCCATTACGGGCCCACTACAGAAACTGGCGCCTCATTATTTCTTCTCTGATCTCTCAGTCTCACTTAATTCACTTTTATTTGTAATGTAACTTATTGTGTACAATCTTTTGAAGGAAGGAAAAGAAACCTTATAGCTTTAAAAGCCCCAGAAAGACATGATCTTCATTACTCAGCGTTCTTATTCTTTATATTTGTTTAATGCATGAATGGGGTACACTTAGCTCCCAGAAAGTCATAAATTCAAGCTGCTTAGTAAGGAGGATGGAATTTAATTATATGTTCCATAGAATAATTGAAAGATAAGGAAGATCACAATGTAAAAATAAAAAGAAACTTTATTTATTTTTAAATACTTGGCACCAAATAGTGCTTAAATACGTGTGTGCAAGAGAAAAACAGATGGGAGATGGGGACTGACTTTTATCCAAAAAGCATGGTGTCTTGGAGTATAGCTCGGTAAAAATTAGAAACATTCACTGCTTTATCTTGCTATAGTGCTTGAATAATCTTTTTTGAAAATTTTATCTTCCTCCCTTATTTACACTCATATGAATGAATGCCTAATGAGCCAGCCTTTTCAACTTTTTAGAACAGAAGAAAGTAAATAGAATGTAACAAAACTGGCTGCTGTTTTACCTGTGCTTCTGGGAGCTGAGAGCTTGAGAAAGACTGGGAGACCCCATCATGCAACTTTCTGTTCTACGGCATCATACCTGGTCCAGAGGGAATTTCCATCTGAAGACCCCTGACTGTGAACTCTGAAGTCCCCTGACTGTGCCTTCAAGCCTGGGAAGCAATAGCTCTGCCCTTTTCGTGTCCCTTCAAAAGGTCTAAACAGGGGCACTTGGGACCTTGTAAACAAACTAGTCCATGAGAACCATCTAGTCCATGAGAACCCCTAATTCGGGGTGTGCAGCATATCCCCTTACTTCTAATTTGGTGTTAAAGTTGATCTATCAACCTCCTCATGTTAGGTTTCCTTTCATTTGCAACGTGCCCTCCCTGAGCAACAATAAATTAAGGGTGTTATTGTGACTAGCATATATTTGCATAAATGTGCCTACCCAGAAATGATTTGATCTGAAATCATCTTTTTAAAGTTCTTTTCAGATCGGATTTCTTCCCTCACTCATTGAATAAATATTTAACAAAGGCCCAATGGTGCGGAGCATTCTGCTCTCTTCTGGGGATACTATGAAACCAAGCTGTTCCCTGTACTCGGGGGGACACTAATCAGTCATGTTAATGACTCACTAATTCCTAACAATGATCAATGATTATAAAGAAGGGCAGGGTCCCCCAGCTGGCTTGGTTCAGTGGTTGAGTGTCGAGCTATGAACCAGGAGATCACGGTTCAAATCCCGGTCAGGGCATATGCCCAGGTTGCGGGCTCCATCCCCAGTGTGGAGTGTGCAGGAGGCAGCCAATCAATGATTCTCTCTCATCATTGATATTTCTATCTCTCTAGCCCTCTCCCTTCCTCTCTGAAATCAACAAAAATATATTTAAAAGAAGAAGAAGAAGTGCAAGGTCTTCTGAGTTTTTACACTGGGTATGATTTGTACAGCGGAGAGATGGGGTGTCAGCTGGAAAGACCTCCCTGAGAAAGTGCTCCTTGAGAAAGGACAAGGTGAAGAGGAAGGCTTCAGGCAGAGGAAACCTCATGGAACAAGTCCCTGGGGTGGGAAGGCCCTTCATGTGACATCTCTTATGTTTGGGGCAAAACCTGTGTCATTTCTACCTCAACCATTGAGACTCTCTCCTAGGTTAGCCTTAAGTAGAGTCAAGCCACCCCTGCTGCTGTTCTATTTTAAACCAAACCTGGTTCTCTGCAGGGCTCTGTCACAGGCTGTACGTCATAGTTACCTCTGCGTTTGCTGAATTTCCCCTTGGAGGCCAGGAACCTGTCGACGCTTCCTGTCTCTCCATCTCCACACCCCTTCCTTGCAGTGGAGTTTGATTTTCTTTCAACTTTATGAGTTGGCAGCTTGGTGACCAAAGGCTTCTTCAAGCCACCTGCTTGAAATAGAGAAAAGTCAACGTGAGATGGTTTGTGTCTTTTGTTCAAATTAGGCACAAAAGGAAGCGCCGTAGAACTCTTTCTCCCATGCTTGAAGTTAGAAACTAAAGGTTGAGTACTCTCAGGCCCATATTATTTTCGTAGTGTAATAAAATGCAGACATTACACTATGAACATAATATATACATTTGTATTTGGACTCTCAGCGTTGCACAACACTTCCGCATCCATTGTCTTGTTTTCTCCTTCCTGCATTCCTGCGAGATGAGTTGAAGTTATTATCATCCCTTTCTCCAGCTGCGAAGAGGTTAAAACACCCGAATCATGGAGCAGATTGGTGGCAGCACTGAAACAGGAATCCAACCGAGGCTTGTGGGCCTGAGTCTAGCTAAGAAGGGTGGGCACGCACCTCACTTGCTCACTGACTGGGGCTGGACCCAAGGGATCCTGTGGAGGGGGCACTTGTCTTAGCCTCTGACAATGTCTGATGCATTAAGAGGCCAATTATAAGCAAAATGTCTGAGACTTGAGCTGGACTCTGTTCTAGACCATGAATATGAGATTTTTTCTGAGGAAATAAAGCTCATATTTCTGTTACTTTGTAGCCACTGTCGGTAACCCATTAATAATGGTTTAGGTAATAATGTGTCGGGCCAACTATTTTTGTATGCATTTCTGCAAACAAAAAATAAATTTCCCTCCTTTGTTACATTCCATTCTTTATACACGAACTAAGCCATCTAATGCTCATCAATATTCTAAAGGTATATGCTTGGAGAAATAAGGATATATTAGGTTCTGAAAAAAATGAATATACAATATTATTTATCAGTGACTTCTATATTTGTGTTGCTTTGTAACAAGTTATCAGTTTATTCCTCCTGGCAAACTTTCTCTTTTTTTTCCTGCAGATATGAAAACCAAACCATATACATTATGAGACACATTTAGTGAGGCCAAGAAGATCTGAAATCAGGATTTCAGTTATATCAGTTGAATTAATTTTTTTCTCACTCATGCTTTTTAAATGGTCAGATTGTTGTCGTTAGAATGTATTTATTTGTCAGTAGGCTCCCATTAGCAGAAAATGTTCACATTGGCAGAAAAATCATATAGCATGAAATTATTTCATAAGGTGAAATAATTCTATAAGGTGAAACATTTTTACACGCCATTATTTAAACTTGAAACTAGTAATGTACTCTTTCCCTCCCTTTCGTTACAAGGGAAAATGGATTGTTAATATCTTGCTCTGAGTGTTCCCTGTGAACCGGGTGGAGTGTGAGGAGCCCGTGTTTGCTCAGCATCTTGCCCATGACTTTATAGTCAAGGGCAGCAGTGACTCAGAGCTGGCCATTAGTCCCGGAGCAGGGCTGTGGTCCTTCTACCCAGCATCCTACTTTTTTTTTTTTTTAAATCCTCCCCCGAGGATATTTTTCCATATATTTTTAGAGAGAGTGGAAGAGAGAGGTCAAGACAGAGAGAAATCTCGATGTGAGAGAAACACATCGATTGGTTGCCTCCTGCATGAGCCCCGACCAGGGCCCGGTTGGTGAGGAGCCTGCAACCCAGGTAAGTGTCCTTGACCGGAATCGAACCCGAGACCCTTTGGTCCACAGGCCAACGCTCTATCCACTCAGCCAAACTGGCTAGGGCTACCCAGCATCCTACTTTTAACATTTAATGACATGGAATAACTGTCTTCCAAGACACTTGCCTTAAAAGATTGTGAATATATGCAAAGCCCATAGACACAGACCACAATGTGGTGATGACCAGAGGGAAGGGGGCCTGGTGGCTGGGTGGAAGTGGGCAAAGGGAGGTGGGGGGTGGGGACATCTGTAATAACAATAAAAATAAAGTAAAAAAAAAAATAAAATTATTTCTAAAGTTAAAAAAAGGAGATTGTGAATCTAGCCCAAATGTCCAAAATTTCCCTTAACTATTTTCATTGTAGATTTATTAACTGTGAATTTTAAAAGGGCCTTTCAGGTACAATCATAACATTCCTTTTCATCTTTAGTCTCCACTCCTTTCTCCCTGCACCTCTGCTTCAGTAAAGGACTATCTGATACAGCTACCAACCCCCTGATTTAGAGAGTTTTTCCCTCCCCTCCCCTCCCCTCCCCTCTTCTCCCTTCCCCTCTACTCTTCACTTCCCTTCCCTTCCCTTCCCTTCCCTTCCCTTCCATCTTTATTGGTCAAAACCACATAAGACACAACTTCAATGTCACCTCCTTTCCAAAATCTCATGCATCCCCAAGTCCACCTTCCCAGATAGAAGTCATCTCTTCCCCTCTTCTTGGAATGCCCTTCACACCATCTCCCATTTGTGGCGACTCTCATTTTCTCCCTCCTATTTCAGGTGGTTACGTTTATGTCTTAATCAGGGTTTCCGGAAATGAGCTCATGGCAGAGGCTTTGTGTCTGTGCTTCTGCAGAGCAGTGGTTCCCATCATTCTGTGTGCTGGCCCCCTTTTGACGACTTGGGGAGGCTCACTGGAAGGGTCCCCCTGGACGCATGTTACACCCCCACCCGCTGCTGTGTGGTTATTTGAACACAGCTCCTCCCTGCCTGCCTGGGCTCTGTAAGAAACTCACAAGGCAAAGTTCTCCCCTCTCCTGCCAGCGCGCCATCCTCTGTCATCCCCGTTCGCTGTTGGTCAATCTTCCTCCTGCCGCCGTGAGTCCAGGACCCACTCCGGTCATGTCCCCTGGGACAGGCCTCACCATCCCCGAGTGGGGCTCAGCTGGGACGACAGGAGCTGCTTGGGGCTGGGAGCGCACCTTGAAGACCTTGCAGGACTCCAGGACGCCATGGCCACCCGGGGCAGGGACCTCTGCCTTGGCAGCGTGTATGTGGTAAGTGCTGTGTGCACTTTTATGGAACTAACTTACCCAAGTTTCCGACTCTGTTTCTATTTTCAACATGTCCTCTTCTCTTGAGTAAGAATTCCACGGTTTTGCAGAATGAGGCATTTTATCTATGTTTTCTTTTTTCAAGTATAAAGAGAACTTCCTCCTCGTTATAGTGACCAAGAATTTAGAGAACAAGCCTTTATTTAGCTGGTGATTTGCTTCCTGAGGCCCATTTGCTCCAGCTACTGGAAGACAAAATTTCTGCATTTATACTAGGAGTACTTGGGCATTTTTTGTTTTACTTTTTAAGCTTCATATATATATAGACTAGAGCCCCCGTGCACGAAATTTGTGCAAGGGGGTGTGTCCTTCAGCCCAGCATGCACCGTCTCCATTACGGGACCCCTCAGGGGATGATCCTTGCAGGATCGGGCCTCAACTGGCAGTCGGACATCCCTCTCATAATCCCAGGACCACTGACTCCTAACTGCTCACCTGCCTGATCGTCCCTAACGACTCAGCCGGCCTGCCTGGTTGCCCCTAACTGCCCTTCCCTGCCGGCCTTGTCACCCCTAACTGCCCTCCCTCCCCTGCAGGCCTGGTCGCCCCTAACTGCTCTCCCCTGCCGGCCTGGTTGCCCCTAACCACCTCTGCCTCAGCCCCTGCCACCATGGCTTTGTTTGGAAGAATGTCCAGAAGGATGTCCAGAAGATGTCCAGTCTAATTAGCATATTACCCTTTTATTAGTATAGATATATATATTTCAGAGAGGAAGGGAGAGGGAGAGAGGGATAAAAACATCAATGATGAGAGAGAATCTTTGATCAGCTGCTTCCTGCAGGCCTACACACTGAATTGAGCCCACAACCCTGGCATGTGCCCTTGACCAGAATCAAACCTGGGACCCTTCAGTCCACAGGCTGATGCTCTATCCACTGAGCCAAACCAGCTAGGACAGTGCTTTTGTTTTTAGATCATTCTTCAACCTTTACAGCTCTGCCCTGTATCACAGGACAGCTGATCCTAGATGGTGCATTTCCCTGTTCTCAGGATTTTGGCTGGGTTCAGCAGTGGG
Source organism: Myotis brandtii (assembly GCF_000412655.1). NCBI lineage: Eukaryota > Metazoa > Chordata > Mammalia > Chiroptera > Vespertilionidae > Myotis > Myotis brandtii. The sequence goes on along the minus strand of NW_005356905.1, from coordinate 2,284,347 downwards.
GGAGTGGTCTGCAGTGGCTAACCCAGCTGCCAGGCTCCCATAAGAACACTTCCCCCTTCCCACTGTTGCTAATCTCCAGACTGCTTTCCCATCACCTGGGGGTTCTTAGCTCTTCCTGTGTACTCAGTTCCTTGTATTTAATTTAATTCTCTTTGTTTTAAATACTCAGAGTGGTTTGCTTTTCTGGTTGGACGTTGACACATTGCCCCTGAAACACCTTCTCCAGCTCTAGGGGTACAAAGATAGCACATTATCTGATTTCTCAACTTCTACAGATTGAAGGAAGCAGTGTTCCCCGCTCTGTTGCCTAAGACTAGGCTCATTTCTCCCACCCATCCATGTGGAAAAGTTGGCTTCAATGGCCAGTGACAGCAAACAGCATTAGTACTGCCCTATGAGCATGGGTATACTCTCTGGGTCTGCATTTCTTCACCTGTAAAATGAAGGGTATAATAACACCTACCTCATAGAATTATTGTATTAAATGAATATATACATATAAAGGACGGAGAGCACTGCTTGGCATAGTGTGAGTTCTGTATGTGTTAGCCATGATTATTCAACCCCAAAGAGTGCATTATCTTTTCTTGCCTGTTAGTTTGATTCTGAAAATGGTAAGGTACAAAGCTAATTTATTTTGGGGTTCTCATGACTTGATTAGATTTGTAACTTGTCTTCCTGAATCAGCCAATGACAAATGGAACCCATTAACTTTGTAGAATTTAATATTTGGCCCTGAGCTTTGTCACTGGCAATGCTATCGAAATTAGTCCCATAAATTTGTTACTGCCTTTGGAAAATGGTTATAAGCATTTTGTCTCTTATGAAGTTCTCCCTTTTGAATGATTTCTTTTATAATTCAGTAAAAAATAATAAAAGCCTTGTTTTCCTTATGAACCTGTTATAGTTTTGTTTTGTTTTGTTTTTTTTAATCACAGTAAGTATGTAAATGACCATAAATCCCTTTTTTGCTTTAGTTGCTGGGGAGCTCACAACTAAAGTTAAAGTTAATTATAATGTTTGTGCCAGTGCCCCCCTCTCCCATTTATGTTTCTTCTTTAATATGGCCTTGGTTTTCTAATTCAATTTATTCAATTTATTTTTGTTTACATTTCTATTCATATTTTCCCATTTATAATAGTAAGTTATAGCATAGTCTTTGTGGAATAAGATGTGACATACATAAATAATACTAACTTTTGTAGGGATTTTTAGAGTATGTTGTGAATTTTCCATCATGTTATTCTGCATCATCAAATGTTTTTAGAAATTAATCTCAAGGTAAAAATTATAGTCTTAGGTAGCTCTATTTCTCAGCATGAACTGTCTTGGGAAGTTGAAGTGGTTTCAGTCATCTTTATTTCAGACTCAATTATAATAACCTTTACCAAAGTCTGATAAAGCATGTATTCTATGAGATGTTATTGTTGTTTAGAAAAAGATGTTGTGGTCAACTGTTTAGGAAATGCTCAGTTACAGAAATTTCCACTGCCATTTTTTTCTTAACTGAAACTTTAGTTAATACTTTGGGGAACTAGGGTTCTCCAATATTGTTGAGTTTTCCATAGACTGGGTTTTGTCTACATAATGTAGGCAAGTGCCACTTTTTCCAAAAATCTGAAAAGGGCTGTTCACCATCAATTAAAAGCATTCCTTGGAATCAAGGAATCTTGAAGATTTCTTAATTTAAAAAAATTCATCTTATGTAATAATAAAAGCAGATTCTTTGAAAGTAGATGCACATTTTTTTGTGCTGGGCCCGCACTGTTTTTGCTTAGATGCAGCGGTTCTCAACCTGTGAGCCGCGACCCCTGAAAATACATCCTGCATATCAGATATTTACATCCTGATTCATAACAGTAGCAAAATTACAGTTATGAAGTAGCATCGAAAATAATTTTATGGTTGGAGGTCACCACAACATGAGGAACTATATTAAAGGGTCACAGCATTAGGAAGGTTGAGAACCACTGGCTTAGAGTCTACTAGTCTGAACAGAAATATACAATCAATGACCATGTCACTAATGTGACATTTAAGCTGCTCAATATCATGGAGGCACAATTAGTTTTAGACACAGATTAAAAATGAATCTAGCCCTAGCTGGTTTGGCTCAGTGGATAGAGTATTGGCCTGCAGACTGAAGGGTCCCAGGTTCAATTCTGGTCAAGGACACATGCCTGGGTTGCAGGCTCGATTCCCAGTAGGGGGCGTATAGGAGGCAGCCGATCAATGATTCTCTCTCATCATTGATGTTTCTGTCTCCTTTCCTCTCTGAAATCAATAAAAATATATTTTTAAAAAAATGAATCTAAGAATAAAGTTAAAGGGATCAAGTTGTGAATATAAGAATTTTTTAATGACATGCTTAGAAAACTAAAGTAATCACTTTTGAGTGCTTTTCCATATATAAACCTCAAACATGAGGCATAATTTTATTAAGATTGACAAGCCTAATCTATAATTAAAGCAGTTCAGAAAGACATTTAACAGTGATTTACTTTTTCCTAAATCTGAACAAAATGGATACTGCTATTTGAAGCATCTAATACTACAGCATTCTGGCTGCCTGACTTTGTTTGGTTCCAGAGAGTACAGTGTGCCGGCCACAGAATTCTAGCTTGCACTGTTCATGTGGACATTTATCCCCGAGAGCTGACATCCTCTTCCAGCACAGTTTTCCTGTAACAACCAGAATCATACAGCTAGCATTTGCTTTATGCTCAACATTTTCAAAATGCTTACACATATGCTATCCTGTTTGTTATAACAAGGTGGACCAGGAAAGTATTAGACAGGACAATTCTGCTGGGTGGTTAGAAATTCAAGCCAGGGAGTCAGATAGACAGGGTTTTAGTTCTGTGACCTTGGGTAGGTCACCCAAGGGCTCCAGACCTGTTTGCTCCTCTATAAAATGGGAGTAATAATGGAATATAATTTATTAGATTATGTGAAGATTAAATAAAATCATCCAAAGTGCTTGATGCTTTGTAAATGCTCAATGGATACATTATTTTAGAGACTGTAGAGGAAAATGGGACTCAAGAACAGTGACTTGTTCAAGTTTGCAGAAAAAGTTAGAGTGAGCATTTGAGCTTTGATTTTTTTCCTTTTTAAAAAAAATCCTCACTCAAGGATATTTTTCCCATTGTTTTTTTTGTTTTGTTTTTTTTTTTAGAGAGAGTGGAAAAGAGAGGGAAAGACAGAAACATTGATGTGAGAGAAACACATAGATTGGTTGCCTCCTGCATGCACCCTGACCAGGAGCCTGAAACTGAGGTAGGTGCCCTTGATGGGAATCAAACCCTGGACCCTTCAGTCCATAAGCCGACACTGTAGCATCTAGCCACTGAGCCAAACTGGCTAGGGCGATATATATAATTTTTTTTTTTTTTACCAGAAAAGTTTATTTAGAAAGTCACAGAACTTTGATCTT
>NW_005356905.1:2260575-2280882 GCF_000412655.1 Myotis brandtii | reverse complement strand
GAACACGCTGCCTGCCTGGTAGTGCCCTGCTGACCCAGTTGAACAAGGCCCCTGCATGTGACCTACCACAGCGTTAGCAGAGAGGGTGTGTGGGGTGGTCAAAAGTGTACAAGTTTTATTTTTCTTTTAATGTTTACTATTTTATTAATATTTTATTGATTGTTTTACAGAGAGGAAGGGAGAGGGATAGAGAGTTAGAAACATCCATTAGAGAGAAACATCGATCAGCTGCCTCTTGCACACCCCCTACTGGGGATGTGCCCACAACCAAGGTACATGCCCTTGACCGGAATCGAACCCGGGGACCCTTCAGTCCGTAGGCTGACGTTCTATCCACTGAGCCAAACCGGTTAGAGCAAAAAGTGCACACGTTTTAGAATTAGGCAGATACAAGTTCAAATCCAGTGCTGCCACTTATTTGCTCTGCAGAATTGGGATGACGATTCCTCTCTTCAGAATCATTGTGAGGAGAGTGAGGCGCTGCCTGAACTCGGTAACCGCTCAGTAATGCTGGTCATTGTTGAGAAGCCACGTGGGATCAGGGGGCCTCGGCACCAATCCGGACAGCACAGCGTTTGGAATGGCCCAGTTCACACCCAATAGGGTGGAGACTTAGGCTCATTGTATTTTATTTTTTTCTACCCAGATACAAAGTAAGAGACAGAAAGGCTTTCTCATCCCATTATTTTTTTTACAACCTTGTTTATAAACTTTATCTGCATAATCCAAAATAAAATATTAAAGCTCCTTAATAGGCTCTCAGAAGTAACATTTTGGCAAGCTCTTCTGAGTGTGTTTACTGCATCTTGGGTTTGTAGTTACAGTAAGTCAATATTTAATTTTAGATAGTATTTGGAGTTTACGCTTCAATATTAGATGCTCGAAAGAACATCAGAGAGCCCTAGCCGGTTTGGCTCAGTGGATAGAATATTGGCCTGTGGGCCAAAGGGTCCTGGGTTCGATTCCAGTCAAGGGCACATACCTTGGTTGCAGGCTCCTCCTGGGCCTGCAGGAGGCAACCAATCAATGCGTTTCTCTCACATGGATGTTTCTCTCTGTCTTCCTTCTCTCTTCCATTCTCCCTAAAAAAATCAATGGAAAAAATACCCTTGGGTGAGGATTAACAAAACAAAACAAACAAACAAAAGAACACCAGAGAATGGAATGCAGTAGTCCCTACCCAGCTCCGCCCCCCCCCAGCCCCCGTATCTGCAGGGGATACATTCCAAAGACCCCCAGTGGATGCCTGAAACCACAGATGTGCTGAACCCTATACATACTATGATTTTGCCTGTACCTACACACCTTTGATAAAGTTCAATTTGTAATTAAGTACAGTAAGAGATTAACAATAACGACTAATAAAAACAGAACAGTTATAACAAAATACCGTCATAAAAGTTATACGAATGTGGTCTCTCTCTCAGCAAACGAGCATAGCTTTCTTTTTCCTTCTTCACAATTTCATGGATAGATGATTTGATCTTAGCAACCTCAGGGTACAATTTTTTTCTCTCCTCATTAAGTTGACAACTTTCACCTTTTTACTTAAAGGAAGCACTTTCCGGCTCCTCTTTGTCTTATCTGAAGTGCCAGCACCACCACTCTGGGGCTTTGAGGTCATTATTAAGTAAAATAAGGGTTACCTGAGCACGGTGCTGGCACTGGAGAGCAACAGCGGATCTGATAACTGAGATGGCCACAGAGCAGCTAACAGCGTGGCCGTGGGAGACAGAGGGATGACTCACGTCCTGGGCAGTGCCTTGCGGGAGTGCTGAGCCTTCAGAGGGGGCGCTAACGGTGACGCTGAATTAGGGGGAATGGCAGCTTTTCTGACCAGCTGTGAGGTGTTGGGAAGCCTGAGAACCTTGCTTCTCGATCCCACCTCTGCCACCGCGGACTCTGACACTCTTGGTTTCCATTTCTGTGAAATGAGAGAGCTGGGTTTGGTCTGTGGCTCTTCGCTTCTTTGGAGCCATGGTCCCCTTGGGACTCTGGATGCTAGGCCTCCTCTCCCCGGAAAGAGGCACCATAGCAGATGCACCCCCGTGTCAACAGGCAAGCACCGGAGTAGATGGTGTCTCCGAGTCATTCTAGCCCCGATGTCTCTGAACATTCTGAGATTCTGTGAAATCAGTGGAAAGGAAAAGTCCGGTACTTCAGTTCTGGGAAGGGAGTTAAGAAGTTTACCATCCTTCACGACTCTGTGGCTGCTTGTCGCATGCTGCAAAGAACACCTTTAATTTAATGTAATTAATCTAGGTAATTAAATAACCCTGATTTGGTCTCGGGGTGGAGAAATGAGCAATTTCATTCTCAGCCTGTAGATTGGAAAAAAGGCTGAGAGTTCATACTTGATTTATGAAGAAAAGGAAAAGTTTTACTTTTTTAAGTTTTCATTCTGTATTTTTGACGATGTTAGAACAGGAAGCAGCCAATCAGAACTCTGGAGCTATTTGGTAGTAATTATCCTTCATCTGCTAATTTCTAAGCAGGAAAAAAAAAGTGATTAAAATGAGTTTCCGCACAGCTGTTGATTAGGCATAATGGCAAAGTAATCACCATAAAGTTAATAATCAGAGCAGAGCTAACATTTAGAAAGTTATTGTTTAGTAACTAGAAGGCTCTAAATGCCAAAAAACAACATCCAACTAACTAGAAAATCCCACCCCCAAAACATACCTTTTTGTCTGCCATTCCACATCAACTAAACAGAGAAAACTAAAAGCGGTTAATTACATCTGTTTTGAGGTCAACTTTCAACAGCTCAAACCTCTGTGATAAACAAACCACAGTATTGAAAGCTTTTTGGAAAAATCAATGAATAAACAGCTTTCCTATTAGGAAAAGCTGCAACACATTTAGCAACACATCAGTAAATCCTAAACAAGCCTTGCACTTGGATTAGCTCAAACGCCCGGTAGCCTGCCCTCCTTGCCTCCTAATACAAATTCCCATTCCATTGGGGCAGGTGTGCCTGTGGCCTGGTGATGTTGCAATTGGACACGCTCATAGACCCCCGCCCGGGAGCTTTGTAATTGTACAGCTCCCACTGGGAAACAGAGATTCATGAGCTCACAAACGGGACAGCTCGGAATCTCAAATCTTGGCGATGATAACAAGGAGCTATTTAGGATGCTGGATCGCAGAATCGCTGTTTTTCTTACATTTCATCATCCAGAAGTCTGCAGTTGGTGGCATTAATGGAAAACTGGGCTCCTGTGGCGGGACTCCAAACATTGGAAGAGCAAACGGGCTTCTTGGCCCGTCTTTCTCTGCGATCCTGATGGAAGACCACTGGACGAGGTCGGTTAGGATTCTAACCACAACCTGCTGCAAATCACAAGCAGAAGATGAATGTATCCTAGGGAGGCTTGCTGAGATGCCCCTGGTAGAGAACATTGTGGCTCAAGGGCATATATGTTTGAGGCCTCAACATCCTTTATTGTTTTCTTTCTACGTTTGCCTTTTCTTAGTTCTTTTTCTTTTTATACATTTAAATTCCTTAGAATTCTCTCCCACCACCCTGGGCGAAAGCCCTGGGTTTCCTCTACCAAACGAGCAGCATATTTCCCATGATATCACTCTAGGCAAAATGTCTCAACATAATATTTTTTTCTTTCAAAATAAATGTGCACTTTTCAAAAGCCACGGAGCCTCATACTCGGGCCAACCACTGCTTTGAGACCATCCAGATGCTCTGACATGCAATTTTATATTTTAATAGAAGGAGGCTGAGTATGGGTTGCAAAATTATCTATCCTCTTTCCCCTCATAAAAACATGAAAATGCATTCATCTTAATTTCTCAGTAAATAGCAGCCTTCTCATGTGGGTGAACTTCCCACATGTTAAAGTTAGTGCTTTGCAAATGCATTCATTCCCCTTCAAGGCTCTACGTCTGGGAAACGCCACATCTCAGAGCTATGAGTGCTGGTCACTCCCCCAGGAGAAGAGGCACGGTCGAATATTTGAAACTTGTGTTGAGAATTAGGAGCTGTCTAGATTTTCCTCCTGGGATCATTTTGAGGGAAAAGCGTAAGATGTAGAAGCTCTGACTGTGAGCAGCACAAACAAAGGTGAAAAGCTGATGAAAATTTTGGTGGGCACTGAGTTAGCATGGGATAGGCCTGGGGCTCTCTTGATCAAGAATATTGATCAGTATTTTTCCTCAATTCTACACACGTGTGAGCCTCTTAGTCTTCTCTGGGTTACAGTCGAAGCCAATCATCATGGTTCCCCAGGGTCAGGTGGTCTTCAGGCCCTTCCCCATTCTGGGTTCCAAAAAGATGGTGCACAACTTCTACTTACCCCCTCTTTGGAGATGGCTCTACTTCCCCGCCTGGTGAGACATTCCCAGCAGTGTGCCACAAGGTATTCCTGGAGAATGGTATGGGGTCTAACAAAGGAAAAGGTTCACACCCCATTCCCCCAGAGTTTCTTCCCAACCTCCTGCACTCCTACCCCCATATGTTAGGACATTTCCTTAATGTCATTGTGTTGAATGGACTGAGGTTGACTAAAATAAGCTACAATAATTTTGGGACGTTAAGATTTCTTTTACTACTATAAGTCTTTTTTTTTTTAAAGGAAGGTTGTTTTGTGTTTGTTTTTAAAAAGTATATTTTTATTGATTTCAAAGAGGAAGGGAGAGGGAGAAGGAGATAGAAACATCAATGATGAGAGAGAATCATTGATCAGCTGCCTCCTGCATGCCCCACATCCAGCCCACAACCCGGCCATGTGCCCTGACCGGGATTTGAACCCTGACTTCCTGGTTCATAGACCGATGCTCAACCACTGAGCCACACCGGCTGGGCACTGCTATCTATAATAAAAGCATAATATGCTATTTAGTCCAGATGGCCAAACAATGGAACGACCATCCAGAGGACCTTCTGGACGAAGCCGGGGCTGCGAGGGCCAAGCCCCTTGCACGAATTTCAGGCATTGAGCCTCTAGTAAGTCTTATAAAGGCCCTGGAAGCTTTGCCAATGGATGTCCAGAGACCTCAGAACTACCTACTACATCTGCTTCTCTCTGTCACAATATTTCAGGATCTGGATGGCCTCATTTTTATTTCACTGAATTTTCCAAATTTCACCTATAGCTCTGCCTCTTCTTTCCTGCCGTCATCAGCAAAAGGGTAGGAATAGGTGATGCTGAGGTACAGCGGGAAAATTGCAGGAACTTACTTTCATCTGGTATGAGAAAATTACTCCATGCCCATTCTCGGTCTGCTATTAGCAATTAAGACCTCATAACCTAAGCCAAGGAGTCCAAGGCCAATCATTATACCAGTCATCAAAAGACTGCCCCAGACCAGGGACAAGGCTGGCCCATGGAGGAAAAAAGAAAAAGAGGAAGAGAGTCATGGTTGGTTCAGACCTGCTCCTCTTTCTCACCCTTCTCTACCCTTACCTCTACTGTTATTCTCAGCTGGGGATCTGACTTTCTACTGTATTAGAAAAAGGGAAGCCTAACTTATAAATCTACTAACAGAGGCCTGTCTTCTCTCCCTTTTCAGTGGGGAGGTGCCCCCTCTCCTCTCAAAGGTCAACCCTCCACTCATGCCCTGACTCAGATTCCCTCTCACCTTCTCAAGGACCTTGTCCCTTTGTTTCTCATCTCTCCCTCTCTTGAATCTTCAACCTCTCCCTCTTTACTAGATTACCGCCATCAGCAGACAGACATGTCCTGTGGAGAGCAGCTACAGCGTTTGGACAGGTTCAAGCCTCGGACTAATGAGAGGGCACGGTCCTCTTGTGGCAAAGCCACGTGCAAGTCCCGGCTTGGAGGGCAAAGCCCTCCCAGCACAATTATAGCCAAAGGCTATGGTTATAAGCTTGAATCTATGGTCTGAACCTGTGGTCCCACATGGCTGAGTGATGTAGGCTGCAGGAGGTGCAGCAAGTAAACAAAGCTTGACCAGGTGCATGTAATTGAGTAGATTCGAAACCCAGGAGAATGTTGTAAACATCTTGACCACGCCCTTACTTTGCCTCGTGGAATCTGGCTATAAAATAAAGACTCAGCTTACAGGCTCTGGCGCTGTCGCTAGCTCTCCGTCAGAGAGGACAGCGTCCCACCCAGACCCAGCTTTCTTCTTTTGTCTGTCTTTTCTCAATCCTTCACCTCCCCCTCTCAGGCTCACCGAACTTGGCTGAGCTGACTCGGCACAATGTCCCTAAAAACAAATGTCACCTCCCTCAGTCTTTCCTGCTACTTTCTATTTCTGTTTCTTAATACCAGCATCAAGGGCGGGAATGGCAGTAGGGTGACCTGGAGAAGGTAGTAAGAGAAGAGACCATAATTTAGTAGGAAGAAGATTAGATGTCTCACTGCTCAGGAAGGGGGAGTGGTGGTGGGTACAGGTAGATAAGTGTGAGTAGAGTGTGAATGTTTATTCATTCAACAAACATGTAGTGAACACCTACTATTTGCCAGGTACTCTGCTAGGTGCAGGGGACATAGGATGGCTAACACTTTCCCTCTTCCCTGTGGTGTAGAAGTGTGGATATAAAAAGGAGACTTAGAGGAAAAGCGAGGAAGTCAAGGCAGCAAGAGAAGCTATCTGCCCCTACCCCATCCTTACCTCAACCCCCACCCTAGCAATACAGACTCTGGGCTAGTTATAAATGACTGTTAAGGTGATTCCTCTGAGACATCACATTTCTTTACAAAGCCCCCGAGTTTTATTCTGCACAGCTCTGCTCTCAGCTTCCTACCCTTTTGCCCTTAAGCACACTAGGCTTTTTACTTAGCCAGCTTTGGTGAGGCTGGTAGGGGTCAGGATGGTAGTTAAGTATTAGTACAGTTTTCCAAGAACCATAACCGTAACCAAGTAGCTAGGCTCCAGATGGTTCTGTCAAAGCATAGGCACTTGGGTGGGGGCCTCCTACAGCAATAAAAACATGGCTTCTCCTGGTTTAAGAATAAAAGTGGTTTAGGTGTAATGGCCATTTTAAACTAAGGACATTGCCTCTCACTCTGAGTCTCTGCATAAGACTGAAGAGACCTTGAGACGGTGAGAAACTTCTTGTTAATACCTTTCATGTTCTATATCATGTAAAGATGGTGTTGGGCTCCATACAAGAGGAAATGTGACTGGCAGTGGCTAAAATAATAAGATTATTGATTTCATGTATCAAAGAGTTCTGGTGTAGGCAGTAGGAAAAAAAAAAAAGAAAGCAAAGGGCAAAGGCTGGAGGGCATGCTGGCCTAGTAAATCTCCTTTGAAAAGATTTCCTGGGATCTCCACCTATATCTTATTGATCAGAATTGGATCCCATGGGTCTCTTAACTGCAAGGGAGTCTGTGGAGGAAAGTGTTTTAGTTCTCTAGCCTTTTTATGAGAAGACGAGAGAAAATTGGGCTGTGAATGACTTTTGGGTAGCAGTGTCTGCCACATTCTCCATCTAACTTTCTCCCTAAGACAGAAGTTCTCAGCCTAGATGTGCATTAGTATTTCTTGGGGTTACATTGACCTTTTAACATTAAAGCCCAGAATGCTCTCAGACTGATTAAATCGGAATCTCTAGGTGGGTCTCAACATTGTTAAAGTCCCTCAGGTGATTCCAGTATACAGCCAAGGTCTGGAACCACTGGCACATTTACCTTTACTATTCCAAGGGCTGCTCCCAGTGTTAATTTTTTATCTGATTCTCATTAGAAACAAATAATGGGTTGTAAAATGTTAGAGGTGGCAGGACCTTAGCAATCAATATTTGCTCAAGATCAAATATGTAGTCAGTGATGAATTTGGGGTGGGATCGCCAGATCTCCCACCCACCACCCCTGCAACTAAAAGTAGCCCCCACTCAAGTTTCCCGTTGGTGTATTCAGTCAAATGCAGTGTGGCTGTTTGGGAGAATTTCATCCTGATCCAATTAGTACTGAAGGTTGAGGAGAGCAGATAGCCTTGGGCTGTGGCTGTCTCTCCTCTACTCCAGTAATGACGCTCAGCCTGAAATCCAATTCGGGATGAGTGTGTAATTTCAATGTTTGCTTAACCCAGAGCCACTTCTCAGCGAAGAGGGTACTTAGGGGCTTGCATTACTAAGGCTCTCTCTCTCCAAGGCTCCCTTACTAGTCTGCTCTCAGCAATATTCACTGGATGTCCAACTGCCAAACAGCCCAACGTAAATGCCCCTCCCTCATTCATCTGGAGGTTCTGATTTCAGAAGCCAAAGAGCTGTTCTGTCTGAACCCCCGGTGGTGTTAACATGGGGTTTTCCAGACCGTTAGCACTGGAGACAGCCATGTAGATAGATCATCCATCCACGCTGGAGTGACCTGCTCAAGGTCACCCAGCCTATTAGTTGCAGCATTGGGACATTCACATCAGTCTTGAGGTTAAATTGATTGGATGTTGTCATAACAGCAGAAACATAAGAAATGTGATCAAAGATACACTGGTGCCTAATTATTGCCTTCTAACCATTCAGCACACATCTTTAAATAATTCAGGACCCAAAACAAACCCATCTTGCAGGAATAACTCGGCTAGTGGAGGGAAAAGTGAATGGATATTTCCATACGCATTTCCTGAATTGGCTGCCCATGCTTCTCAGTGGGCAGCCAGTACCCAGCACAGGCCTGGTCTGTGTGCGTTCATGCTAGATGTCTGTTGATCTGAATTGATCCCTGCAAACCCTCCACTTTGCTGCCCATTATTTAGGACACCTCTGCAGGACCACATTATTGCTTGCTCTTACATTTAGAGCAAAGCAACAGGAAATCAACTATTTGGGGGATTTATGTGAAAAGACTTGTAGTAGCTAGATGTCCTACATAGACTGATGAGTGTTTTACGGTAATGTGCTCTCAAGTTCAATTTCTTAAGTTCTCTAGGTGACGCAAAATGATTGATTCTGAGAATGAACGCTGGAGAAATAAATTGATTCCTTTGAAGTAAGCGGACCATTAATTCCTGACCTTAAAAATCTCTAAAATGTTTTAAAAGGAGTTGACTTAGCAGGAACTGCATTTTATAGAATTAACCCTTTTTTCTTCTTTGGTTAATATATTATCTCTTTGGGGCTTAGCCACAAGCTTTGTAGTTTTACAAAAATAGCATGGAGAGGACTATAGGCCATTATTATTTTTTTAATGTCTTACTTTAAACACACACATAGTCAATGGTTAAAGGCATAGTGAGCAGGAGAAATTAAATCCATGGAAAAGTTCAAAGCCGCCTCTGGGCCACCTTAGAAAAGGGCTGGCTATTTCGGCTACTGTTCTGATTTGGTCTCATTAGTGAGGCTGATTCCACCCACGTGTCACAAGCTCCTCACTTCCGGCAGTGTATGTCCAGCTGCCTGAGGGGGTCAGCTTAACTCCCTGCGGGAACTTGCCCCAGCTGCCACTGGGGAGGCCCTGGGGTATGGCCTACACCAGTGGTCAGCAAACCGCGGCTCTTGAGCCACATGCGGCTCTTTGGCTCCTTGAGTGTGGCTCTTCCACAAAATACCACGTGCGGGCGATTAAAGTCAGTTTTCGGTCTGGGCGAGTCTATTTTGAAGAAGTGGCGTTAGAAGAAGTGGGGGGTGTCGGTCAGGCGACTGGCAACTGGAGAAGCGGCGCAGGCAGGCCGCGGGATATGCAGTGCGGGGGGAGCGGGCCTCGGGATATGCAGTTCAGGGGAGGCCCGCGTGATTCATGCACGAGGTGAGTGAGTGAGCCAGTCAGTCTGCAGTCTCATTGTGCAGTGGTTAGTGCTAGTCGCATCCGCAAATCGCGGGCGGGTGACAAAAGTACCTACTCGAAGCAAAAAGTTACCTGTATTTTTCCAACCAGCTGCAAATCCTACAGGTATTTTTGTCATCAATTTAAGCATTGTAATTATTTTGTGTTGGTGGCTTTATTATTATAAAATGAAACTTATCTGCTTAGAGGGGTTTAAATGCCTAACCTTGCTAAATAACTTCTCTCGATTACTGTTTATTTCCTTCCTTAGCACTCATGACAACTGCAATTATTTGATGTGACTATTTATATATTTAAAGTTGATCTTCCTCACTAGAATGTAAGTTCCAGAAGGATGTCATGTTATCTCCAGCCTTAGACACATAATAGGCATTCCATAAATATATTAGTGTATTGAACTCATGTTGTTAATACTAAGTACTCAATCCAAAATTATTAATTAAGTTAATAACAATGTACCTACCTATATAGTTTAAGTTTAAAAAATTTGGCTCTCAAAAGAAATTTCAATCGCTGTACTGTTGATATTTGGCTCTGTTGACTAATGAGTTTGTGCCTACCACTGGCCTACACTTTACTCATTTGTTTGTTCACTCATGTACACATTTATTTAGCCAGTGTTTAGTGGTTGTCTGCTGTATGCTAGTAGGTCCTTAACATTTGTCAGGCTCTGGGTTAGAGGGTAACTGGAGGCCCGCATACTTTATAATTAAACTTTAAGTTATAAATCAAATGAACAAATTGTTCAATAATATGCCTTCAACATGACCTGGGAGACCAGGTTCAAATGTACAGTTCTAGGGTTCCTTGGAGTTCTGCATTGAAACTTGGGGGCATGGAGAGCCCCATCCCCCATCCCCAGACTTCTAGCCCTTAGCTGGGTCCCCCCCCCCCTTTTCCCTATCACCTGCCCAGGTTCTGAGGAGACTCAGCTGCATATTCTGCCCCTTGGCCACCCCTGAGGCCTCAGGGTCTCGCAGCAGTGGTGTGATCTCCCTTTAGGAAGATAAGGCCCACATAGGCCTTGGAAGTGGGTTTAGAGCCGTGTGGCCAAGGAATTCCGAGCTCCTGAGTATCCACAGTGTTGTTTAGAGAGGCTGTGGGCTCTGGGTGGGCATATCCCCTTGGCCCTATGGGCTCTTCACCCACTGCAGAGGGCAGGGCCCAATGCAGACTCTCTGGATGTTAGTTCAGTGCTTAGGGCAAGGGACTTAGCTGCCGGGTCTGAGAATGCTGCTGTGTGCCAAGTGCAGGGAGGCAGCAGTGAGCATGGATCCTGAGGCCCTTGCGTTAAGAAGGGAGACAGAGATGAAAAATAAAGATGCCTTGGATAAGGGATGTGAAGGCCTTGAGCCAGGTGATGAGATACAGAGTGGGGGGTGAATGCTTCTTTAGAGTAACTAGGAAAGGCCTCTTGGAGGCAGTGACATTTCCTGAGATCCAAACAGACAGAAGTGCAAAGGCCCAGGGACAGGAAGGGGCTGGTTTGTCTGAGCAGCAGGAAGGTGGCCAGGGATGGCAGCAGCGGGAAGTGAGCTGTGTTTGCCGAGGTCAGCAGGGCCACGCCATGCAGGCCCAGAGGAAAGAGAAACGGCCTGAGACTTGGAAAAATGGCTTCAGGCTCAGGTTCTCTGCTTACCAACTGGCTGTCCCTGAGCGAAGCACGTCCCCTGCCCTCCAAGGCATCACCTGTAAACTCAAGATGCTCCATAACTATCCTGTCTCCCTCAGAGGGCTGCCAGAGGACCAGATGGGATGCTGCTGCTCCAGATGTCGGCACGAAGTCACTAAGCAGTGACGGACAGCAGCAAGCTCCCTTGAACTTTTCTGGGGAATGGCTGCTGGGAAATGTTTCATAGTCACAGGGAATGTCTTGTTCCATCTTCAAGCGGGGAGAGGGGAGTGTTTTCCAGACTCAAGGCCACCCCCATCTCCATTCCCAGATGGGCTTTGAAGTCATCTCACACCCTGTGTGCCCTGGGACAGAGCGGAGAGATGAGAATTAGCAAGAGGTGGGAGGCAAGGGGAGGTGTAAACAGGCTGAGGCCTTGTTTGCAGATGCTCTGAGATAAGAACTTGGGGTGCAGAAGGCAGAGAGAAAAGGCTGATGTGAGGGCAGGATGAAGGGAGCAGGGGGCAAAGCCTGGAGGTAAGCAAGGGCCATGCAGGGCAGGTTGGGGATCATTAATTTAGGCCCAATAAGGTGATGGCAGAGTGCAGAGACGTATTCTCAGCAGGACCAATAACGCAAAGATGAACTAGCTCTTTCCTCCCCTCAGGGTCTGAAATTCTACCATTTCGCAATTTAGATTTTATTTTTAATTACAGTTTACATTCAATATTGTTTTGTATTAGTTTCAGGTGTACAGCATAGTGGTTAGACAATTGTATACTTTACAAAGTGTTCCCCCAATATTTCCAGTACTATACTGGAGGTCTGGTGCACAAATTCATGCACCAGTGGGGTCCCTCGGACTGGCCTGTAGGATCAGGCCGAAAACGGCTCTCCGACATCCCCTGAGGAGTCCCGGATTGCGAGGGAGTGCAGGCCAGGCTGAGGGACCTCACCAGTGCATAATTGGGGCCAGGGAGGGACATGGGAGGGTGGCCAGCCAGACCACACCGTGGGAGGGCTCCAGGGTATGTCTGGCCCATCCCAATCAGCCAGACCCCAGCAGCAAGCTAATCTACCGGTTGGAGCATCTACCCCCTGGTGGTCAGTGCACGTCATAGCAACTGGTCGACTGGTCAGCTATCTGCCCCCTGGTGGTCACTGCATGTCATAGTGAGCGGTTGAGCAGCCTTAGCGTATCATTAGCATATCATGCTTTGATTGGTTGAATGGCTGACCAGACACTTAGCATATTAGGCTTTTATTATATAGGATTATTGACTGTTTTCCTTAGGCTGTACTTTACATCCCCGTGACTGTTTTGTAACTACCAAGCCATACTTCTCAGTTCCTTCACCTCCTTTACCCAGTCCCCCAACTTCCCCTCTGGCAACCATCAGTCTGTTCTCTGTGTCTATGAGTCTGTTTCTATCTTGTTTGTTCACTTATTTTGTTCTTTAGCGTCCACATGAGTGAAATCATATGGTGTTTGTCTTTCTCTGTCGGTTTTATGAAATTGCACCATTAATCTAATCGCTTTACCCCTTTCACAATTCCCCCTCGATATGCAGAAAAGACTCCAGTCCTCCCGGGGGTGGGGGAGGGCTGCCAATAGGAGGTGACTGTAGCTCTGACTGGGGACTTGAGAGCAGGCCCCATGGTGTTTGGAGAAAGCGGGAGGCACTGGGTGTCTAAATGTAGCCTAGAGGGGAAGCTGGAGCAGCAAGGGAGGGGGGAGGGCTCTGGTCCTGTCGTATCCCCCAGCGGCCCTTGACTGACAGCCACACTAATTGTGAATTACATTGCTGATACATTATCCATATGACTGAATGGATAATGTTTTGGCAGCTAAGTGTTTTATGACTAAAGACTCCCAAGGTGAAGGCAACCAATTAGGAACCAGACAGAAAATCCTGTGGAAGCATACTTTATTGCTCTCTTTGTGGGCACAGCTGTGTGTGTGTGTCACATGTCTGTCCTTGGCCCCAGATCTCAGCACTGGCGGGAACCTCCGCCCAGCCTCCATCTCACTCCAGCTCTGACTTGCCTCTCCCTGTGGGTCTTTCATTGGAGTTTCTCTCCCTTCCTGATCCCAAAAGCCTCATGCTCTTCCCTAAAACCATGGCCAGACCTGTCTACAACTTTATTTGCAACAAACCCCTTTTAACCCCAAATGTATACACTCCCATGTTAGTGTCTGAAAGCTAACTGTGCACTAAAGTGTCATTTGTTCATTTATTCTAACAAACAGCATTCATTAAATGCCCACTACATCAACTAAAGCTAAGCGTACACCTACCCCATGACCCATCAATACTCTGGGAATTGTATTTACTCAAGAGAGTTGAGTGTATATGTTTACAAAAGCACATATGTGAATGTGTATAGAAGCTTTATTCATAATTGCCAAAAATTGGAAGCAAACGCAAATAGATATATTGTAGTACATTCATACAATGGACTACCACTCAGGAATTAAAAGGAAAAAAACTTCTGACACATGCAACAACACGAATGAATCTCAGAGACATTATGCTGAGCAAAATAAGTCAGATACTAAAAACAACATACAGTTGGATTCCACGTGTAAACTTCTTACATATAGACATCGGTGGAACAAATCTGTGGTGTTCAAAGTCAGATGCTGGTTACCTCTGAGGGAAAGGCTATTGACTGGGCAGGAGCTTTTAAAAGTCTTGCCATCTGTAGTGGTTGCACAGGTGCATACACATGTAAAAATTAATCAAGCTGTACACTGAAGATCGGTACAGTTTACTGTAGATAAATGACACCTCGATTTTAAAAACTCTGTCCGCTGGCGGTGCACTGTGCAGCTGAGCTGGACCCAGCTATGCCAGGCTAACTGTGTGAGTCAGTGGCCTTGGTGGGGGTCTGGAGCTGCCCCTTTTGGGGGGCCCTCAGGAAATGGACAATCCTTGGGTGGCAGCACTAACTCAGGGGCTCAGGGGACTCAAGGAAATGGGAAAAGGTGATTGAGGCCAAAAGAAGATGCATCTGGTGATCCCTGCTGAGGGCCTGCAAGGAAGACCAATCCCGTGTGGAATGGAGCGGGGAGGACCTGGGGGGATCCCGAGGCAGGACAGAACCTCACTACATCAGTGGTCAGTGACACAGGAGCCAGGAGGACCTGCGCGGCCAGGGACAGCCAAGGAGGCAGCACCCAGGTTGCTGAGATGAAGGAGGTCTTACCAGGAAAATGATGTATGGAGTAGCAAACAGCAATAAGTAACTGTGTTTTTTAAAAGCATTTATTTAAAAAATATCTTTTTATTGATTTCAGAGAGGAAGGGAGAAGGAGAGAGAGAGATAAAAACATCAATGATGAGAGAGAATCATTGATTGGCTGCCTTTTGCATGACCCCTCCTGGGGATTGAGCCTGCAACCAGGCATGTGCCCTGACTGGGAATCGAACCCTGACCTCCTGGTTCATAGGTCGATGCTCAACCACTGAGCCACGCCAGCCAGGCTTGTCCCTCATTTCTTGAGATTTATGGAACAATTGTAGGTACTATTGC
The DNA here is from genome assembly GCF_000412655.1 of Myotis brandtii. Lineage (NCBI taxonomy): Eukaryota > Metazoa > Chordata > Mammalia > Chiroptera > Vespertilionidae > Myotis > Myotis brandtii. Next base: position 2,266,026 of record NW_005356905.1, on the reverse strand, counting down.
CCCGAACATGTGGCATAAAACAACTATTTTATTACGCTCACGATTCTGCAGGCCAAGAATGTGCAAGAGGCACCGTGAGGAAGGATTCGCTCTGCTCATGTCTGGGGCCTCCGCTAGGAGGACTACAGACTGGGGGTGACTGAAGCTCCTGCTCACATGTCTGATGCCTGAGCTGGGAGGACCTGAAGACTTGACCTGCCCGCTGGGGCACCTGCACATCCTCCCCATCGGCTACATGTCCCCACGGCATGGCAGCCTCAGAGAAGCTGGACTTCGTACGCGGCAGTTTTCAGCTCCAAATGTGTGTCACTTGCTTTCCCAAGTCACAAGCCTTTCCAGAGTCAGGGAAAGAGGACCATGAGATGGGAGCTAATGTGGTGGCCAAGAAAACAACCCGCCAATGAAGTCTCCCCCTCTCCTGACACATGTTTACTCTGTTCTGCCCTTTGCCTGCCTGACATTTGACATTTAAGCGATCCTACAACCTGGATTTGGGACCCTCCTTGGGTTCTGGATTTCTGTGTGCTGGATTTGTGCTATTCCCCTTGCCGCCCAACTCCTTCTCCATTTCTTTTCCTCTCTGATAACCACTCCCCTTTCCTTAGTGCTCAACATTTCTCAATCTGAAGTCTTCAGGATGCACCCCGCCATAAGGGCAGGCCCCAGGGACAGGGGAAACAATGGTATTGCTCATATACAGAGGCCGACATGTGTCTGTAAGCACTCCCTCAACTTCCCCTGATATTCAGTATTAGGAGCTCCAGCTCCTTGTTCACCAACAAGTACAGGTTGCTAGTCCTGTCCTCTTCCCTGCCCAGGCTCTCAGAGGCGGCTAGCCACTGCAATCTGGTCTCTTAGGCAGCTGCCTTGTAAATAGGCAGCAGCCAAAGAAAGTCCTTTCTAATCATGCTTCACGTGGACCTTGCCATCCAAGTTCCACTATGGTCCCAGCAATATGATACCATTTCTATAGTAACCTCCTCAGGGTCATGGGAGTCAAGCTCTCAGGCCCCTTGGTTCCACCCTGAGGTGTGGGCAGACTGCTACCTCCTGACTTTTAAACTCCTATCCGCTGTCCCTACCATGTTTCCATGTACCCCTTTGCTGCTAGCCAGGAGAACTGCGTAGGAAATCACAGAATAGCCACAATGCATAACAGTTTATCCCAGTGATGATGAACCTTTTGAGCTCCACGTGTCAGCATTTTGAAAAACCCTAACTTAACTCTGGTGCCGTGTCACATATAGAAATTTTTTGATATTTGCAACCATAGTAAAACAAAGACTTATATTTTTGATATTTATTTTATATATTTGAATGCCATTTAACAAAGAAAAATCAGCCAAAAAAATGAGTTCGCGTGTCACCTCTGACACGCGTGTCATAGGTTCGCCATCACTGGTTTATCCTGTTCACAAAATTCATTTCAGGTGATCATATCCTACATGGCCGTCAAAGACTTTGAGTGAGAGATTTCCCATCTCTCTGGGGAGTGTGGAGGAGACCTTGCCTTAGAACTGGAGTTGTAGCCCCTGATCTGGTCCCGTGGGCCTTGGCTGGTACTTACCCTCCCTGGCTTTCAGACATTCAGTTCCTGACTTCCCTTTAAACAACAAATGAACCACCCAGAGTTCTGATCTCTTGTGTTTCCTGGCCTTTAATAACAGCAAGCTCTTTTATGTCTGTGTACTTTGATCTCTGTTCCACTGCATGGTGTGGCTCTGGTAAGTTCTATTTTCATACTATTGACTTTTTTTTTTCAGTACTAACATTTCCCTGAAGTAACCCTGCTCACTATAGCCCATCACCCAGGATAAAAGCCATATACAATTATACATAACTAGAGGCCTGGTGCACAAAAATTCATGCACTTGGGTGGGGGGGGGTCCTTCAGCTTGGCCTGCACCCTCTCGCAGTCTGGGAGCCCTTGGGGGATGTCCGACTGACGGGTCGGGCGGAGTGGGCCTAAGCCACAGTCAGACATCCTTAGCACTGCAGCAGAGGCAGGAGAGGCTCCCACCACCTCCGCTGCGCTCATCAGCTGTCAGCCCAGCTTGTGGCTAAATGGTGCTCCACCTATGGGAGCACACTGACCACCAGGGGGCAGCTCTGGCCCTGCCCCTCCCCCCCATCACCCCTTCACCGCCGCCGGTCACCGCTGCCCCCCAATCGCTGTCCCCTTCCTCTGCCTGCTGGCACCGGCCTTAGTTGGCCTGGCGCTGCCCACTCATAGGCCCTGCCAACCAGTCGTTCTGCTGTTTAGTCGATTTGCATATTAGGCTTTTATTATATAGGATTATAAACATATATACAGATATGAATATATTCAATAACAGGCTGGTAAATGCTCATCTCAGATGTTGGTTAGCATTGCAGAATACAGTGGAAACTCTCCCACTAACACAAGGTAATGAGCTTTCTTTTTACCTAGATTAGCCAAGTTAATCTTGAAGAATAGAAAACAAAACCAGAAGTCCACTCACATTTTAATGGATCTGCTTCAGCTGTCCTTTTATCCTCTTCCTGCAGCATTCTCACAACATCTGTACAAAGAGGCAGAAGTTATTCATTACTACGGTGCATGATTATTAGAACAACTCCTTTGGAGTCCTCAAATGGATGCTAAGTCATGTTAAATCCTATCGGAACTCAAATTTATTTAGAATGCAGTTACTTGGTTGGCCCTTGAGGTTCAGGTCTAAATAGGCACATATTCAAAGACAAGGGGAGTTTCTGGCCTGGAAACCTCCCATCTTTGGCTCTGAAATCATTTGAGAAGCAAGATGACGCTGCAAGTTGGAACCAAACAAAAGGCATGTGAAACATTCCGCTGTGAGCAAGTATTTCATTTAGATTATGAAGAAGGGCAGTTTCAGCACTTAACGCAGAATCATGATGCTGTCCCTGCCCACAGTAGGTGGTTTTCCCTGCTAACACATTAGAGAATGTCCAAAAAGCAAACTAAATTACTTAACTTCATGATGTCTTCAAAAATACTGCCACAAAAATCACCTAATGCCATGGATATTGTCAGTGTCCAGATTCTGGTCTTGAGTAGACTATTTAATGTCTTTATTCATGTGTGTGTGTGTAATAATAATAATGATGATGATGATAATGGGAACTTAATAATATTTTTGGTCACACAATAACTGGTTAGTGTTTAAAATAATAAACATATCTTTGCACCTTGCTGAAAAACAAATCACAAAAATCTACCTCAATCTGGAGTAAGACATCAAATGATAGCCCGAGTTGCTGTTCCTAATACATGGTACTTATTAAAAAGCATACATTTTGAATCGCAGAAATGTATAAAATCAATTATGACATTTGTAAGCCTGGAAAAACCAAGACAATGACCTGATGTAATAATAATATTAAAAAAGCACTTATTTTGCAATGAACAGGCTTTCCAAACCAGGGTTTTAAGCAGCCACATTTCTCAGCCAGCAGTAATGCTATTGCCATGGATTTTCCACAGAACATTTCGCTTCAGTTATTTATAGCTTAGCTCAGCCTCTTTCTATTATTTATATTTAAATATAGACAGAAATCTTTTCCCATCCCTCTTTCTTTGGATTTTTGTCTTCAACACCCACACAAACCTATGAGTCAGAAATGTGACTATGAAAACGAATGGTCCCCATCACACAAGAACACTCTGGCTACCCAGGTGAATTTAGATATTATAATTGTCCAGATAAATTCAAACCATGTCTATGTGAATTCCATTCAAACCATGTCTATGAGAATTCCATTCATAAAAATACAGAAATTATAAAGTTGAAACATTGTCTTTATGTTCTAATATAACAAAACAGATTTTATATACAAACACACCCTTTTCTGAACTCTCATATACACGCTGTAAAGTATGTAGAACTCACAGGGAGAACCCAGCTTCTAATCCCACTCCCTGCTTCCTGACGAGGTGCTTTAACTATGACCATCTGTGAAACAGACACAATGTCTGAATTGCCTCCCCCACAGGGTTGTTAAGAGGGTTGAATGCGATAAAATATGTAGAAGTGTTTTGCGAACTATAATGCGCCATCATAATTTTAAAATACGTTTATTGGTGTTTCTTTAACTAAATTAATTATGTAGGCAGAAGAATGACTAGACAGTGGAATGAATTGACAGGCAGATTATGAATTTGTCTGCTGCTACAAACATATTTAATGCTAACTTAGTCCCCGAGGATCTGATAATGAATTTGGTCCTGCAATACAAAAAGACATAATTGATCACTGTAAGTCAAGTCCAATCCAACCTGAATGATCCAATGATGAGTAAGTAAAAAATGTGCAGTACAGACAGATCTATTGCTTTCGCAGCTGAACTGTTTACTTGTATCCAAGCGTGAGCTGCCCCTGCAAAACTCCATCTCGATGATCCCACCTCTTACATCTTACAAATGTTATTCCATCAAATCTTTCTTTTAGTATCGCTGTTTTAGAGATGGAGAAATTGAAATCTTTAGCTAACTTTATCATTAAACTATATACTAAAATTTGGTCAGAGTTTTTATTACATGTCATTAATACTATATCTGGACAAAAACTGTTACAGTATTGAAATTGCATTTTTAAAAACTTATTAACTTACTACCAAATGTAGCGGTAAAGGAGTTAAGTCATGAAAAATTTTTTCAGTGGATGATCAAAATACATGGTAAACATTTCAATGATTTTAAAGAATATATACTGAAAAGTTAGTGTTCCTACCAGGGCAAACCTCCAACTATCCAGTAATTCCCTTCCCTATAAGAGCATACTCTTACCAATCTGGTATATCTATGCTTAGATACTCAGGCATATATAGCATTTATGTATATACTAGAGGCCTGGTGCACAAAAATTTGTGCACTCAGGGAGGGTCCCTCAGCCCGGTCTGTGCCCTCTGGCAGTCTGGGACCCCTCAGGGGATGACCACCTGCTGGTTTAGGCCCGCTCCCTGGCAGCCAGACATCCCTCTGGCAGCCCGGGAGCCCTCCGGGATATTTGCATGTTTCTCTTTTATTAGATTAGATCATGGTGTGTTTTTTCTTGCGATCATTAACCATAGTAACTGTTGTTTATGTATTAAAGTTCTATTCCTGCTAAGTCTAGAAGCAGCCTCAGAATCCTTCTCACCATTCATCTTAAGTCTGATGCTTAGTTGATCAGAATTAATACCTGAGATGAAGCCTCTTACTGCAGATGTATCCCAGAATGTATGGCATCCTCTCTGCTTTATGATCCAGCTAATAATACATTGCCTCAATCATGTTGATTGAGGTCATTTTTCCCCTTGCAGTTTCTAGTAGTAGATTACCATCTACTGCCTAGGAAGTAAAATTGACTGTCTCCATGTAGATCGCAAAATAAGGCATTTTTCTCATCAATAAAATTTCATTCTTTCAGCATGAGTAATTTTGTCAACAACGTTTTGAGGCAGTAACAGTTT
>NW_005356905.1:2247822-2260553 GCF_000412655.1 Myotis brandtii | reverse complement strand
TTCATTTTATCTTTGCAACAACTCTATACAGTAGGTACTATAATGACACAGATGAGAACACTGAGGTATAGAGAGATCAGGTAACTTGACCAGTAAAACCCGAAAGTGGCTGAGTCTCATTTCAAATCCATGAGCCTTGGCATTTATTTTTATTTTTATTTTTTTTCAGTTAGAATTGTTCATTGTATTTATTTATTTATTTTATTTTTTTAGATATTTATTGTTGGAAGTATTACATATGTCCTCCATTTCCCCCAATGATCGCTCCCAGCTCGCCCGGTCCCCCAGCCCAGGCCTTCACCACCCTCGAGCCTTGGCATTTAACCATTACACTTCACTCAGTATTGTGCTAGAGCCCGCTCTTACTGGCTCACAAATTTTCAGGAATTTTGTAAGCTGGTTGTTAAACATGTTCATTATTAAAAATTAAATTATATAATCTTAAAAGTGAATAAATTACATTAAAACCAAGGGAAATACATACTCTAACCTCATCACTCCTCAATTATTTACTACACTTTACTGTTATGACTCTTGACATTATTTATATCTTTTGGGTCTTTCTGGTAGAATATAATAGTGTATTACTGCATGTTTCTCCTCAGCTCTGCATTTAGTGACATCACATTAGCAGCTGAAATCCGCCGTGGATGGAGAATTTATGCCACAGAAATTGGCCGATACTATAAATCAGAGTGTTTTTTTTCTTTGATTGAGAGCCAGTTGTTAAACATTTATTGGCACAACACTGACCACATTGGTCTTGTCAGAATGTGTTATATTATGCAGATGAAAATCTATTTAAACAGACTTGATGTTGATATTTTCAAAGATGGAAGAATTGTCCCTGTCAACTATTTTAGTTGATTCATATCTTCACTAATTGTCATCATTGCAAAGTTTTCAGTCTCCATATGGATTGCTGGATATAATAGGTCATGCCCTGTCCCTGTCCCCTCCCTTTGTAGCCTCTGTTACCTAAGGACTCTAATTTTCCATTTATATGTTTAAGTACCAACCTTAACGGCTTAAAAATGTAAGCTTTTAACACTGCTCTGTTCTGTATCCTTCCGATGAAAAGTGGAGTTGGGTTGCAGCACAGGAGATAAATTCAGAAGGGGAATATTGAAGTAATGACTGTAGTAGGAGAAGAGGGAACCTATTTCTCAGGCCACAGGCGCTGGCGGCCTGGACCACAGGGCTGGCAGCTTCTCCGGGTGGCTGCAGCCTGGGACCTCGGGGCGGGTGGCTTCTCCGTCTCCTGGGCCAAAGCCAGCCGCAGGTGCTGGCACCTGGACTGCAGGTGGGCGGCTTCTCCATGTCCCCTGTGATGCAGTGTGGGCAGCTTCTCCGGGTGGCTGCAGCCTGGGATCATGGGCAGGCGGCTTCTCCGGCCTGCTGAGGCCTGAGATCACGGGCAGGCGGCTTCTCCATCCGGCTGCAGACTGGGATCACAGGGTAGGCGGCTTCTTCGTCTCCCAGGCCGCAGCCAGCCTCAGGTGCTGGAGCCGGACTTCTCTGTCTCCCCTGACTTCTGCATCTCCAATAGGCCTGGAGCAGCCAGAGCCAGGATGCTTGCATGGTAGCTGTGGCTGCAACGCAAGTATCCTGGCTCTGGCCTCCGCCATCTTTGTTGGGTTAATGTGCATATCTCTGGATCGGTTGGTGGGCGTGGCGAAGGTACAGTCAATTTGCATGTTTGTCTAGTATTAGATAAGATACTTTCATTATTTATTTATTTATTTACTTATTTATTTATTTAGTTCGTTCTCACTGAGGATATTTTTAAATTGCTTTTCAGAGAGAGTGGAAGGGAGGAAGAGAGGAGGAGGAGGAGGAGAGAGAAAAACATCATGATGTGAGAGAGACACATCGACTGGCTGTCTCCCACACGTGCCTCTACCAGGGACAGGGAGTGAACCCACAACCCAGGTACATGTCCTTGACTGGGAACTGAACCTGAGACCCTTCAGTGTGTGGGTGAGCTCTCTAACTATATGACAAACTGGCCAGGTCTGTATATATTCTTTTAAGCACGAAATACAAAGGTAGCATGATAAGCACACTGTTCCACATGTTCCTTTACTTAAAAATGTGTCTTGTAGGTAGTTCCACACCAATTCCTATAAATTTTGATCCATGTTTTTAATAGATGCATAGTAATTTATTCCATGTTTGGATGTATAGTAATTTATTTAACAAGTCCTTGTTTGTGGACATTTTGATGCTACCAACAAGGCTGAAATCCCTGTATGTACATCCAGCTGCATAATATTTAAAAGGAAAAAAATAATTGATACTCTCAGATTTCAAGAAATACAAATATTTTTGAGACTAGGCAAAAACCCCTCTGAATTGCCTTTTAGCCAAATGAGAAAAACAGGATCGAATGCCATAGTTTAAGTAAATTTGACTTGATGCTGATTAACATTTGGATATCGCATCTGGCCACCAAAAGTAAATTATTCTGCAGCTAACTTCAAGTGAAACTCCAGTATTTAGACAGTAGCCAATTTCCCATAAAAAGTAAATAAACCGAAGTCTGTACGAAGATGACAGTCAGCTTTGCTAACTGAAAAAACAATTGGGGACTTTGCTATTTAGACTCTCTTTGGGGGATCTTATAAGGCTAGTCTCAGGACATGGTATCATTTTATTAAAATGATGCCATCCATTCATTTTATCTAAAGTGGCTCCAATGTTAGCAGGAATGTGAAGTTACATCTGGCAACCTGAGACTTGCACAGGACTCTTGCATTTTTAAAGCAACTTTATTGAAATATAATTTACATATTGTAAAACTCACCTATTTTAGGTGTACATTTTAATGACTTTAAGTATATTCAGCAAGTTGTGCGCCCATTGCCACAATCCCGTTTTAGACCATTTCGATCACCTCAGTGAGGTCTCCTGTGTCTGCTCAGAGTTCATTCCCATCCTGCCCCAGCCTAGGCAGCCATCACTCTGCCTTCTGTCGTAGAGATTCTCTATTGTAGACATCTATATATATAAAAGCCTAAGTGACCGAACAACCGAACCACCGGTCGACTGGTTGCTATGATGCGCACTGACCACCAGGGGACAGATGCTCAATGCACAGGATTGGGATCCCTCCTTTTTGGATCGGGCCTGTGGGGATTGGGCCGAAACCGGCTATCCAACATCCCCCGAGGGGTCCCGGATTACAAAAAACGATTTTAAAAAAAAGATTTTAAGTATAGTAATATTACCAAAACTGTACTAACATAGCATGATATCACAAAATTCGTAGAAAGTATTAAAAATCTGCAAATAACAGGATTACTTCTATTATATTCTAAAATATTATTTTTTCCCTCTGGCTCTATTTTTGTTTATCAGTTTATGTTGTTCATTATATCCCACAAATGAGTGAGATCATGTGATATTTATCTTTCTCTGACTGACTTATTTCGCTTACCATAATGCTCTCTAGGTCCATCCATGCTGTTGCAAATGGTAAGAGTTCCTTCTTTTTTTACTGCAGCATAGTATTCCATCGTGTAGATGTACCACAGTTTTTTAATCCACTCATCTGCTGGTTGGCACTTAGGCTGTTTCCAAGTCTTAGCTATTGTAAATTGTGCTGCTATGAACATAGGGATGTATATATCCTTTCTGATTGGTGTTTCTAGTTTCTTTGGATATATTCCTAGAAGTGGGACCACTGGGTCAAATGGAAGTTCCATTTTTAATTTTTTGAAGAAACTTCATACTGTTTTCCACAAGTGGCTGCACCAGTCTGCATTCCCACCAGCAGTGCACAAGGATTTCTTTTTCTCCGCATCCTCTCCAGCACTTGTCATTTGTTGATTGTTGATGATAGCCATTCTGACAGGTGTGCGGTGGTACTGCATTGTCATTTTGATTTGCATCTCTTGGATGATTAGTGACTTTGAGCATGTTTTCATATGTCTCTTGGCCTTCTTTATGTCCTCTTTCGAAAAGTGTCTATTTAGGTCCTTTGCCCATTTTTTTAATTGGATTGTTTATCTTCCTTTTGTCAAGTTGTATGAGTGGAACAATCTTGTCTTAAAATATGATAGGAACTATTTAAATCATCTTTTTCTCTACCTTACTTCATCAATCAGTTGATTCCCTCTTCCTTCTTTGGCTTAATAGAGTAATGAAGAAGGCTCAGTGTGAGAGCAAAGAGGAAGAAGGGTGGGCATCTACAGAAAGAATCATGGTAAAGTTAGTGCTTGTGTGCAAATGAGAATGAAAATGAGGTGTGGGCTGGTCTCAAGTCCTTATTCATCTCCACTGAAGCTGGAGTTGAGAAAGAGTGGGTTTTATTGTTGGTTTTTCATTCAATCAGCTTGAGGAATTTACATGATGATTTTGCGTGTTAATTTTTGCCTTTGTGAAACAAACATTAGCCAGGCCAGAGGCATGGTGGCTTTGTGGCATCCAGGGGAGGAGGATGCAGCCCACCTAAGGATATTGTCCCCGTGCTCCTCACTGCATATTGCGTCCAGGTTGGTGGTGTCATGGTTGACATTGAAACGTGAAAATTGAACTGGAACGTGTGATGTTCCTCTGGGCAGGATGATTCCTGGGTCCTTGTCCAGTGGAGTCAAAGAATGAAACCACAGACAAAAGGTAGTATAGTAAAAGATGGAAATTTATTGAGAAACTAGCACAGACTCCCATATGGGAGAGGGAGAGAGTCCCACTAAGTCCCTCTTTCTTAGGTTTATAAAGGCTGCAGTTCTTTGTGTCCTGATATCCCCTCTGATTGGTCACTATAGCAGCTTCAGAGCTCAAACCTCATGTGAGGTTCTCTTCTTCTTCTCCCTTTTGTTTTTCTATTCCCTTGGGCCTTTCTCTTCCCTCTCTGAATGAGGGGCTTCCTTCCCTTTATCCTGTAAATGCATACCTTCTGCAGCTCTCAGCTCCCTTATTCTATGGAAATGCACCTTCTGCAGCTCTCAGCTCCCTTATTCTATGGAAATGCACCTTCTGCAGCTCTCAGCTCCCGTATTCTATGGAAATGCACCTTCTGCAGCTCTCAGCTCCCTTATTCTATGGAAATGTACCTTATGGCAGCTCCCCTATTCTGTGAATGTGCACCTTCTGCAGCTACCAGCTTTGAAGCCCCATGGGTTTTCCCATGGACCCCTTAATTCCTAAAATTTCCTAAACCTGCCTATTTTACCCCTAAAAACTCCTTTCATGGAGACAGATTTGGAGATGAGGCTGGACTGAGACCCTTCAGAACATTGGTGACACCCAAATTCACTCTGAACCACTCAGGTTCAGGGAGGCCAGGCTGACCAATGTCCCCCTCATCTAGGGCTTCATTTGTGGCCTCAGTTTCCCTTGCATTTTCTGCAATGTTTACCTGCTATCAGCCTTTTTCTTTGATGGATAGATTGTCTGTCTAGCATTTCAGGAAGAGATATACTTGCCTAAAAATGAATTATATTCATTATTATTCTGGTCAATTCCAGGATGCCCCTAGGCATGAGACATCCTGTGTTCTAGTCCTGCTATATTAGTAACTACCTCCTTTACACCAAAACCTGCTTCCCAGAGTTTTTGGAAAGGGCAGACATGCAATCCTATCTAATAATAGCCAAACATGGTAATTGACCGTACCTTCGCTACGCCTCCCATCGGCTAATTAGTGCGAGATGCAAATTAACCGCCAACAAAGATGGCGGTTAATTTGCATATACTGGCTGGGAGCGAAGCAAGCCAGGCAGCTGAAAACAAGCCGGGCGGCGGAGGGAGGCAGGAATGAAACAACCTGGGCCAGGTGGCGGAGGGAGCTGGGAGCAAAACAACCCAGGCCGGGCGGCGGAGGGAGGCGGGGGCGAAACAAGCCAGACATCCCCCGAGGGGTCCCAGACTGCGAGAGGGCACAGGCTGGGCTGAGGGCCCTTCCCCCCCTGGAGTGCACAAATTGTTGTGCATCGGGCCTCTAGTATATATATAACACAGGCATGAGACATCCTGTGTTCTAGTCCTGCTATATTAGTAACTACCTCCTTTACACCAAAACCTGCTTCCCAGAGTTTTTGGAAAGAGCAGACATGCAATATATATCTAATATGCAAATTGTCCCCGTAGGAGTTCACCTGGGAGGCTGGGAGTTTGATTGCTCGCTATGACATGCACTGACCACCAGGGGGTGGTGAGAAATGAAGGAAGGCCCTGGCTGGCAGCCAGAAGGAAAGCCCCAATTGGCCCTGATTGCCAGCCAGGCCTAGGGACCTTACCTGTGCACGAATATCATGCACTGGGCCTCTAGTATGGTGTGAAATGGATGGGAATGACTAAAATTTGTGGATCACTGTAAAAATGTCAGCTATGCTAGTGATGATCTTATCTCTGTTGTTTTTACGGCTCTGTAGGTTCTCAGGCCTGATGGAAAGGAATGGAATTCTCTAAAGATGAATTGCACTTAACATCTCTCGTTTTTCCCACTGCCAAACCAGTGTGATTTCATAATGATCCTGATTCCTTTCCTTGGCTTAATGGCCTAATTTTCTTCCATGGATAGAGACTCAGGGGATGGATGATTTTTATGGATTTTTCCCTTTGGCCATATTTCCCATTTGTAATGCCTCTTATGCTTTTGTTAGAGTTCTCTCAAGGAAGATTTCTAGCGTCCCTGCTTGCCAATGTCCTGTTGGCAGGAGGATGGGTTGAGAGCCAGCCAGTCATAAAACTCGGCTGCCAGGAAATGAGGCAGCAGGTAACTGACTGGGGGTTGGAGCTCGGCCTCAGGCTGCATCCTTCCCTGCTGCATTTCGGACAGCTTTGCCTCATCTGCCTACTTAGACAATACATTGTTTGTGTCTGATAGCGAAGGTGAAGAGATGCCTGTAAATAATTCAAACAATCCAGAAATGTATAATTTAGGGAGTCAGAAGTCATCTGTTATTTTATTTCTTCCTCAAAACTCCTATTATAGGTCTATTGATTATTTCTCTAGAGTTTTTTTTTCTATGCATATACTAACATTTGCATCAGTTTAAAAGGTAGAATCAAATTTGACACACAGTTCTGCATTTGCTTTGCCACTTAAATTACATATGAGGATTTTTCTTGTCTTTATATCTATCTCATTCTTGTCAAAAGTGGCACGGTATTGAATGAATGTACTGTAGTTTAATTAGACTCTGACTGAAGGATATTTGGGTGGTTTCTAATATTTCAATATGATAAACAGTACACAAAAATATTTTTTGTTCTTTTTTTTTTTTTTTTTTTTTTTTTTTTTTTTGCAAGCCTGTGCAAGTGCTTTGGGTGGATAAGTTCTTAGACATTGCTGCCCTACTCTTGAATAATGGTAAATTTTAAACTGCAAAGTAAGTTGCATTTTATTATTACAGTAATAACTGAGGGAAGGAAATTTGGTCAAACTAAAGCATGCCAATAAAATGTGTGGGTCGTAGTTCACACCTCTTGCTGGCTCCCATGGTTGTGGAGAACATGAATCCTAACTTCACTGGTTTACTTCCTGGAGTCCATGTTAGTGAGGGAAATGGAGCTGAGATAACAGATGTATAATTTAGGAAGTCAGAAGTCATCTGTTATTCTATTTCTGGTCCTGGACCTGGTGTGGTCCACTTACTATGAGGGAGTCAGTGCTGCACAGCGGATGAGAGGGGGCTCTGTGGCCAGTCTACTTCATCTCACATCCTAGCTCTGCCGTTTGCCTACCTTAGTGTTCTCATTGGTGAAAGCCTGTTGTAGTATCTCTCATGTAAAAAAAAAAAAGAGTTTCCTTTGCACAATGCATAATAATAATGCCTACTTTATAAGGTTGATGGGGAATATAAGACATTGTTGGGGGGGCTAGCACGTTAAAGTTTCCTTTGCATGGAGTTTGCATCTAGTCATAGATCCATTTCTCTTCTCTGATTGTCAAAATGACCATCAGAAGAGATGTTTGTACTGATGTCACACTTCCTCATCTCCCACTCCTCTTTTTTTTAAAAAATATTTTTTATTGATTTCAGAGAGGAAGAAAGAGAGGGAGAGAGATAGAAATATCAATGATAAGAGAGAATCATTAATCGACTGTCTCCTGCATCCCCCCTATTGGGGATTGATCCACCCCCCAACCCGGGCATGTGCCCTTGACCGGAATTTAACCCGGGACCTTTCTGTCTGCAGGCCAAAGCTCTATCCACTAGCCAAACCAGCCAGCGCCCACTCCTTCTTTAATCCACTACAATCCAAACCCTTATCACCCTCTGAAACCACTCTGGTCAGGATCACCAGGGACTCCACCTTGTCAGTTCTTCGCCCTCATCTTCCTGGACCCCTTAGCCACACTGGACAAAGTTGAACACTTCCTCCTTCTTGAGAGACTTCTCTGAATTTTTACAAGCCCGTGTATTTTCTTACAGGAAGGCTTTATTTTTATAACAAAAGTTTTAATTTTATCACAATCTTTTCATCACAATTCCTTGCTCTCTCATAGTTTATATCTCATTCACCTTTATATTCTCTTTGGTCCTAGAGCACAATGCCTAGTATGAGGAAGGTCTTATAAATATATATGAGTTATTTCATATATATTTACACATTAAAAATATATGCAGGTCTTTCTTAAAAAAACAGATGGATTATCCAGTCATTAAAAAAAAAAAATGATTCCATCCAGGGTATAGGAGCAACTGGAGAGTGGGGAAAAGGGATGGGGGGTAAGATTCTTTCTATAGTTTTAATAGAGTGATAGAAACATCAGTGATGAGAGAGAATCATAGATCGACTGCCTCCTGCACGCCCCACACTGGGGATCGAGCCCACAGCCCAGTCATGTTCCCTGACCAAGAATCGAACCGTGACCTCCTGGTTCATAGCTCAATGCTCAACCACTGAGCCATATCGGCTGGACTATAGTTTTAATTTTTGAACTCCTGAAATGCTTTACATATTTAAAAAATAAACTTAAGGGTATAATAAACAAACCCTAAGGTTAAATAAAAGCAGAAACAAATGGATCTAACTGTATATCACATTGATAACTTGGGAAGGAAGAGATACATGTAAGTAACTTTTGAGCCCAGCACTGTGACTGCATATTCTTAGTGGGGTATATTCTAAGAACAAAAAGAAGGGCAGAGAAACTTTGGAGTAGGTTTGCGGTTAGTAGTGGTATTGATGTTGTAAATCTGGAACAATTTTGTGTATATTATGGGGTAGATAAAATTAATGAATATACTGTTTTTGTGAGCGAGAGTTTTCACTATGGATAAAGAGAAATTGTGGAAGGCTAGGGAGAGCCCTGTGCTGTTGGGTTTGAACTGGAGGTGTTGAATAAACCTGTGTGTGTGTGTGCGTTTCCTAGTATGTATACTGAAAAGGCCTAGAAACAAGGACACACACCTGTGCAAATCAGCACACCGAGATCCAAGATTTTGATTTCTGAATACCATTCCCCACTAAAAAGAAACAGGATTCCTTAGAAAAATGGCCGACTCCATGTCAGGAGCAGAGAAAATACAAGGTAAGCGTGGAAAATTCGGTTGTGTCAGAAAGTAAGAAAATGCTCAGAGACTAATGGGGCCATGTCTGTTGCTGATTGTCTGCTCTGGACAAGCCCCTACGCAGATGATGGACAGGCCCTAAGACGGTGCACGCAGAGCAACAGCTGACCCCACTGGGTCTTCCAGGGCATCATGCTGACACATGCTGAGGCCCCTGGCTCAGTATTTACCTCCGGTTGTGAAGTCCCCAAACTGTGGCTTTTGCCCCAATCCCAGCCTCTGCCAGGGATTATGGAAAATCTCTATGCTCTGAGCCAACCAGGTGTGCAGTGCAAGATGACCAAGAATAGGAATAGATTGGCTTAAGGTCCCAGGATATTATTCATCTTTTGGGTCCTTTCCCCTTTGACAGTGGGTGTGTTAAAGGGTAGGCACACCCAGTCCAAAAGGGTGAGCTGGGGTTTGGCCTCAGGAGGACTGAACGACTTATTGCCTCAGTTTGCAAAAGACAGGTACTTACATGGATATTAATTGTGAAAAAGCATTGTCTGAAGTCTCTGGAGAGATGAATGTCTACAAGAATGAACAGATACATTACCTGAGATTGTTCTTAATGGAGCAAGGTATTCATTTGGTCCGCTGGAATTCTTAAAGTCAAAATGAAATTATGGCCAGACCGCATTGATTGGCCTCTCTCCAGATCACACCTCAGGCGGGGATCCTGCTGTTCCGGAAGATGCCAATTAGCGAAGGTCATCTGTTTCAGTGAAAGCAGGAAAAGGATGTGGTCTTGGCATACAAGAACCTCATCTTATGAGGTTCAGGTTTAAATCCCTGACAGGAAAGGGGAAATATTTATTGTTCCTGCAGCTGTAACTGATTTTGAAAAGAAATAAGTGGAAAGGGAATGACTTTTCTGTTTGTCGCTTGTGTAATGGACATCCGTTTTCATTTTCCCACTCAGCTCCCATCCCCTCTCCCGGTAGCATCACCTCCATTTCCTCTCGGGACACTCAGTCTCCACTGAATGCCTCCTCAGAGAGGCAGCTAATCCAGTTGCCCTGTCCTCCCCAGGCAAGGGTCGGGCAGACAGACTCTCCTTCATCCATCCTATAAAACATACAGCAGGGAAAGGCGTGAACAGTGCCGGGTTGGAGTACGAGTTAAAGTATTTGTTTTTTTACTTCAAAATAAGATATGTGCAGTGTGCATAGGAATTTGTTCATAGTTTTTTTTAAAACTATAGTCCGGCCCTCCAACGGTCTGAGGGACAGTGAACTGGCCTCCTGTTTAAAAAGTTTGAGGACCCCTGCTATAAAACGTACAGCAGGGAAAGGCATGGAGAGTGCAGGTTGGAGTACGAGTTAAAGTAGGGTGGTCAAGAATGGGTTCACTGGATTTAAGATTTACCTGAGATTCTCTCCCCAAACCCCCCTGCTCCACCCACCCACAGGCTTCCCTATCTCAGGCGATGGCCTTTCCATCCTTCAGCTGTATGGGCAAAAAAAGCCAACCAAACTAAAAGGAACAGCAACATGAAGTCATCTTTCTCATTCACTCACACCCCACATCTATATCCTGTTTACCTTTGAAATATATCCAGAATCAGACTGTCCTTCAGTGTCCGCACAGCTGCCAGACTGACCCACGCCGCCACCATCTCTTGCCTGGATGATTACAGGAGCCTCCTAGATGGTCTCCTATGTCCTGTCATTGCTCCCTGTGGTCTATTCTCAATACCACAGCAAGAGTTACCTCTGCAGACATAGGTCCAAAACCTTCCAATGGCTCCCCATCTCACTCAGAGAAAAGGCTGTCTTTACTGTGGCCTAGAAAACCCTAAATGACCTACCTAGTGACTCACTTCTGTGGGAGCATCTTTGATTATATTCCCTTTTACTTGTTCTGCTCAGCTGTTGGGCTCTTGTTGATGATTGTCTCTGTGCACTCTCGTGCCTTAGGGCCTTTGCACATGCTGTTCCTAGTTTCTGGGGTGTTCTTCCTCCAGGTATCATAAGACTCACCCACTTACCTCCCTGGAGTCTTGTGTGTTTTCTCCAGACTCACTCAGCCGTGTGGCCCAGGCAGAGGAGGCAAAATTGGGATGAGAATGACCATGGCATTTAAACTGCGTAAAAAGTGGGGAACAGGGGTCTAAGGGCCAATTGAAAGGTAATAGGAGAGATGGATTATCAGTCCAGTTGAGGAGCCAGTAAAAGAGAGATGGAAAAATGGTGGTGGTGGGGGGGTGGGCAGAGAGTTGGTTAGGGAGGGTAATGGACATCTGTATACTGTAAAGGCCTGGAATGACATGGCTGGAATATATGACTCTGGGTGTGAGTAGCCGAGTCAGGGTGGAGGGCAGGATCAGGAGAGGAGATGAAAGGAACTAAGAGGCCAGGGCTTTGGGCCAATCATTTGTGGGGATGTTAAAATCACTGAGAATTAAGGCAAGAGAGGGTTGGAGAGTGACAGAGAGCCCGGAGCTATAACCTTCAATGTCCCGGAGCTGGTAGATGATTGCAGCAAGAACTATGGGTGAACTCACTTGATGACCTGAGATTTGAAGATGCAGAGAGTGAGGAAGGATCCAGGTCCAGTGCGTGAGGCCTGTGAGAGGGGGAGTGGCTGCCCCTAGAGAGGCCTCGGGGAGCCCTGTCCTCAGTGTCCTTCCAGAGAAGAGGCTAGGGATAGAGGGGGGGTTTGCTGATGATGGTGAGTTTTCTGAGGACCCAGGAAAAAGCTTCAGGAGTTTGGGGTGTGGGCCAGGGCCATGCAGCTGTGTGAGATTCAGAGTGCAGAAAAGGGAGGCGACCTGGAGTCCCGGGTGCTTGTGGGGAGCAACGTAAACAGGGATAAAAGGCATAGTGACACCAGGAATGGTAGACCAAAATTCCTTCTACAGTTGAAACTTGAAGAAAATAATTTTTAAAAGTTCTGCAGCTGGAATGACTCAGCAAAACAACTAGTAGTCTGCTATTATGAACAAGTATGACTTTTAAAAAGTTGTCAGTGTTTTTTTTCCCCCCAAAATATAAAAGTAATACATGCTCATGGCAAAAAATAATTATTCAAATAATTTAGAAGAGCATAAATAAAAAAATAATAATCCACCTCTCCCTCCCAGCCTACTCCCTGTAGCACCTATTATAACAATTTCTTGGGCATTCTTTTAGCTATTTCCTATTCGTGCACAAGCATATACAGTATGTAGTTTTAAAAAAATGGATGGGAGCATTATTGTTTTACAGCTTGGTTTTTATC
>NW_005356905.1:2211248-2239261 GCF_000412655.1 Myotis brandtii | reverse complement strand
GCCACCATCTCTGAAAGACATGGTATTGGCAAACTTTTGTTTTGCCTGTCTGTTGTAGGAAATGGTATTGCATTGCTCTATTTTTTTCCTGAGTATTGCCATCTCTGAAAGACATGGTATTGGCAAACTTTTGTTTTGCCTGTCTGTTGTAGGAAATGGTATTGCATTGCTCTATTTTAATTTTCCTGAGTTTTAAAACATCAGCTGTTTCTTGGCCTTTTGGATTTCATTCTTTATCAATGAACTGCTCTTCAAATTTGTCCTGTTCTTTTTGGCTATCTGCTTTCAAAAGGATGGATTAATTTGCCAAAGTCTGCAAAAAACCTTTGTCAGGCTTATTAGCTATAGCTCTTTGCATCCTTTCTTTTAGTGATTACTCTAGCGATTATAGATCCTTAACTTTGCTCAGCCTTTTGAGTTCATACGGTATCACTTTGTGCAGAATGTAAAAATCTTGCAATCATGGAGGTCTATTTACTCCCCTCCATGATTTTGTTCTAGATGATATATGTATTATATCTATACTTATAAACCCTTATTATAATAAACCTTGTAATTTTTGCTTCAAGTATTATTGTGTATTTTTTAAAAATATATTTTTATTGATTTCAGAGTGGAAGGGAGAGGGAGAGATAGAAACATCAGTGATGAGAGAGAATCATTGACTGGCTGTCTCCAACATGACCCCTACTGGGGATTGAGCCTACAAATCAGGCATGTGCCTTGACAGGGAAATGAACTGTGACCTTCTGGTTCATAGGTCAACGCTCAGCCAGAGAGCCACGCCGGCTGGGCATTATTGTGTATTTTAAAAGAACTAAGGATCTAAGAGAAAAAATATTTTTATATTTATCCACATATTTATTATTTCCAATGCTCTTTATTTTTCCTGGAAATCCTAATTCCCATCTGGTACCATTTTCCTTTAGTCCAAAGAAATTCTTTTAGTGTTTCTTGGAGTGGTGTAGCTAGTCACAAATTACCTTTTGCTTTGTTTTGTTTTATACCTGAAACTATATTTTGTCTTTATTCTTGAAAAATATTTGTCTTGGATATAAAATTCTAGATTGTGTGTTGTTTGCTTTCAGTTCTCTAATATTCCACTTCCTTCTGGCCCTCATAATTTATGATTCAAATAATTAGAATGATTGTTCTCCTGTAAAAAGCTACTTTTCTTTTGCTGATTTTATCTTTGATTTCCAGCAGTATCACTATAATGTGCCTAGGTAGAGTTTCTTTATGTTTATCTTGTATGACAGAGGTTCTCAACCTGTGGGTCGCGACCCCTTTGGGGGTCAAATGACCCTTTCACAGGGGTCGCCTAAGATCATCAGAAAACACATATATAATTACATATTGTTTTTGTGATTAATCACTATGCTTTAATTATGTTCAATTTGTAACAATGAAATTGGGGGTCACCACAACATGAGGAACTGTATTAAAGGGTCTCGGCATTAGGAAGGTTGAGAACCACTGTTGTATGAGTTTCACTGAAATTATTTAATCTGTTCATTTATGTTTCTCAACCAGGTTTGAAAAAAATTTATCCATTATATTTTTAAAATATTTTTTTCTGTCTCATTATTTCCTTTTTTCTCAGACTCTCAAGGTATGTTTGTTTGATTTTTTTTTTAATATTGTTCTACAGATCCCTAAGATTCTGTTAATTTTTTGCAATTTTTTTTTTCTGTTCTTCACTTTGGATAATTTCTATTGATTTATATCTAAGTTTTTGACTTTTCATTCTCATCATCATTCTGCTATGAATTTTTAATTTAAATTCAAAATTTTATTTCTGCAAGTCAATTTTTAATATCATATTGTTTGGGGTTCTAGAATTTCCATCCATTTTTTTTTAAGTTTCCATTGCTTTGTTGGGATTGCTTATTTTCCCCTTTATTGGGAACATATATTCCTTTATTTTGTTGAGCATCTCTATTATAAAAACCCCTTGGTCATGATGCCGTCACGCCTTAACGACCAAAGACTGGTCACCAGGAGGCTGCGTGCACGGCGAGGCGTGCATGGGTGGGAGGGGCTGCATGTGTGGTGAGGTGTGTGAGGCTGTGTGCGCAACGAGGCGCATGCAGGTGGGCGGGGACTTGATGGGGCAGGCTTAAGCTGTCAGTTGAACATCCCCCAAGGGCTCCTGGACTGCTAAAGGTCACAGGCTGGGCTGAGGGACCCCCCCATCAGTGCACGAATGTTGTGCACCGGGCCTCTAGTAGTTAACATAACTGCTTTAAAATTCTTGCCTGCTATTCAACCTTTGGATAATACTGGGGTTGGTCTCCATTGATTGTCTTCTCTTGACACTGATCACATTTGTATCATTCTTTATATATCATGTAATCTTGTACATTGGGATATGTTGTATAGATTCTGAATTTTATTACATCCTTCCAAGAGTTTTGATGTTTTTGTTTTTAGCTGCAATGAATTTGATTGAATTCAAGCTGCAAACTCTGTCTTTTGGTTGGCAGCTCAAATCTCAGTTCAGTACTCTGCTTATTGTGGGCTGTTTGAGTCACCCCATGTGTGCAGAGAACTGGGTATAATTTATTCTCAGAATTTGGGGCCTCCCCTCCAAGATTCTCTTTTTTCTAGATTCCCCACTCATTTTCCAGTGTCTATAGTTGCCCTAACTCTGTCCTTTGGTTCATCAACCTACAAAGACTGTGTTTTTATTCTATCAGAGTTTTAGTCACCCCGTGAGTCACCAGCTTCAGCCTGACCTCAGGCTAAATGCCATAAAAACAGAGACTTTTTGTTATTTCCTTCTTCCAAGTTTTAACTTTCCTTCAGAATGTATCAGCTTTTGTTCATTGTTCAGTGCCTTCAGATCAGTGTGTGTGTGTGTGTGTGTGTGTGTGTGATATTGCGTTATTTTCTCCAAGTTTATAGTTGTCCAGAGAAAGCTTCTGTGGTTCCTTGGTCATACTGGAAGCAGAAGTCCTCATTTTTAAAAAAAAATTTTATTGATTTTTAGAGGGAAAGGAATGGAGAGAAAGAGAGAAAGGGAAATATCAATCCATTGTTCCACTTATTTATGCACTCATTGGTTGGTTCTTGTTTATGCCCTGTCAGGGATTGAACCTGCAATCTTGGCATATTGGGGCTGACGCTCTAACCAACTGAGCTACCTGGCCAGGGCCCTCATTTTTGGATTAGAATATGGTGGAACGTCTTATCCTATATAATAAAAGTCTAATATGCAAATCGACCGAACAGCAGAACAACCGATTGGCCCTGATCGCCAGCCAGGCCTAGGGACACTACCCATGCACAAATTTCGTGCATCTGGCCTCTAGTTTACTTATATTTGAATTACTTTTTAAAAATGAACTGTCTGTTCATGTACTTTGGACATTTTTCCATTATTTCCCCCCCCCCTTTTTCTTTTGATTTATAAGAGCTCTTGTTATGTTAAGAATATTACCTATGTCTGTCATACTTGTCACTGTTCTTTTTTTTCAGATTATTTTCTTTGTTTATATTACTTTATTATTTTTTGCCCATGAGGAAGTTTAAATCTGTGTGCAGTCAAATGTGTCTGTCTCTCATGGCTTTGTGTTTTTGGGGTCATGCTTAGAAATTTCTTCTCTATAAAAGAATTATACATATACTAGTATTTTTATAGTGAATTTTACATATTTTAATACTCAATTAAGTAGATCTATTTATAATTTATCTTAGTGTAAGAACTTTGGAGGTGAACCAGCTTGTTTTTCCAACTGTGTAACTAACTGTATCAATGTGATGTAGATAATTCATATTTTCTCACTGATTTAGCAATGCTAGCCATATCACTTATTAATTTCTTGCATTTTTTGAATCTTTTTTATACACTCTGTTCTGTCTATTTCTAAGGTGGTATAAAAAGTAACTTAGCACCTCAGCGGTGTTGCTCAGTGGTTAAGCATTGACTTATAAACCAGGAGGTCACTGTTCTATTCCTGGTCAGGGCACATGTCTGGGTTGCATGCTCTGTACCCAGTGGGGGGTGTACAGAAGGCAGCCGATCAATGATTCTCTCTCATCATTGATGTTTCTCTCTTCCTCTCCTTTCCTCTCTGAAATATATATAGTAAAGTAACTTAGCATTACAACATGTTCACATGCTCTCAATATGACTAGACACTTCATAACTTGGCTTCTTCATTTCTGAATACTTAACTTCAATCATCCCTTGATTTGCTGGATTTCATCATCAAATAGTTCTTTCTGTAAGACCCATTGCCTTGGGTTCTTGCATATTTGAGAATGTCTATTTTTTGCCTCTTCTATACGAATGACAGAAGCATTCTGTTTAAAATTCTTAGATTACAATTTCACTCACAATTCTGTAAACATCCTTCCATTGTCTTCTGATATTGCGTATTTCAGGACAGTGTGGAGAAGTCTGAGGCAAGCATGGTTTATTCTCTTTTTGAGTGACTTGGTTTTTCTGCCTAGATATCTGTGGAATTCTTATTTTTCTTTAATTCAGATAATTTTTTGGTTATTGCTCTGTGTTCCTTCAAATTATCAATGTTCTCTTGAAATATTTATCTGACCCTTTTCAGCAGTGTTTATTCTACTTCTTGTAACATGTCTTTCATTTTTGTAATGTTTATATCTTTATTTTTCTTTCATTGTCCTAAGTGCTATCATCTCACTTTCCAATGAATTTTGTTGTCTTATTAGATCTTATTTGATCTCTATAATTTCTTCTTTGAGTTTTATATTTCCCAGGGTTTATATCTTCTCAAATTTATTTGAGAACCTAGGGGAGTATTTATCTGACATTTTTTTTATTTGTTTGTTTCTGAAGTGATTCTTCTTCTGCTGTGAATCCTTAATGTGTATTTTGTTATTATATTTCTTCCTTCAACCCCCACCAGGCTCAAGTCATATCTATTTGTTTGACATCAAATCCCAAGTTACACTGAAGCAGGACTGAATAGACTGGGGAAGAATGCAGACTGGAGCCACAAAGACTGGGATGAGATCCCAACTCCACCATGTATCAGCTCAGTGACCTTGGACAACTAACCTAGTATCTTACCTACTCAGAGGGCTGCTGTAAGGATCAACGTGCTTTATACATTGTACCTAATAAATCTTAGAGAATGATAACTCTGGTTATTACTTCAGTAGGGGGTGATAATACTTACCTTGCATCCTTTTGATGTTAGCTAAGGAATATACAGGCCTAATAATACTATACTGATTTCTCTTTTGGGTTCATCCTAGAAAGTTACAAAATAGGTGATTTGTGATAGCTGTTCTATCTACCAACAAAGAACTATCCCCATCTGCTGGCCACACTCAAGAATTAAAAATAAAAGGCGGTCCAAATGTTGAGGAAATAGTTGATTTTGTAGCTATTGTGATTTGTAGCAATCTTTTCAGCAGAGAGCACCCCACTTTTCTCTCTCTTACACATTCACACACATTCTCAAACAAGCTGGCACCTCGGCAGACAGCGCGGGCTAATTGTTCACACACTTGTTTAGGCAAACATTTCCTTTCGGGTTGGAATTTAGATTTGTCTTCCCTGCAGGCTAGACATGCTTTCCTTCTTACTGGCCTGTTATTTCACAGACTCGGCCTTCTGAGTCTTGCATCTTTGTCCCAAGAAGGACACTGCATCTAATGTTTTTCAAGACTCACCGAACTCACCCCCACTGCCAGTAGGCATGGGATGTACCTAAAGCACATTGTATTCATAACTACCATCCATGTTAAATAAGAAAGAAAATAAGTCTTAATTGGCCATTCTGTTTTTCAATCGGTCAAAGATGTAAGAATAGCTGCTAAAGGAGTGGCTGGGGAGAGCTCTCTCGTTAACTTCCGCCTGGAACTGAGCCTGAATCACAAAGGCCAAGTTGGCCTTTGAGTCTGGAACCTGTGAGCTCCCTGCATTCATTGGGGCCCAGGAAAGCGGCCTTGCAGCTCCGCTCTTTGGGAAGCTCCCATGCTGTGGGCTGCAGGGGCTGGGTTCGTGCAGTGACTCAGGTCAGCACAGCAGGAGGAGGAGCACACCGCAGGGCCAGCACAGAAGCTGAGAAAGACCCAGATCCTGCCTTTGGCGCAATCGGTGTCAGCCTCTCTTGCCAGTCAAAAGCAGACCAATTCTGAGTTGGCTGAGAATTCTCTGTCTTCCAAGAAAATCCCACCTCCCACCCTTACATCCCCTGTGACCTCACTGTAGGCCTGCTCCCAAGGGACTCCTTTCTGAGCAACTCACATCCTTATTCCCAGGGGTAAGCCCTGACCTCTTCACCTTGACTCTCCACCTCTGACCACAGCATTCTCGTGCTACCTACAAACCCTCTCCCCTGCTGCTCACCCTCTCCCAAGTCCCTCTGCTATTCCCTTGCCAACTTGTTGCATCTCTTCCTTCTCTACTCTACCCTCTGTGCCCCCCGATTATCCTAATAGTCACTCACTTTTTGCCCCCACAGGGTCTCTCTCTCTTTCCCAATCTTTTGTAGTGTCTTCAGGCTGCATTCCCCCCATTTATGACACCTTAATTTTTTATTACTTCTTTTCCTTCTGTGTTCCCGTAACACTTCATTCATGTTTCTAGTATAGCTGTCATCACAACATCCTATTATTTATGTGTCTGGGTCCTCCCAGTGCAGCCCGAGCATCATCCAGGGCAGGGATTGCCCTCCTCACTGTATTCCCGGCTCCAAGCACAGCTCCTGGCATATAGGAGGCACTCAGTTTGTTGAATGAATGAATATTTCTGTTATTTCAAATCCTCATTTGTTGACCAAATTTGCTCTTATGTTTATTTTCCCCTGACTTCATTTGTGTCTAAAGATTTTTTAAAACTTTTCATTTGGACGTACTTTCAGACTTTCGAAAAACAAATTGTTAATAGTACAAAAAAATTCCCATACACTCTTCAGATTCCCCAAATGTTGACATCTTACATAACCACAGTACAGTGATCAAAACCAGAAAATGAACATTCATATAATTAATCTATAGACTTTACTCAAATTTTGTCAATTGTTCCATTAATGTCCCGTTTTGGAATCAGAATTCAAATCCAGGATTGCACATGATATTAGGTTGCCATATCTCCTTAGTAACCTGTACTCTGGGATAGCTTCTCAATCCTTTTAATTTTTCCTTGACCTTGACATTTTTGAAGGGCTCAGGCCAGTTGTTTTGTAGAATGTTCTCCAAATTAGGTTTGTGTAACATTTCCTCAAGCTTATGCTCAGGTTTTTCATTTTTGCCCAGAATATCCTTCTCAGTGCATCGTATCAGAGTGTACGTGGTGTCTGCGTGTGCCACTACTGATGATGTTAGCACTGATCACGTGGCTAAGGTAGTTCTGGCAGATTTTCCACTCTAAGGTTGTTGTTTTTCCTTTGTAATGAATACGTACCTTGCAGGGATATGTAAATATGTTGGTTTTTATCATACTTCTGTCTACTAATTTTAGTATTCTTTGATGACTCCAAAAATTGGAGTAGCCTTTGTGTAGGTAGCACTACGGCCCAGGGTCTACATGTTCAGTAGACTGCTATGATTATTATTGTGGTATTTTCCAAATGGTGGTCTTTCTATTTCCAAGGGTTTAAATTGGGCTGGGGAAAGAGTTTGCCCATGGTGAATCATCTAGGGCCCTAATCCAGGAATGACTAATACGCTCTCTAAATGAGGCCTGGGCTTTTAATGTAGCACTCTGGGTCACAGTTCGCTCTCTAAACAGTTCCAGTCTATGGACTGCTCTTCCCCCTTTTCTCCCTCCGCCCCCAAATCTCCTATTTCTGGATACAAATAGGCTCTCCTGATGGGTGGTGGTGTTCCTGATGAAACACCAAGAAGGCCTATCACAAGTACATTGATCACAACTTAATTATTAATTCATGCCCCTAAAGTACATACTGTGGAGGCTAATGCTCCAAGACGAAAGGTCCTTGGCTCACATTTTTAGAACCACTGTCTTAAAGGACAGCTGCCTAGGCTAAGATCAAGGGAGCATACAATACACCAAGACCTACTGTGTTTTTGGGAAACACTTTCTAACCCATCCTCGCTATGTCCCAACATTGATGGCCTTAGGATCTTTTCTCAAGCATTCAGGTAGAGTTACTGAGTTTGAGGAAGGGGTTGGAGGTTGAATGGAATTAAGACATCCTAAAACTGTGGATCCTTCAGAGTGCCTGTTAGGTTCCACTAGTCCATGAAATATAGAGTGTTTATTACTTAGAAAAAAAGTTCCAACCCATAGATAGTGTGCCTGAGAAAAGAAAATCTTTCTTTTGCCACGTGAGCAATAATTAGTTTTCAGTGTGACCAGATTTAGATTAGTTACTCTCTGGTTAGAGAGGTCAAGGTAGTATCAATCTGCATGCTTTTAGGGGACTGCAGAGACGGTCACCAGGATTCTTAGCTGCATGAGGACTTCTTGGGATAAACAGGTAAATGGGCTTTGGAATTTACGGTCAGGATTGAGATGAAGAAAAAGAAATGATGGTTGTCTTGGGCCCTGGGGTCATTAAATTGAAGAAGATGGAAACAAGAGACAAAGATCTGGCCCTGTGTCTAGACTTAGTTTCAATGTTGGGGAAGGGGTCTCCCAACTAAACACCCGCCTGTCCCCCAACACTGGTGAATGACAAAGGAGAATAAACAAGACCCAAAGGCCAGCATTTGCTGAAAGACCTGCCACACCAGGGGGACCAGTCATTCCCTGGCTTTCTCCTGTGTGGGAGTGCTGCTGGTGGCTGCTGAGGATGGTGTGTGTCTCTGGAACCCACGGGCGATGGAGCAGGGGCTGGTGGCAGCCGTCAGGTGAAGCAGGAAGAGTCAGAGTTCCAGCACCAGATGGGTAGGGACTGGAAGTCCATCTCCGCTGTGACGAGAACCCAGGCTGTGGTTTTCCTCCGCAGCTGGTACACCAGGGACACAAAGGTTACAGTCACGAATACATTAAACGCCAGCACTATTTCTTCTGTTTTGGAATTCCTGAATACTGATCATAGCTTTTGAATTCTATACGAAAAAGCTCTTCCCTAGGGTGGGAACAGGGAAATCTTTATATTAAAGTGGCAGTCCCAAGAGAATTTTTCAGAACCCTCGAAGAACGAACTGGCTCAGTGCTCCCTGCACCAGCACAAAAGCTGCTTGTTACAAGATTCACATTCTAAACAGAGGCAACTTCAGAGCCATAGGACTGGGGTTGGTCTTTGGTAACGCATGCATTCTTTTGGTCAGCAGCTGAAGATGCCCTTTCTAGGGTGGCTCTGTCCACAGAGATGGCTCTGTCTAGGAATGAAGACTTTTTTTCTCAATGGGGCCCCTGGGACAAAGGTCTCATTTCACAATTCTGAGCTTCAGGTTAACAGGGGCCCTTGAAGGCATGGCTTCACCCAGCTGGGTTCTCTAAAAGAGTGACCACAAGGGACAGTTGACCGTACATATCACCACCGGGCACAGTGAACTTGAGATAACCAGGGGGCAGATGGGATACTTGACGTCATGGGGGAGAAGGACAGAGAAGTCCTGTTCTTGTCCATCACTGAACATGTAGGCCCTGGGGCATAGTGCTACACAAAGGCCATGCCCTGCAGCGCTTATTGGTGGGGATTCTCGCAGTGCTGCAGACATCTGTGTGAATTCTATCAGTCAGATCTGCCTGTAGACCTGGCCTCACGATGGGCCTGCTTGATTTGGAAAAACACTTGAAGAAGCTCGAGAGAGCTGAGCCGGAGGGAGGGTGAGGACTGAGCCCTATCAAGGCTGTCATTATTAGTCATGTTAGTGTTATTGTTTCCTGGGTAGGAACTATTAGTTACACGATCCCACAGGATATATCCTCTTCTGGGATGCCCTGGGAACACATCAAGAAGAGAAGATAGGGCAAAATGCCTTTCCCTTCCAGTGTTTTCGCTTTTCATTTCTTTGCTGTACTTTTTGTCTTGTAGGCCAGTTTCCTCTTTTGATTATCTATTTTAGTAACATTGTCACGTGGCTCTATTACTAGGACACAAGAAGGCAACACAACTCCACAGTTTGCACTAACAACATGCACAGTGGCCAGTCACCGACAGACTTTGAAAGAAGTGACTATGGGACACACACCTGTTATTACATAGCAATTTGTGGACCAAAGAGCTAACAGTGAAGTGTGTACTTGGGTAATTGCTTCTAAGTTAATATCCCGTGGCAATTCATTCTTCCATTCAATTAATCATGCCATTGTTCAATGAATATTTATCAAATGCCTAGGAAGTGGCAGACACGGTGCTGGGTGCCAGGAATGACAGCAGTGAATAAGGCAGATGGGGTCCCTGCCCTTGGGGAACCTTTTAATAAGGTACATCCTAGGTATTAAGTTATAAGGGAAGTAAGATAGGTTGATGGGTTTGGGGGAGAAGCTGACTGAGCTGGGGAAGTTCTCCCTGATGGAAACGGCAGGATGGAGCCCATCATGTGAAGACCCGAGGGAAGAGAATTCCAGGCAGCGGAATCCTCTCATGCAAAGCCCCTGTGGTTGAATTGTGTTTGAAGAACAGAGAGAAGGCCAGGAGGGTAGAGCTCAGAGAGCAGACATGGGGTGGTCTGGGACAACGGGTCTAGGCAAGATGAGAGAGGCAGGCAGAGGCCAGATCATGGAGGGCCTTACAGGCCATGGCAAGGAATTTGGGTTTTATTCTTCTGATGTCTTTAAAAATTGTCTTCCCTAGAGGCCTCAGCTTCATGCAAGTCCAAGAGAGCAGTAGGGTGGGCAAGGCTCTGCACCCTCACCCCATGTCCCCACTTCAAACCAAGATGTCTCCCTCTCTTCATCAGCTTTGCACATTCAAATTCTGTGTAAGATTTAGCCTCTCAGAGGTTTCAAACTTGTGACCGATGAAAGATAGCCAGAAATGTTTCACTTCCCCATCAAGAGGTGGAGTTTATTTACCCTGCACTTGAATCTGGGCTGGTCCTGTGACTGCTTTAACCACAGAGTTGGCCAAAGTGATGCTATACTAGCCTTTAAGCGGACTAGCAGCTTCCACTTCCCCCTTGACAATAGGCTTCGTGGCGCCTCAGCTGCCATCTAAGAAGTCCTCCTGCTGTGCGGAAGAGACCTTGCAGAGAGCCAAGGAACCAGCCAACAAGGAGACTCGAGGCACCACCAGATGCCCCCAGCTGGCTGCTCCAGCCATCCCCCAGCTCTCAGAGGCATCCTCGGGGACATGAAAATGCCATCTTGCACATTCTGTCTCCAGTAGGCATCACCTGGAGCAGAGACAAGCCGATCCTGCTTGCCTTGTCATGGACCCCGGAATTGTGTCCAAAATAAAATGCTTATTTTACTATGTTCATTGTCTTTACTTTTTTAAAGAAAAAATATTTTTATTGATTTCAGAGCAAGGAATGGAGAGGGAGATAGAAATATCATTGATGAGAAACATTGACTTTCTGCCTCTTGCATGCCCACTACTGGGGATCGAGCCTGCAACCAGGGCATGTGTCCTGACTAGGAATCGAACCGTGACCTCCTGGTTCATGGGTCAATGCTCAACCATGGAGCCACATTGGCCAGGTTATTCCACTACATTTTCTAGCAGTTTGTGGCACGGCAATAGAAACCTGAAGCAAAACCTTTCCTCTGAGCAAAATCAATGAGTTCTATGAAGAACTCAGAGAACTTTAATCTGACAACTAGGGAGGCAGTGGAGTACAGTGGACAGGACAAGGACTTCAGAGTGAAACCGTCCTGGGATTGAATCACATCACAACTTTGATTCTTAGCTTCTTCATTTCTAAAATACATGGCTTGGAGGGTCAATGTGAGACATAAAATCAGACACTCTATGCTAAGACCTTGACACATAATAAGAGCTCAATAAATTGTACGTGTTGTGTCAAGGCCCTTCCAGTGGGGGCTCACAGAAGCTTCCTGGGTTGGGAAGCACACTGGGTGGGGCCAATGCCCTGTCACTGCCGGGCCCAGGTAAAGTCACAGTGCAGGTGTCAATGGAGTAGGGGAGGTGGCCAAACTTACTTCCAGTGTTCCTGCCATGGTAACTTGTCATGTGAACACAATATTTCACAACACTAAATTCATATTGAGAACATTTTCCCCTTTTCAATTCTCTTTCAATCCTTCTGATAAAATGGAAACAAAAATGCTACTACAGTTTTTCTTTTTTTGAAATATATTTTTATTGATTTCAGAGAGGAAGGGGGAGGTAGAGAGCGATAGAAACATCAATGATGAGAGAGAATCATTGATTGGATGATTCTAGCATGCCCCCTACTGGGGATCAAGCTCACCACCTGGGCATGTGCCCTTGACCCGAGTTGAACCTGGGACCCTTTGGTCTGCAGGCCGATACTCTATCCACTGAGTCAAACCAGCTAGACCAGTTTTGACACTGAATACTTATTAATATACCCACCTTTATTCCTTGTTTTTTCTCTCCATTTTAGCATGGATAGTTTCATGAAACACACAGCCTTAGGTCTGGAGTATTTGGGAGGCAACAGAACCTAGGCTAACATTGCTCGATATCATTGTTTAGTTGTGTGTGTTTTTTCTTGCCCATTACTAGTTTCCTATTTTGGACCTTGACTTTGTAGAAGTGGATGTGGCAAAGATTGCGATGAAGGCATGCAGACAACTGATGCAAATGCTGCTTCATCAAATGTCCCCCAAGCTTTGTCTATGGGCCCTACTTTGGGTTGTCACAGTCCACAAAAGCTGATAAACCAGCGGTTCTCAACCTGTGGGTCGAGACCCCTTTGGCGGTCTAACGACCCTTTCACAAGGGTCACCTAAGACCATCCTGAATATCAGATATTTACATTACGATTCATAACAGTAGCAACATTACAGTTATGAAGTAGCAACGAAAATAATTTTATGGTTGGGTCACAACATGAGGAACTGTATTTAAAGGGCCAGAAGGTTGAGAACCACTGTGATAAACCCATGGAGTGGGTACTCTTCCTCTGTCAGCTCTGAGGCCCATGCACACCACAGGGCCGGCCGGGATGGCCAGAGAGGACGACAGCTTCATGGTTAACACGCTAACACAGCTCTTGGTGTTTGGGTGATGGCCTCTTGGTTTCTGAGCCTTTCTCAGAGCCACACTAGCCCACGAGCCACTGCACCTGCCTTGGGACTCCTGCCGGGGCGGTTCTGTTGGCTCAGCTCCCTCTGACCTTCCCCCTGTCTGCAGCTCTTGCCTCCCTAATGCGCTCAGCACTTTCAGCTGTTCTGTGATAGTCTCAAAGGGCATGGAGATGAGGGCTGTGCTGAAAATGTGCATGTTCTGCAGAAAAGGGCCACAGAACACTTAGAGAGGAAAAGGACAAAAAGATCAAAGTGGTTTTGGAACAGAAGAGAGAAAGAAGACTATAAAATTTGAATGAAGTGCCTGGGAAAAAAAAGAATCAGGAGAAGGGAGATGGCTTTGTTTAGTAGTTAGAGCTAAGAGGGGAGAAATGATAAGAACAGAGATAGGTGCCCTTTAAATTAAGTGGCTGCTTAAAATCTAAAAATATTAGCGTCATTCTGATTAAAGCAACAAAACTACTACAATGTTGATCTCAAGGAGCGACGTGACTGTAGCAGTTTTGTCAGTGACACCGTGTCTCGATGGCTGCTCTGTGTCACCTCCTCAGGGAGGCCTTCCAGGATCACACCATCTGAAATAGTGCTCTCCCTTCTCTTTGTCCCTCAGCACACTTACCACTACGTGTAATTTTATTGGGTCATTTACTTACTGCCATTCTCTCCCCATTAGATAGTAACTCCATAAGGCAGGGACTATGCCTCTCACGTAGCATTCCCTGCTTTCCTGGCACAGAGGAGGCACACAACAGATAAATATTGGGAGAATGAATTCAAACAGCTAAGGTCTATGAAGCCCCTACTATGTGTGAGACAATAATAGGAATATGAGATAAGTCAGATATGAGTTTTGCCCTGAAGAAACTGTCTAATAACAATCACTGCCAATTTTAGAAAATTTACTATGTGCTATGTACCTTATGCATATTGTGTTATTTCATCTTTGACAACTAGGGGTGATGTTAATATAAACATTTTTAGCAGCAGGTATTGTGAACACTGCACTGGCACCATGAGCTGGCACCCAGGGATATTAAATAACGTTGCCAAGGTCTGAGAACCAGGAAACCAGGCAGAGCCAACATTTGAATGAAGGTGTGGCTAACTCTATGCAAATTCTTCTAATCCCACTACAGGAGTACCTATTCCTCTACTCGTAAATATGTGTGAGCACCTCCTTTGTGCACAGAAATAAAATGACCTCCACCGTCAAGAACTGTAGGCCTCATGGGAAGAGCTGAGGACTCGGGGTCCAGAGAGTCCCGGCAGACCCAGCCAGCCTCTTCTTCCACCGTTTGGCTTTAACAGGTGGTTAGGTCCAAAGGCCATACAAACAGAAACAAGGGAGAAGGGGACGAAGGGGTGAGGACGGGGAGAGCTGAGCAAACAGGCAGCTCTGAGGACATTTACAGAAGCCGAGGGAACACGCAGAGAGGGCCTGGGTCCTTGGGGGCAGCTTGCTGCTCTCCCTCCCCACTCCCTCTGAGTGACCTCCATCCTAGAAAGCCTGGCCCTTGGGGCGGCAGCAGGCTGAGTTCTCTGGCAGCGGATTTCACTGGCCCAGCAGCACAATTTGAATTTCCCTTTCAGGTGATGGCTGATACAAACAATATCGCCACAGTCGAAGGAAAATTGGGAGCTGACCGCCCCTCTGCCTGCAGCACTGTGCTGGGGAAAGCTAGTTCACCCCAAATGTGCACGTGCCCCCTGTTGGCCAAGCAGTTCTCAGTTAGCAGAAGAGATGGGCCACTTCCCATCTTAAAACTCTGCTCGTCCACTGCTGTGGTCACACTTTCCAAGTTCGTAGTTACAAGGTCTCCCTCATGCAGGCTGCACTTCTTGCTGATGGTACTAAGGACTGCTAACGACTGGAATCGAACCTGGAACCTTTCAGTCAGCAGGCCGACGCTCCATCTGAGCCAAACCGGTTAGGCTACCACTTCCCATCTTAACTCTGCTCGTCCACTGCTGTGGTCTTAGCATCACACTTCATAGTTACAAGGTCTCCCTCATACAGGCGGCACTTCTTGCTGACGGTACTAAGGACTGCTAATAGTACCTGCCACACCCTTGCGAGATGAACATTGTTTGACTTAAATGTACATGGGCTTGGCCGTGGAGAAAGTAATGATGATAATTAAGTCTGTGCTTCTATGCCACACCCTTGCGAGATGAACATTGTTTGACTTAAACGTACATGGGCTCGGCTGTGGCACAATTTATCCCAGAGTTGCTTTGGAGAAAGTAATGACGATAATTAAGTCTGTGCTTCTGTCCCCTCAGGGATGTGGCACAAAAGTACTCAGTAGCTTCCTAACACATAGCCTCTAAATACCATCTGGGTAGGTAGACATTTTTGTATTTACCCTGCTAGGTAACCCCCACCCCCACCCCCCAAAGTCACAAGAGGAGAAGGAGACTCAAGAAGGTCAATGAACTTGCCTCCTGGTTACTGAGAGTGGAGCTGGGGTTCTCACCCATGAACTCTGATTCTAAAGCCCATGTCCCAGTGTCTGAGCCTTGAGTGACAAGTTGCCCCTATTTAATTCACCGTGAGAGATGCTCCACAAAATGAGAATACTTGGTTATTGACCTCAAGGAGAGTACGGGCCAGATGAGATCACTGGGCGAACCAAGTAAGTTACTTAAAAAAGACCATTTTAATGCAACAAATTTTAAGTACCCAGACAAGGGGAAATGTGGAGGCAGAGTGGCTGGGAGCACAAGGTTTCCCAATGCTTAGAGAGTTGAGGGAGGCCAAGAAAGACAGAGAAGGTGTGGGCAAGAGGAGGAAGGGAGGTGTTCTACCTAAGGGAGAGGTCCCTGCAGGGCCTGGAGGGGAACCAGCCTGGGACATCCTGGGGACACAGAGAAACCACTGGTGAAAGGTAAGCTGTGTGAAGATGCATCAGGGGAGACCCTGGGAGGCCTGACTGAGGAGCAGGGCAGAGCCACGGGAATGAAAAGGAAGGAATCAGTTGTTTGAGGAAGGTTTGACCATGTTGAGTGTTCTCTCAAAATGGAATTGATTTGCAGGTAGTTAAAGGCACAGCAATTTGACTCAGAGAAGATGAGGATCTAGAATATCGATTCAAAAGACCGCTCTGGTTGCAGTTCATTTTGCATCCTGACCAGCAGGCCACCCCTTCAATAACCTTCCCTCACTTGGTTATTGACCTCAAGGAGAGTACGGGCCAGATGAGATCACTGGGCGAACCAAGTAAGATACTTAAAAAAGACCATTTTAATGCAACAAATTTTAAGTACCCAGACTAGGGGAAATGTGGAGGCAGAGCAGCTGGAGCACAAGGCTTCCCCAAGCTTAGAGAGTTGAGGGAGGCCAAGAAAGACAGATAAGGTGTGGGCAGGAGGAGGAAGGGAGGTGTTCTACCTAAGGAAGAGGTCCCTGCAGGGCCTGGAGGGGGAACCAGACTGGGGCATCCTGGGGACAGAGAGAAACCACTGGTGAAAGGTAAGCTGTGTGAAGATGCATCAGGGGAGACCCTGGGAGGCCTGGCTGAGGAGTCTGGGCTTGATACTGAGGCAGGGCAGAGCCACGGGAATGAAAAGGAAGGAATCAGTTGTTTGAGGAAGGTTTGACCATGTTGAGTGTTCTCTCAAAATGGAATTGATTTGCAGGTAGTTAAAGGCACAGCGATTTGACTCAGAGAAGATGAGGATCTAGAATGTCAATTCAAAAGACCGCTCTGGTTGCAGTTCATTCTGCATCCTGACCAGCAGGCCACCCCTTCAATAACCTCCCCCATCCTACCTTTGAATGAGAAATGCATTCACGCACCATTTAGGCTCTGTGGACAGCTGTTCGCTGGCCCTTCCTCCCAAGTCACTTCATCTCTCCGGCCTCAGTTACTTTATCTGCAATATAGCAGTGTTGGACCAGACAGTCCCCGGTAGTCCACGGTGACCACCAGAGCTCTTAATTTATGTCTACCCTGTCCTACTTTTCATAAAGCCATTCTGTTCCCTTTCTTTTTCTTGTAGGATGCTGGGATATGTGATCAGGTTTCCTTTTTGGGGTCTATGGTTAGGAGGGAACATAAGCCTTCTGACCTACTTTTTCTGGGGCCTGGCTGCCTGTGTTTGTGTTTTGGCCCCAGCCTCATGTCTCAGGGAATGCAGTTCTCTTCATACATGTTCAAAAATCACCTCCTTGGATACAGATTGAAATTATTTATGGATGAAATGATAGACAATCTGGGAAGTGGGTAAGGCAAAGATGAAAGCTACAACCTGATTGTTGTTGAAGCTGAGTGACAGTATGTGGGTCTCATGAAACTGTCTGACAGCGTTGGCGTATGTTGAACAATTTCCCGTAATAAAAAAGTTAAAAAGAGATGCACACACTTCTTTGTTTCGTGCTGCAGCATCCAGAAAGCCGAGCTGTGGAGGACCAGCAGAGCAGTTTCCCAGAGCAATCTTGAGACATGGGAAAGCAGTAAAGTTGATACAACAAAAAGTCGACTGCACGTGGTAGGGTCCCTCTGAGGACACTGGCCTTGGATGACTTGTTGACCAGAGCATCTCCCGTCATCCTGAGCTGTTATTTTCCTGCCCGCTGGAAGGCTCCGCCTCCTACTTCTCCTTCCCCTTCCGTTTGTTTGTAAGTTAATTTTCTCCCAGGGGCAGAGAGAGCTGCTCTTTCAAGGACCGTAAAGGAAGGATGACAGGCCCTCCACTGAATGCCTTTCCTTTTTTTTTTTTAAACCACAACTCAGAGTAAGAAATATACTTTTTATCACCACATGCAAACACAACAGACACGTATGTTTCATAACCTAACACCCTTTACTAATATTTTCTGTGCTGTCCTATTTTAGACTATTCTATTCCAGTATTTTAAAAGGCTGTTGCGATCCAATGAAATGATTTCAGAACCCTAATGGGCTGCAGCCTGCAGTTAGAAAATGGTTAATGAAAAGATACTCTGGGCAGGAAACTGAACATTTAAAACATCTGGCCTGGGGGTTGAAGTGACAGGCAGCTGGATCTCATTTGTATCTGAGAGTGGAAAAGGCCTCCACACTTTCCTTAAGTGGGTGGAAGGTCAGATCTGCAACGCTGGCCCAAGGACTGACTGAAGGATTAAATTTCCGCAGATGTGTTAATCCCATCAACAGGGAGTGATCACAAGCTGTAGTAGTAAGATGGGACTTTGCTTGCACGGGGCTCAGCTGCACCCCATCTTGTAGTTTTATGATGGTAAAAAAGGGAGGAGCCCCATTTTCCAGGCCCCACTGTGGCTGCTGCTCAGCCGAGGCACCAGGCAATGGCATTTGGCTGTTTGTGTCCTTTGGAACCAGACAGACCTGAATCGGAACCAGATAGATCCATGAACTTCTAACTATGTGACTTTAGACAGATCACTTGACCTCTGAATCTCCGTTTATCTGATCAGAATGGGGATAATAGCATTTGGCCAGAATCTGACATAAGGGCCGACCCTCAACCAATATTGTTAATTTCTTCTTCTGGCCAGAGGCCGTGGGAAATTTCCTTCAAAGGCTGTTCAGCCTGGTGCCCTGGATGACAGACCTGCCACCTCTGCTCTGCCCGGGGCTTTGCCGGAGGGGAAAGAAAGGCAGAGCACTCAAGCAGAAATGAAGTGATCTAGAGAAGTCATTCCTCGGCTTTAGGTCTCGTTCCTCAATCGTGAAGTGAAGGTAGGGGAAACGCCACGTTTTTCCGAAACTTCTGGCTGGCTCGTGTTTCTCAGTGACGTCGAGGCTCCTGGGCACCAACTCAGACCCATTGAATCACAATCACCCCACTCCAAGGTCCAGTAATTCACCAAGTAATTTCAAGTCTGCTTCCTAAACCTCCTCCAAGCCCTCTCATTGTCTCCTCCTCGCTGCCCCTGCCACTGGCCTCCTGGCCTCCTGGTCACTGGTCTCCTTGCTGGTTCTCCACTCTGTGGCCAGAGGTGGCTTTACAACCCCAAAGTGATACAGAGGCGGCTGAGCCAAACTTTTAATGATTTTTCTATGCCCTTGGAACAAACTCCAAACCCCTGTGTCATCTGTCCCCCAAGGCTCTCCTTGACCTGGTCAGACCTGGTCAGTGCCAACCTTTGCTCCTTCTGTTTAGATCACCTGCCCCAGCCCCGGCTGCCAATTTAAGGGCAGCAAGGACGGTGTCTCTCCTGCTGTTGCTGTGGGCCAAGGCCCAGCACATGGCCTGGTGCGAACCAGGCACTGAATGAAAGAGCAGTTACTGAGCACCAATGAAACCTTTTCTATAAAATCATGGCAAATCACCTATTTTCTGGACAAAATAACTTTCAAGTTATTGTCTCTTCAAGTCCCAATTGTATTTTCTGCTGGTTGATTAAGGAATAAATCAATTGTAATATGATTTCTGTCACTTTTATGCTTTGGTAAAAGATGATTTCCGGAACTTTTTTGGGTTTAGGTGAACAGATATAGTTTGGGTGCTTTCCCCACACTCCCCCAAATGCTCTAAGCGAATGCTAGTCGTTGCTTATTATTTCTAAAGCCTGGTCTTGCACACAGACATAATGGCTGAAAATTTCCCTTAGCGGGAAGAATGCCATGCATTATGGTTTTCACTTCCATTTAACCCGATTAAGTATTTGTTTAAGTGCTCTGTGCTCTGATTAGAGGTGTCTGTGTATGAAGTGCTCCTTGAACAAAAGTTATGGGTAGTCAA
The DNA here is from genome assembly GCF_000412655.1 of Myotis brandtii. Classification (NCBI taxonomy): domain Eukaryota; kingdom Metazoa; phylum Chordata; class Mammalia; order Chiroptera; family Vespertilionidae; genus Myotis; species Myotis brandtii. The sequence continues at coordinate 2,219,490 of NW_005356905.1, read as the reverse complement.
ATGTAATTGAATTGGCTAATGTTCCATAATTAAGGCAAAACCACTTTACTTAAATAATTAGTGGTTACAGTAGTCGAGTTAATAGGTTTGCTCTTGTTTCATCTGTGCTACGGGTGTTAGCCAACAACACAACTATGTGACATGCTGTTTTGTTCTACGGAACCTCGGGGTCAGCAATGTCAGGTTCCAGGCCAGGCTAGTGCTGCTGGCTGCTTTCCTGAGAAGTCATCAACGAGTGGCAATAACTGGATTGAGTTTTTCCCTACGGTTTGTTCAAAAGATTGAAAAAGCACTCAAAACAGAGCATTCTGGAAAGAATATGAGCAGTTTCCCCAAGCATTGTGGTGCATACTGGAAGAGATCTCACTCACAGATTTTTCTAGAATAGCAATTCCCAAATCACTACTGATTTAGGATGCTGGGTTGGCAGTTATGAGTCAGACCAGCCAACCCGGGATTTAGTGTTGGCAAAGGAACAGTTACTTATTCGTTAGTTAAGCAGGTAACAGAAAACCCAATTATAATGGCTTAAACAAAAATTTCCCCCACATAAGGAAATATCCAGAAGTAGGGGCTTATTTGCATCGGTTCAGCAGATCAAAGATGTCATCTGGGCACTCAGGTGCTTTCTCTCTCCAGTCTACCTCCCTCGTATGATGCTTTCCTCCTTGGACTCGTCACCCCATAGTCACAAGCTGCAGTTCCAGCCATGCAGCAAGCATGCCAGGTGACAAAAAGCGAGAGGAGGCAGGTACTATGTCCCCCTTTACGAAGACAACACAAGGCTTTTCCACAGCCCTCTGCCCAGCAGGCGTCTGCTTGGATCTCATTGACTAGAACTGAGTCACGGTCCCTGGCTCCCTGCAGCTCCAGGGAGACTGGGGCAGTGGAGAACAGGATTTTTCTGTTGCCCTAGACTCAATCCCATCACAACAACACCCCCCCTCCCCACTTTGCTGCCTCCTTTTAGGAAACAAATATTTTGTAATACTCCTTTATCCTGGAAGGCAATGAATCGATCATAAAACCCATCTATATCCACCCTATCAGAAGAATGCCTTAACTGTAACATAAATATCCTAATATATAAAAACCCAGGGTCCGTAATGTCCAAAACGACCGAAGGCTCCACCAAAGGCCAGGCTGCATGTGCAGCAGGCTCCGGTGGGCTGGGACTGACGAGTGGGCTGAACTGCTGACCTCTTGGGGAGAGAGAGAGAGGTGGGGCTGATCAGCGGCTACCACCGCTGCTGGCGAGACCTGGAGAGAGAAGCAGGGTCTGATCGAGGTTCTGGATCAGACCCTGCTTCTCTCTTTCTCCAGGCCTCACCAGCAGCTGCGCCTCTCTCTCTCCGAGAGATCGGCAGTTCAGTCTGCTCGCCAGCTGATCAGCCCTGCCTCTCTGATCAGGCCTGGAGATAGGCCCGAAGATGCTGACTGGCATAGAAACCGACCAATCAGAACCTAATCTGGGTGAACTGTGAAGGCAGAACCCAAGGTGAGGGCTGAGGAGGGGTTTTAAGGGCAACAGCTGTTAGGTGTTAGGTGTAAGAAAGTGGTTCAATTTTTTAATGACCGGTTTGACAGTATAGTGCATATGGCTGGCTATCAATCCAGATATAGGGATTATGTATTTTTGTCTGCCAAGAGCATCTCCTCCTGCTGAAAAAGGCTCCCTCCCTCCCATTTAAGCAATCCTATCCTATATAATCTATCTATACTAATAAAAAGGTAATATGCTAATTAGACCGGGTCGACTGGCCATCTTCTGGACGTCCGACTTCCTTCTGGATAAAGCCATGGGGGCGATCAGGCAGGCAGAGGCAGTTAGGGGCGATCAAGCAAGCAGGCAAAGAGGTTAGGGGCAACCAGGCAGGCAGGCAGAGGGTTTAGGGGCAATCAGGAAGGCAGGCAGAGGCAGTTAGGGGTGGTCAGGCAGGCAGGCAGGTGAGCAGTTAGGAGCCAGCAGTCCCAGATTGTGAGAGGGATGTCTGACTGCCCACAGGGATCAGGCCTAAACCAGCAGTTGGACATTCCCCGAGGGGTCCCAGATTGGAGAGGGTGCAGGCTGGACTGAGGGAACCCTCCTCCCTCTGTGCATGAATTTTGTGCACTGGGCCACTAGTAAGAAATAAGGGGAAAGTAATTTATTAAAAAACGTTAGGCATTTCAATGCATAATTGCCTGAGGGTGACTTCACTAGCCAACATACTGTCATAGTCAGAGGTTGCACCTATCTACAAGAAACAGTTAAGAAGAAAAAAAAGAAGGAAGATCAGAAGATATTCCATACAGGCAGGAGAGGAATATGAAAGAGCAGAGGTTCACGTGCACACTACAGTAAAAACCACTGTAAGTATAACTAGTAACAAGCCAGATGTGCTTGCATTTGGGAGGAAAGCTTAATTGTCCTGTCAAGTTACAGACTGTGAAGGGGAGACAATGACAATGACATTCTTTCCAGTGAGCTGAGCTGTATTGCTAAGTGCAGTGTCAAAAAGAATTCTTTCTGTTATGACAGAGAACTGGGGAAGTACCACAAAAACCGCATCTCCTGTCTTGAAGACTTAACATGTGTCAAGATAGATGCTTAGCCTGGAGGACCTAAAAAAGCAACAACAAACAACAAAAAAACCTTGGAGGCCTTGGGCTTCAGTAAGCAATGGAATAGATGTTCTAGGGGGAAAAATCATAATAAAAGAGGGTGTAGAGAAGGTGTTTTGTACAATTTAGGCAAGAGAATCAAAATGAGGTTGAAAAGCAACAAGCAAACCCAAAATAAATACGTCATTATCCTTACAACATAGATTTCTTATCATTATGATAAGGGCATTTTTTAAAATTTGGGATGACAAACAAAATTATTTTTTTATTATTTATCTTTTTTCTCAAAATTATTTTTAAAACAACTTTTAATAATGAATTTAACTCATTCCTGTGTTCCATGCATCTCTCCTTATTTAATAACTAGAGGCCTGGTGCACAGATCCATGCACATTGAAAGGAAATTAATTAGAAGGTGGCCTGGGGGGGTGGGATTGGGTGAGATGGGCTGGACATGCCCTGGAGACAACCTCCCGTGGTCCCTCCCTGTCCATCCACCCTGGGCGGCCCTGGCGCTTGAAGGGCATCTGCGGAGTGAGCGGATCCCTCTGGCAGGTGGGGTCCCTCGGCCTGGCCTGTAGGGATTGGGCTGAAACTGGCAGTCCCACATCCCCCAGGGGTCCCAGAGTGTGAGAGGGCACTCTGCAAAGTTGCTGTCACTCAGCAGCCCCTGAATTGAGCGTCTGCCCCCTGTGGTAAGTGTGCGTCATACCTACCAGCCAGTCAGTCAGTCAGCTGGTTGCTGAGACTTTTATATATATAGACTAGAGGCCCGGTGCATGAAATTTGTGCATGGAGGGGGGGGGTCCCTCAGCCCGGCCTGCACCCTCTCCAATCCGGGACCCCTTGGGGGATGCTGATCGCCCCTAACCACTCTGCCTGCCTGCCTGATCATCCCTAACCCCTCTGCCTGCCTGCCTGATCGCCCCTAACCACTCTGCCTGCCTGCCTGATCATCCCTAACCCCTCTGCCTGCCTGCCTGATCGCCCCTAACCACTCTGCCTGCCTGCCTGATGCCCCTAACTGCTCCCCTGTCTGCCTGATCGCCCTTAACTGCTCTCCCCTGCCGGCCTGATCACCCCTAACTGCCTCTGCTCAGCCCGTGCCACCGTTACTTTGTCTGGAAGAACGTCCAGAAGATGTCTGGAAGACATCTGGCCTAATTAGCATATTACCCTTTTATTAGTATAGATATTTGATTTTAAGTCTGTTAACAGAGACTCAAATCCCCTCAGTCACATAATTGCATGAGACAGTGACAGTGCTAGGGTGTGGCACCATCAACTCAAACGCAAGAGTGGCGCCCAGAAGTGATGTAACTTTCTGGAATAGTAAACAGCTCTTGGTAAGTTTCAAAACATAGTGCAATCATAACAAAGCATCTTACAGTCTTTCCTAAATTTATGCAATAGCTGTGCTTCAGGTAATTTCGATGCTTATTAAAACTATGAAACAAATACTTTGTGTTTATATGAAAATGGAGTTAGATGGTTAGGTGTAGATGATACAAATCATTTTTCACCTATATAATTTCCAGCGGGCATTGAGAGGATATGCAGGGCTGGTTGTTGTGCCACAGAATTCTTCCACACATGGCAGGGCATCTAGCACCCCTCCCCTTCTCTCTGATGCCCCTCAATCACTGTGACATTTGCCACTGCCCCACCTTCCTCCCCCACAAGTTTCCAAAACACCCTCTGGTGTGGTTAACAACCTTTCTGGAGAACCAGTAGCTTAGGTGAATTATGGTGCACTTGGGTTGCACATAATGCCCCGGGGAACAAAATCAGGGTTTTGCAGGCAAGGAGGATGGGACACAGACACGGGCAGGCAAATAATGTCATGTCTGCCACAGGGAGTGAGTGGAAGGGAGCTCAGGCAAGTCCCCTCTAAAACCCCTTACTGTGGAGGAGGAGAAGCTGGAGGCTGGAAGGGGGAGGGAGGACATGAGGAAAGATGTGAAATCTCAATCCCACCCGTGCCGGAGTCTATCTCTGGCATCACTCTCAGCTTTGAGCAGGAGCAGATGGCATCTCCAAATATGAAGCAGGTTCCTAAAGAAGATGGTGCTGGCCGAGGAAGGAGAAGATGCCTCCTTGAACCTTGGGCTTCACAGCAAACTCAGGAAAGGAACTTCTGCACGGGACAGTGCTGCCAAAAATCTGCCTCCAGCCGTCAACCCCCATCTACGTCCCACTTGAAACCAGACCTCTAACCTGGAAAAGCAGGACTACAGAAAATCTAAACTCCTTTTCCTTACTTGGCCTGTGGGATCTGACCAGGGATCCACATGGTTGCTGCAAGAATCTATCTTCCCTCCCAATACTGGACACAGGGACAGTCCCTCTGCATGAAGAAAAACCACTGGACATCGTAAAAGATTTTCTTTCTTTTCAAAGACAAAAGAAGGGCATAACCTGAGAAGTCAGAGCAAATATGCTTCCTTCAAAAGTATTACCTCAAGCCTTTTAGGAAGCCTTAACCCATCTCTAATTTGTATCCTCAGAGAGTCTAAGGCACATTGTCCCCACGACACAGGAGCAGGCAGAGAGGAACGGAGCACAGTGGGCAGGAGGGTGGTTTACAGATAAGACGATCGCCACATTTGGAAATGCTGTGAAGGCTGGTGGCACGGCTGATACTAAGTTAGGGAAGAAGACAATTGAGACAAAAACAACAGAGAAGAGAGAAGCCGTGGTGCACAAATCCAGTTATGAGATAGAGACTTACAGAATGAGAAAACAGCAGGCACAGGGATTAGAGCTGAATGGAAAGTTCCTGATCTTTCTTCTCTATACTTTTTGCTTCGCTTTCTTTTCCTTCGAATTTTCACGGAATGTGCTACTTACAAACTTAGAAAACCATGAACTACAAAAGCATACCATTGAGATAAAAAAAATCTGTTTAGAGGCCCTATTTTTTTCACCTTTTGGAAGAGAAAATCATAGAGAGCTAGAAGGGATCCCGGGCTGAAGGCCAGAAGTGACCAAGTATGACTATACTTTTCAACTGCTGGTGAGCCTGGGCTCCAAGAGAAAGGTCTTCATGTGTTGACCTGTTTGCTTCCAGCTTCCCTTCACATCTGGGGGAGGCAGAGCCAGTTTCCCTGCCCGTGGTCCTCCTGCTGAGCAGCCTTTCACTCAGTCCATGTGTCTCATTAGTTGGGGCTCACAGAAGGGTTCCAACCTTGTAATGTTTAGCTCTAGAACCCTCTTGCACAACCATAGCTAGAGCCAGGAGTCTGGGGCTGTGAGTTCCTGTGGTTACAGAGGAAAGGGTTGGAGGTCAGATGCCTGGATGAGTCTGACTTTTATGCAGTGAAAGCTCCAGACCTTCTGCCCCTGGGAAGACCTGGCTTCATGGCTGGTCTTCAGGTATTTTGGTCACAAGGTGAGGGCTCAGTGCAACTCCCACAACTGGAGAAACAGCTTGGGTCACTTGCCCTGTTGATGGGGTGTAAGTGAAAGGAAGAGTTTCATATTGCATGAACTTCTAGTAGGTCACAGTTTTCTTTTAAGCGGAGTTCATGGGACATTTCATTTTCTCACAACTGTCAATGAAAACCACATTACACACTTACAATCTCCCTTGCACCTCCCAAATGAGCACTTGCTCTGTGGAACGTGGCCTCTTAGAGGAAGCGGAGGCATTGATATTTTAAAGTGAACAACATGGACTCCTTTTTTCATACTTGGATATGAAACAAGTCAAAGGTGGCCAACAATCATTTAGCATTTCAGTCTTTTTCTTCGGCATAAGCTGTAGGCATATCTTAACAGTTGAAAATATCAGCATGTTGCAAATTCTGAAAAAAAAGTTTTTATTGTGCCCTCAGTCTTAATAATAATTCACCTGGGTATAGAATTCTGTCCATACGCTGATGAGTGGGTAACCAAAATGTGCTATATCCATAAAATGGAATATTATTTGTCAATGAAAAGAAATGAAGTACTGATACATGCTACAGTATTGGTTGAACTTTGGAAACATGCTAAGTGAAAGAAGCCATTCACAAAGGAGCACATATTGTATGACTCCATTTATTTTAAAAGTCTAAGATGGGCAAATCTATAAAGACAGAAAGGAGGTTAATAGTAGCTTAGGACTGAGGAGGGGAGAGGAGAAGTGGTGGGCATGGGTTATCTTCTTAGGCTAAAGAAATGTTCTAAAATTGATGGTGGTGAGGAGTGCATAACTGCGTGAATATATTAAAAGCCAATGAATTGTACCCTTTAAATGGTTGAATTGTATGGTATATTAATTATCGTATATACTAAAAGGCTAATATGCAAATCAAGCAAACGGTGGTCACTATGACATGCACTGACCACCAGGGCCAGATGCTCAATGCAGGAACTGCTCCCTGGTGGTCAGTGCACTCTCACAGGGGGAATGCCGCTCAGCCAGAAGCCTCTCCTGCCTCCGTGGCAGCGCTAAGGATGTCCAACTGACCGTTCATCCTCCCGAGGGCTCCCAGACTACGAGAGGGCGCAGGCTGGACTGAGGATCCCCCCCCCCCTGCACGAATTTCGTGCACCAGGCCTCTAGTATCTCAATAAAACTGTTAACAAGACAAGCAGCACAGGCAGTTCCTCTTTTCTGGGCATGTGCCTACATTTAGGACACTGCTTTCATCTCCTCTCTATGGCTCTCAGATTCCTGGCTCCCTGCTTCTGCTTTTAATGTCTCACTTTGGTTGCCCTATTTTTAATCTCCTTTCAAAATTAAACCCAGCTTTTGTTTAATTCCCAGCTCTGCTTGTTCTGTTAGTTTTGGTGAGTCTGCCAATCTTGGGGGAGGAACCCCTCTTCCATCTCCAACCCTCTGGATCCTCACCAGCAGGATTACCCGTGATCTTGCATGGCAGATGGGGAATTCAACAGACAGGCTCACAACTCTCTTCCTCGGTGGATTTTCCTTGGACAACCACAGGAGCTAGGTTATTTATCATCGGTGCCACTGCCTTCTGTGAGCACTGTGCTTTCCAAAGCATCGTTCCCACTCACAACTGCATTTACTTTTCACAGCAATCCTAGGAAGTGGATACAGTGAGTATTGTCATCTTTGTTTTATAGGTGAGGAAACCAAGCTCAGACATGCTGACTTGCTCCAAGTCACACATTGGGTCATATAACTCAGATCTCCTGATTTCAGCTCCATTATTCTTTCCATCGATTCAGGACTCTCCAGCATGAAATTCTACTTCAGGATAAATCCTTTACTCTAGAATAAATTGGTGTCTTTGATCTCTGCCCTTCCACTGTATTTATTTTAAAATATATTTTTATTGATTTCAGAGAGGAAGGGAGAGGGAGAGAGAGATAGAAACATCAATGACGAGAGAGAATCATTGATCGGCTGACTCCTGCACATCCCCTATGGGGGATCGAGCCCACAACCCAGCCATGTGCCCTGACCTGGAATAGAACCGTGACCTCCTGGTTCACAGGTGGACAATCAACCACTGAGCCATGCAAGCCTGCAGGGAGCCGGTCCATCCTTGCTGCTTGACACAGTCGCTGCAGGGAAGAAACATCTGCACAGCATGTTTCAAGGGACCTGGCATATATGGCATACTGTTCTTAATATGTTTGCTCCCCTTCTTGGCGTTATGTGTTTTAACCAAGGTCACCTCTC
>NW_005356905.1:2202250-2210921 GCF_000412655.1 Myotis brandtii | reverse complement strand
CTAACCTTTGGAATAGAAATTGACAGGATTAAAATCAACTGGTATAAATACAGATGTAACAAGACAATAACAGACAGAACCTGGCGACCAAACCTGGAGAACCTGGCTGGAGAACCTAGCGAGAGAACATGGGTACAGAACCTGGCTGGAGATCCTGGCTAGAGATCCTAGAGAACCTGGCAATAGAACTTAGCTGGAGATCCTGGACAGAGCTTGGCTGGAGATCCTGGCTAGAGAACCTGGCTAGGCTGCTGATCAACTGAACGCTGCCTCCATGTCATTCCTTCTTTGCCGACTCCGTCCACACCTATGGGGAACCCCTGGACCTGCTGGGGCTGGACCCCAGCACAAGCCCTTCCACTATATTTATTGAGCTACTACTCTGTGTCAGACACTGCTAGGTACTAGAGATACATTTGCAAAACAGACATGGCCCCAGCCCTACTGACCATCAGACAAAGTAGACATGCCTACCTCCTTACCTTTGCTCATATATATCTCCACTGCCACCCCAGGCCCCTGCCTACCACCACCACTACTGCCACACAGCTGGCACGAGTGGCACAACTTTGTCTCCTCTCCACCAGGTCAATGACTATCTAACCTTGAAGGCTCCCTCCCTAGAATAACACACCTTCCTGATAGTGCACAATCTCTAGGGATGTTCCTCTGCTTTCCCTTGGTGTTACAAATAGGTTTTAGCTGAAGGAAACCATGAGCTGAGTGTCCTACCCAACCACACTCAGAAAAAGGGAAAATAAATCATCATCTGAGCTCTGAAGGACTCAGAGCAGAGGTATGCAAAGTCATCATAAACACATAGAGTGGCTCCGGGGTAGCCCAACAGCTAATAACTTGATCAAATGTACTAAATTATCTAATGAAAAAAGCATCATTAAGAGGAGTTGATCAGCCATGGAAATGAGTAAAAAGGTAGTCCCCGAAGGAAACACTACTGGTGTCTACTCAAACACTATTCAGGAAAGGGGCTTGCCCAACCAGTGTGGGGGACAGGAATAAATACATTAGAGGTGGTTCAGTGGGCTGCACAAATCTCCTGGGACCCAGCCTTTGACTCGTGTCACTCCACCCCTTGCCCTGTGGCCATGCTGCCAGATAGCCCCCCCAACTGTCTCTGGAGAAGAATGGGCTGCCCAGGCCAGCCCACCTTACAGTTCTTTTTCTCATCAGAAATTAATAAATGAACATGTGGCTTTGTACATTAGCTCCTTGTGACCATGGGTCAACTTTCAGTCAAATCTAGGACCTTTCAAAAACTGAGTAACCCACGAAGGCTGGGTTGCCAAGAAAAACGACACCCTAAGGTAAGTGACAAACCCACTTCCTTCAAATTCTTAAACCTAATAACAAATGCTGGTTGGTTGGTTGGTGTGTTACCCTGAACAGCAATTTCAACCAGTGTGCTGCAAGAATTTTTAAAACATGCAATATATGACTACTTAGTCAGGGACATTGGTCTATTTTCCCTTAGATTATAAAAAAAAATGACAACAGCCAACACAACAATAGCCATTCAGTGTGAATGAATCAAAATTATACCTATTTTTTTGCCAAATGGGCAATAAAATCTTTTTGTTGTGTGCCGCAGAATTTTATTGAGTAGTTGAGGTGTGCCATGGGATGAAAAAGGTTGAACATCGCTGCTCTGGAAGGAAGACTTAGAGAAAAATCAGGCTCCACCCTTGCTTGCCAGGGGCCTAAGCAGCTCTGTGATTTTAGTTGCTATTGATGTTGCCTTTGTTCCTGTAAAACCATGTGAGCAAGGCTATTGCATTTGACCAGGGAAACCTGGGAAGGAGGACCATTTGAGCAAACATGCATTTTCAAATATCTTTAGATGCAAGCATATCTGGCGGGAATGTCTTTACTTCGTATTTGATGTTATTTTCAAAAGCTGACCTTCCTGAATTCACTGTAAAGCTTCAACTTCTGGAACTTCAACGAGAGGTCCCTTGTAGACGTGGACTGTCCACAAAAGTCCCTGTCTTGCTGGTATATGGCTCATTGGCACAGAGGTAGAATAAAGTTGTTTTGTTTTTTAAAGTTTTTTTTTAATGGTGATTTATCTAAATTTTATTACTTTTTTGACCTTGTATGTTTTGTCAAAGTTCATTTAAACTCTGACACCTCATTTATTGGAAGAAGAATACCCATTTTAGTCCTAAATAGTATTCTGCCATCGGTCACCTTGAACGAGAAACTGGCCTTTCGATGACAGAGCTCTGTGCAGAAGCAGGGAGGTATGCTCTTGTGTCTAGGGGCTATGATAAGTGATGAGTTGCTTACATTTAGGTCTCTTCTAATTTAAGAAAGAACTAAATTTGGTAACACAAGGGTATCTGTGTTTTTAGGCACAGACAAAATTGGGAAGAACAGTGAAGATTAAAGGAAACTTTCGAATTTTTTATACTATATACTAGAAGGAAAAAAATAGTATCAGGTTGAGGTAAATTAACTTAATTCTATTATCTAGATTGTGTTCGCTGGTAGACTCTTCCTTCCATTTGTTGACTAATTGAATATAAAACCCATTAAAGGACATTGAATTCATTTTTCATTTGAATGAAAGGGAGCTCAATTTCCTACCAGAAATGGCCTGCTGAGAATATGAATGCACCACTCAACGTGCTCAAAATTTGCAATGGAAAAGCCAGGGATGACAAATCTTATGATAGATGTGTAGGTCTGCACACACACACACACACACACACACTCACATGATGAATTAAATTTTAAAATATTAACATTATGAAATAAATTAGTTGTCAGGTCCTTATAATTATCTTATTGTGAATTACAGACCCTCATAACAGGGAAGTCTAATTTCAGAGTTCCCTTTTTCCCTCCTAGCAAGTGGCTTAGGATATGCTTAGGAAATAAACAGTCTAAGTGGTGATTACTAAATTTCGAACATCTGCAGATTTTTTGGCAAAAAAAATAGCAAATTAAAAAACATATTGTAACATAGAAGCTAAAAAGTTAGGATTTTCATTGGGAGTATATTTGAACAGGTAAAATCCTAGTCTAAACATTGGTAAATTTGACTTTTAATCTGAAATCAAGCCCTTATGGATTATACTATCACTTTCCATCCTATGTTCTTTAATTTAATCTTACTTTTTATGTAAGATTGTTACAGAAAAAAAAATATGGTTCCTCCATTCTCCCATGAAAGTTAAGCGTATGTCTTCTTTAAAAAGCATGACTGTTCAGTCGGCATGGCCCAGTGGTTGAATGTCAACCTATGAACCAGGAGGTTCGAATCCTGGTCAGGGCACATGCCCAGGTTGTGGGCTACGTCCCCAGTGTAGGGCTTGCAGAAGGCAGCTGATCAACAATCCTCTATCATCATTGATGTTTCTATCTCTCTCTCCCTCTTTCTTCCTCTCTGAAATCAATGAAAAATATATATTAAAAAAAGTCATAAAAATGTCTGATTTGGAAACACAATTATCTAAGACTCCCATGCAAAGTCCTCCTGGATCCTTCCTCCTCCAGTCAAACAAATTAAAGAGTTTCTACTCTACAGTGCTTGCTGGGACCTCATGTAGTCCCAGTCCTGTACTTTAATTTACTCCTGGTAAGTCATCCAAATCAGTATATGTGGGTGAAGAATCTCTGGGTATCAGATATAGCAACTGGTAGAGTTGTGGGATTCGGGTAGGCAGGATAATACATCAGTCTGAACTGTTTCCCCCATTGTTCTAGCCCTGATCTATGGGGAAGCTGGGCTTCCTAACCTGAAGGTTGAGTGGCAACTTCTGGTCCAAACCCAAAGTGCTCCTCTGCAACCCCCTGACATCCATACCATTTGTTCCAGACCTGACCTGTCTTGAACTCCTGGGTCTTCAGGTTTTTCCTAGCCAGAACCTTCCTTTTCAAAAGTTCCTGGTCTTCTTAGTCCAGTTTCTCAGGAGTATTTGCTCCTTTTTAAAAATTTTATTCTTTATCGATTAAAGTATTACATATGTCTCCTTTTCCCCTCATTGACCTCTCCCCGGCCACTCCCACCCCCCAGCACATGCCCTGTCTTTGTTCCTTTTTAACTCAATCTTCACAAATAAGATCTTGGGAATCATGTCATATGCTAAGATGGGGAAAAGAGAGAATAGCCCCCTTTGGGCTTAGAGGTACTGGCAGATGTATCCTTCCTTCCTCCCTCTTTCTAGAAGAGGAGGAAGGGAAGGTTTGGTAGATGGGTAGGAATTTTACTTGGAAAATTAAAGATAATATGAAAGCTAATTAGGCATTTCTGGTGAACTCTTTGGAGACTTCTTGGCAAAGGATCATGGCAGATTATAATTTCATGGGGAGTGTGGCGTCTCTGATGGATGGCTCAAACAGGAAGAAGCCAACAATAGCCTACTTAGGTCCTGGGTCCCAGAAATAAAGAGTGCCTCCAAGTTTCCTTCTTAATGGTTTCACCCACTCCCTGAGCCTGGAGGAGGGGCAAGGATCTTGGGAAAAGTCTGGCCCTGGGTTTGATTTTTCAGAATCCTGAGCCATTATGTGCAGTACTAGAAAGAAAGAAATCCTAGGCAGTATAGGGGAGGAAAAGTTTTTCTTGACCCTCTTGGGGTTGCTGGCTGAGTCTGAAGATGAAACCAAAAAAGACAAATTAACAGGAGAAAAGCATACACATTAACTTAATATAGGTTTTATGGGACAAAGGAGCTTCATAAGGAAATAAAGACCAAACAAAACAGTTAGACCTGAGTGTTTTAGGCTAGGTTGGGTGAAGAGTGCATAGTCATGGAGAAATATCATAGTCAAGGAGTATGAGGTAAAAGGGAAAACATATCAAGATCTGTTTGTTAGGATTCTTCTCAGTGTCCCTTTGTCTTTGGAGGTTAGGATGCTCCTTTTCTCCAGTATAGGGAGGATACCTCTTATGTGAGGGTTTTGTGGCCATTTTTAGGGGAAAATGCTGGGAGAGTTGGGGATTGGTTGAGAGGATGTGATATTCCTTCTTGTTTTCACCATTTTCTCCAACTCCTTCAGCTTTAAATATTCAATATGCCAAGGGGTAGCGTGTTCTGAGTCAGCAGTGATGACTTGCACCGGCTGATGGTCTGCAGAATGATCAATTCTGTCCCTGAATCCCTTGGCTTCTCCTGACTGTCAATGGAATGATCCTCTAAATGAAGTTCTGTCAGGCATTCACTACCTCTCATTGTCCAGATCACCAACACCATTCAAATGCCTGTTGTCATCTATCCTGGCATGCCATCTGAACTGTGAGTCCAGAATTCCACGAGAACAATTTCTGTCTCTTTTGCCAGAGGTAGAGGGAAAGCTGACCGCTAGTGTAGTGTTCCTAGAGCCATCCCCAGCTATCTCCCAGCTCACCCAACCCCCAACCTCCTGGGGGGGGGGGGCTTTATTTTGGACTTTTCATTTCCATTCAATATGGGTATTCACTTTCCTTCCCACATGGAATGTTGGGAAACACTCTGTCAGCAGACTCAGTTCTCTGTGACCAGGTCATGGAAGGCTGTAGGGTGAGGCCATCACTCCAGTCCAGCTGTTCTCACTGAGCCATGGCCACAGACTCCCTTAGGAGGAAGCTCTTCTCACCTTCCATCTACAAAACACTTGACCTCATGTTTGTGGGGCCCCTTATGCAACACCCCTGAAGGTGTCTGGGCACACCAGCGCGTCATGGGGGCGGGGAGGGGGGCATTTGGTCATGACAATCCCTCAGCCAGTTTTCACCTCACTGAGCAGGCAAATGAGTCTTACAGTAAGCTTAATAGCATTTATGCTTCAGTTCCTTTAGATTCTGTGTAACTGCTGAGGCACCAGAGATGGAATAGATAGCACATTTCAAGTTTCCAACAGATTTATAGGAAGAGTGCCTGCAGACTCTTGAGCTCCTTATCCACTTCAAGGGCATATAAAGGACGGAAGGGAATAGAGACCAGAGGGAGGTGGGGAAGTGAATTTTTGGAAACATATTGGTGATTCCATGAGAGTCTGATCCTAGCCAAGGGGCAAGGATTGTTTCCACCTCAAACCCAATGCCAGGGGCCTCAGGAGAGCTAGATGGAGTCTCACAGTTGGGTCACAATGGTCTGGGATCAACTCTGGCCTGACAAGCGAGCCTCAACATTGAGGGGAGGGCTGCCAACAAACAGCTTCGGTGGTGAGCAAGGGAGGGTTTTTATGCTGGGACCAAATGTCACTCACAGACGTTGTCAGGCTAAGAACAGGTGTTTCCTGTATACCAAAAGTAGGTCACAGCATGGGATCATCTTTAGTCCTACCCCAGACATCCACCAAGGGGCAAACAGAGCTTACTGGGTTTCTAAGGGCTGGCATCCTAGGTCAGATACCAGAGGAATTGAGTTGAATCCCCCCGGTTGAACTGAGTTGAATTGAATCGTAAGATAGTTGCAAGTTGGATAATCTGCATTTTCTTTTTGCGGTGGTGGGGTGGTGGGGAGCAGAGCTCTCCGTAATACCCATGAGAGGTTGCAAAGACTTCAAACATCTGCCAGACACAGAAAGGGCCTGGAACCAGCAGATGTCAGAACCAGTCAATTCAGAACTTTCCTGTGACATTCGGACCCTGGAGAGATCAGAAACCACAGCAGGCAAAACAGAGGAGGTAACAGGCAGAAATCAGCAAGACAGGAACAGGGGAGAAGATACAGCACAAACTCCGAGGCTTCCTGCCTGCAGCTGGTCCTGGGCGGCCACATACTCAAAAAGAACAGTTCAACTTAGAATCATCATTGAGTTTAGCATTTTATCTTGGCTTAGACATATTAACTACTGAATTTGAGAATGGGTTTGTGACTTAAGATAGAAGAGTTATATGACCTCTTAAAAAAAATAATATGTGGGGTTTTTTTGAGAGAGAGGGAGAGGGAGAGAAGATAAAAACATTGATGATAGAGAAACATCGATTGGCTGCCTCCTGCACGCTGCCTACTGAGGACTGAGTCTACAACCCAGGCATATGCCCTGACCAGGAATCAAACCAGCAACCTCTTGGTGCATGGGATGACACTCAATCCACTGAGACATGCCGGCTGGGCCTGCCTGACTTTTTATAGAAAGGCACGGTATAACTAATGTCACCAGGTAAATTGATATAGACAGAGATAGGCAAAATTAAGTTGCTGTGTGACAACATTCCATAAGTCCCATTTCTTCAATGTGCCATAACATACATTATGGCTTGCTGCGTATAGTCAGTATACATTTAGTGAGTTATACCTGGCACTGGGGGTACAAAGGTGAAATAACCAAGGTCACTGGCCCTGAGGAATTCAGTCTTGTCAGAGATGTGGACATCATCTCTTCAGGAAGATTTAAAGACTCTAGTCCAGGGGTGGGCAAACTTTTTGACTCGAGGGCCACAATGGGTTCTTAAACTGGACCGGAGGGCTGGAACAAAAGCATGGATGGAGTGTTTGTGTGAACTAATATAAATTCAAAGTAAACATCATTACATAAAAGGGTACGGTCTTTTTTTTTTTTAGTTTTATTCATTTCAAACGGGCTGGATCCGGCCCGAGGGCCGTAGTTTGCCCACGGCTGCTCTAGTCGCTTACAACTATAGTTATTAAAGTTAGATCTTATGCCCATAATGACAAATCCAACAAGAAACCACGGAGCCTCACTCTCGCCAAAGTTCTAGTCTACAGCACCCTAACTCAGGAAGGGCCCATGGAGGGCACACTCTACTCCTCATCTCCTAATGCTGTGAACTATTGTAGGCGGCCCTGGCCACATACTGGGTTACACCCCCTCTGTGGGAAGACACAGTCAACTTGATTCGTCCAAGGTGAAATACAGGGATGCCGGTCACCACCCATGGAGAGTTACTCATGGAATGCCAGGCCTGAAAGCTCAGCAGTCGCAGTATCTGGACATTGAGTGAACCACACTTACTGCCCAGAGGCAGGTAGGAGTTAATAAGAAAAAGGTTGCCCAGCTGGCGTGGCTCAGTGTTTGAGCATCGACCTATGAACCAGGAGGTCATGGTTTCATTCACAGTTCCATTCCTGATCAGGGCACATACCCGGGTTGGAGGTTCAATTCCTGGTAGGGGGCGTGTAGGAGACAGCCGATCTATGATTCTCTTTCTCTCATCATTGATGTTTCTCTCTCTCCCTCTCTCTTCTGCTCTGAAATCAATAAAAAAAAAAATTAAAAAAAAGAAAAAGGTGAATGCAGAGCCTCATTACAAGTGTGGGTAGGAAGAGTGACCAGAAGAAAGGCATGACAGTCCATCGTCTTCATAGACTAACTAAGCTAGAGAGAGCTAAGCGGCCATGTGTAACGGGTTCGGTGAAGCCTTTAGTTACTCAGTTACTTACTGCAATAGCATAAGCAATAGTATAAACCAGAGAAAGCACTGACTCTCCAGTGTCCCATCCCCCCCACAGAGCACTGGAGCCCCATGGAACCTCATGACTATCAGTCCAGGGGAAGGTGGGTCAGTGCAGATGTGGCTGGAGGGTCATGTGACTGCCGAGGGTGCCCCAAACAAAAGGTTGCAGCAGTTTTATGAGCTGGGGGCAGGGAGTACACATGGGGAAGAGCCAGGAGTGGAAAAGTACCTAGTCCAAGTGGAGAAAAGAATCTTTAAGCTTCTCTGATAATGAGACCTCAAATGCAGGCACCTGGACCAGAATCA
>NW_005356905.1:2165681-2202216 GCF_000412655.1 Myotis brandtii | reverse complement strand
GGGGGTGGGGGGGGGGAGCTGCCCCCAGGAGGCCTGGCAGGTAAAGCCTTTAGAACTGCCTATGTCTGGGCCTGAAAAACCACACATAGGACATGGCCTGCGGCTGAACTCTGCATGAGTGTCAAGACAATGCCCCTTAAACAGATGTTCATGGCAAAAGGCTGTGGCTGAGAGAGAGAGAGAGAGAGAGAGAGAGAGAGAGATGTTCCTGAGGAATGAGATTTTAAACCTGAAATGCTTTCTTCCTGGGTGACAGTGCAGTCCTCAGTCCCCTGTTGGATCTGGCTTTATGCAGGAAGGTGTGGGCTGTCCCTGTGTGGAGACTCAGGCAGCCAGGAAAGTGTCTGTGGGAGCACGTGTCTCTCTTCCTTTCACCAGCGCCCCTTCCTCGGGGCCAGAGTGCCATCCATCTAGTGCTGCAGACTTCAGGCTGCCATGTCTGGGATACGGGCGGGCGGTGTGTGTGGGGGTGGGGTGGGAGTGGTGGTGGAATGGGGGACGCTGAACCCAAAGTGATGCCTTCACTATGGTAAGCAAAGGCAAGGGTTGTTTTATCTGAACAATTGTCAACTCCTTGGATTTCCACGTTAGGGAGTGAGGGGATTAAGAATGTCAGCTCCAGAGTTAGAATGTCTGGTTTACAACCTAGTCGTGACTGCCACGTACCAGCAATGTCTCTTGGGTTCATGACATAAATTCTCCGAGCCTCAGTTGTCTCATCTGTACAATAGGCATCTCAACACCATCTCCCTTATGCAGTTGTGATAGTGAGTTAACTGAGATAACGCCTGTGAAGTGCTGAGCCGTAATATGCACCGAGTGGCAGTGACAGATATGGGTTTATTTGTCTGTCTGGGGGAGAGGGACAGCAGAGAGGGAAGAAGGGTTGAGGGGGCTGGGGTGGACACCTCTGCTCTTTCTCAGCTTCACGGATGTGACTTCTGAGTCTAGAAGCTCGTTTCCCAGGGAGAAGGACTTTTCCATGGTCAAGGATATTGAAAAAACCGCAGCTCCTGCTCAAATCCCTTTCAAGGAAAAGTGTACTAGGATAGAAGTATTTTACATCTGGAGGGGACCACCTACTTGCCTGTGAATGTAAGCCGGTCTGAGAGCGGATAATCCCAGCTAGCTTCCAGGAAGAAAACCAACACAGTTTGGGCACACTGCGTTCCTTCTCACTAGTAGCAGCAGAAGCCCAAATCCTTTAGGATTTGCTCAGGAGACATCTTCC
Source organism: Myotis brandtii (assembly GCF_000412655.1). Taxonomy (NCBI): domain Eukaryota; kingdom Metazoa; phylum Chordata; class Mammalia; order Chiroptera; family Vespertilionidae; genus Myotis; species Myotis brandtii. The sequence continues at coordinate 2,200,985 of NW_005356905.1, read as the reverse complement.
AAGCAGAAAAAGAATTTTTTTGCTTTTTGCAATAGTAATTGCTAGTCTTCAAATTGCTACTCTTTAAATTGTCTCGTAGTATTTTAAAATCAACTTTATTAAAGTATAATTTACATATAATAAAGTGTACCTGTTTAGAGTTCATTGAGTTTTGACAAATCACACACCTTCAAAACTACCACCACAATCAAGATACAAGAACATTTCCTCACCTCCAAAAGGTTCCTTGTGCCCTTAGCAGTCTGTCCTCTCTCCATTCCTGTGTCCGGTAACCACTGCTTTACCGTCACTATAGATTAGTTGGCGTTGCTTAGAATTTTCTATAAGTGGAATTATTCACCACATACTCTTTTGTGTCTGGCTTCTTTCATTTGGCACAGTGATTGTGCGAGTCCTCCTTGTTACATATATCAGAAGCTCACCCCTGTTTTGCTGACCCCTTGTATGGATATACCATATTTTGTATATTCATTCTCTTGCTGATGATATTTGGGTTGATTACAATTTGTGGCTATTACTAGTATGAATAAAGCATCTAAGAATAATTGTGGAAGTCTTTGTGTAGACTTTTGTTTTCATTTCTCTTGATAAATGCCTAGAAGTTGAATGATCGAGTCATATGGTAGGAGTATGTTTCTTAAGAAATTACCAGACTGTTTTCCAAAGTAACTGTAGCATTTTTTCATCTCCACCAACAATGTCTGAGAGTTCCAGTTGCTCTACATTTTGGTCAACACTTGGAATTCTCAGTCTTTTTCTTTCTTTTTTTTCTGGTTTTTGATTTTTAGAAAGAGAGAGAAACATTGATGTGAGAGTAGAACATTGATTAGCTGCCTCCTGCATGCCCTCTACAGGGGATCAAGCCTGCAACCCGGGCATGTGCCCTGATTGGGAATCAAATCGGCAACCTTTTGGCGCATGGAAGGACACCCAACCAACTGAGCCACACTGGCCAGGGCAGAATTATTTAATTTTAGACATTCTAGCAGGTATAGCTGTATCTCATTATAGTTGTTATTTGCATGTCCTGGTGACTAATGATGTTGAACATTTTTTCCTTTGCCTTTTGGTCTTTGGCGTATCTTCTTTCGTGAAGTGTTTGCTTTCCCACAATATTTTAAATTGAAAATTATGCTTTGAACAATACTGTCCAAATATTAATGACCACACAAAAGAACAACTGAGAAATCCCTTCTCCAAATCACCAATGTGCCTTTCCTATTCGTGCTGCTTTTAGAGACTAAACTTTACAGTGTTGCTAACACTGCTTCGCCATTTCCATATATTCCATATATTTCACTGGTTACTCCTGATGGTTCTTTCTCTATGTCTACAATGAATTGGCCTGCCTTTTCGTGAAATAATATTCTATCCTAATTTCACAGATGGGTTGCATACCTATTCTCTTCAAATAGAAAATTTGCACAAAATGGAAGCGTTACAACCTGTATTTCAATGAGTATGCTTCAAGTTATGAGATTCCATAACCAGATTTTATTTTATTTTTATCTTTAGGGAGGATGGTTATAGATGATCTGGATGGAAGGAACTGAGAAAAGCAGGAAATGATAAGAAAAACATTTCCTCAGTTTGAAATTGTAATTTTATGCTCAGGGGCCTCCTGTTAGTTCTTGGCACTGCTTTTGTTAGAAGCTTGGGGGCAATTACTCATCACCAAACTCTAGAGAAAACTACGCAGCCAAGGGAGCGAGGGTAGCCAAGAAATGGGATACCCGCATTCAGCCAGGCCGCCCAGCAGTGAACAAAAGCCAGGCTGGGTCCTTGAAGAGTCCAGGGTAGGCGGCAGGAAAACTGTTGGACATTAGAAACACGTAACCGGCAAGATGGAAGACATTGAGGGGCGTCCCAAGAAGGATTATTAAGAAAAGTATGAGCTGTGCAAATAGTGGAAACTTGACAAATGTGGCTGAAGTGAGGTGAAATTGTTCCGCTAATGATGATGCATAGCCAACCAAGTGTTGGCAAGATCATGCATTCTAGATAGTTACAGATGAACATTACAGAGGAGAAGGAGTATTTATCACGTTTTTGTGTGAAAACAGGGCTGAGAAAACGAAGCGTAAGAGAATGTAAGAGGAATATCAGGCGAGGAAGGACAGGGCTTTCCAAACCTGTATGGCTCTGGACTAGCCTCTCAAGGGTGCAGTGGGTGTATGACTCTGGAGTTCAGTAGTCCAGGAGTTAGCTGCCTTCTTGTACCACTGGGGAGTGGATGACTATGGTAATCGCCTTGAGCTGTCCTTGGTGACTTAGCAGAGCTAAGTGACCTCTAGCGTTTTGGCCAGCCCAGCATCCAGAATTTCCTTCAGTGAAGCACCCCTCCTCCAAAACAGACAGTCTGTGGGACTGTTATGCATGCCTCCTCACCTCTGCCCCTAGTGGTGAGTGTTCGTGGGACCCTACTGCTAGATCAACTAGACTTCTTTTTTTAAATTTTTTTATCTTTAATTTCTTTATTGGTTAACTCTCAACTAGACTTCTGATCACTTCTGAACACATGCTATTTGCCAGAGTTTCACATGTATTAACGCCTCTAATCCTCAGAACAACTCCATGGGGCAGGTACATTTTACAGATGAGCAAACTGAAGGAAAGAGAATTCAATGACTTGCTCAGGCTCACATAGCCAGTGTGGACAAAAAGGAGCCACATGCTAACCTGACAAGCTCAGGGAAGGCCTGCATGGCTGTTTTGCAAACTCAGAGAACTAAAGTAACCACAAAGGATAGTCTGAAACTAAACTTTAGCTAAAAGCAGTTATGGGGGGTAGTTACATTCTAGGCCGGTATCTTCACTGACAAGGTCAACCTTTACCTTAACTGAGCCTATCTGTCTTTTTGCATCTATAATAACATACCCTTGAAATGTCTGGGTAACTTGTAACTTCCCTTTTTCCAGATCCCTTGGGGCATAACCTAACGTGCCTGGGCACCAGGACAGATACCACAAATTCCTTCATTATCATGTTAATTGTTCCGGCACTCACCTAAGTATGTGTCTGTTATTTTACTTTTTATTCAATCCCAGGTGTTTCCTCCTCTTTGCTTTCTCCCGCCTCTCTAGTCTATCACCAATGGATTTCATGTAACCCACCTACGTCCCTTCCTTTGATTGCAATGTAACCTGCCATTCTCCAGAGCATTATCTCAATCTGTTGAGGTTCTACTTCCCGGCAGTTGTCGACAGTTTGGCTCCAATAAACTCACAAAAATTCTTTACAGGTTTGAATGTTTTTATGTGAACACCAGGAAGAGGCAAAGCCGGATTTGAACTTGGGCAGCCTGGTTTTTGCTGGCTTCAGGGAAGTCAGGGAGACGGGTTATTTCAGCTTTTCCAGCCTCTGAGGGGAGAGGCAGGAAGAAAAGAAGAGGTTGGGAGATGCTGAATGAGCCACCTCCAGTGTCTGCCAAATCCGCTCAGTTCTCTCTTTCTCTGTTATGAACTGTTTCTTCCTGCCCGCCGTGGTGCCGTGCATAATTCAAACCGTCCTTTCATGTCAGACTCATTGCTTCACAAACCTACATCTTTTAGAAGACTCACCATTTCATTTTGTAATTGATTTCACTGTAGTCTTCATAGTCATGGATGTCATCTGAAATGGCAGGTACACTTACAGTTTTTGACAGCCCATGAGAGACTGACCACAAGTCTGACCGATAGCTGATACGGAGACTAGTCCACCTGGGGGCGGGGTGTGTTTGAGTGAGGGATGATTTAAACGGGCAGCTCAAGAGAGCTTTTAAAAAATAAGATATTTGCTTTCCTACAAAACCTGGTATCCCTGGTTCTTCCATAAAGACATATTTATAGACCAGAAATGTTGAAATGAACATGTAAATGGAAACAAACTGATTTTCCACAGGGGCTAGGCAAATCAACTGGACTTGTGTCAGACTGGACAAAATTTGCATGTCCACGAGAACATTTTGCATTAACTATCAATTACTTGTCACGGAAACGGTTGTAAAGGAGCTCAAAGGCAATGAAAGGTTAGAATGAGATAACTTGAGGGCTGACCTCTGGACAATGCCTAGTTGTCCACTGAAACACAATTCTTTTTCTGCAACCCGCCCCCCGGCACCTGGTTCCCTTGGTAGCTGAGCAAGTCCTGGGCACCGTTCACATTGAGGTAGCTTTAACACCAACATTCCTGGGATTATCAATAGCTCCAGCATCATTTTCCTTGTTTCTTTCAGGGCCACTTGGTCCCTGTGTAAATAGGGCTACTGGAGGTCGGCCACGCCTGCCAGAGTTCCCCTGTGGGGCGGACGTGGAGGCCAGGCCGCCTCAGGGACCCTTGCTGTAATGACAGGTGCTTCATGTGTGTTGGGCAGGGCGGGTTGAAGCGTGAGGATCGGTGGGGGAAGCTGCAGGAAAAACAGGATGGGATCAAGTTGTCAAGGGTCTTCTGTAGCATGCCAAGGATTTTGGTCTGGACCCCAGAGGCAATGGAGAACAATGGCCTTTCGAATAGGTCGGTGAAGTGGTCAGAGCTGGATTTTCATTAGATAACGGCCGTGGCATGAAGGACACACCACAGTAAAAAAAACTGAAGGTGTGTCAGGAGGTGGGAGGGGTGAGGTAAAATGGAGAGATGGTGAGTGCTGTCTTGCAGAATTGTCCTGCGTGAATGAAAATGACTTTTAGAGACCTTTCCGCCCATCACTAAGGCACAGCTTTCGTTCTTCTCTTCAAAATACCTCCAGGTTTGTCCTGCGCTCCCTTTCTGCCTTCTTGGGACTTCTCGTTCTCCAAAAGCCCCTCGTCAGGAGAGCATCTAGCCATTAATCTCTGTGCAACACTGGGACTCCGGCATGTCTGAAATGCTTAGAGGGGTTCATGCTTTGTATAAAGACCTTATACAGTTTTCAAAGTGTCAAAAGCAAAAAAAAAAAAAAAAAAAAAAAAAAAAAAGGCAACAAATGAAAAAAACCCCGAATAAGGAAGGAAATTGATTTATTCAGACTACTACAATAGGAAGGGCCTCCCAATGTCAAGATCAGTGTCTCCTCAGGAGTTTGCACCCTAGACTTTTATAGAGAGGAGTAGGCAAGAGTGATCTTACAGCTGGGATTGCTTCTGCATCAGGGGGAGTCCCAGTCCATTAGTTGAACAAGAAATATATATATTTCTGTGTCAAGTTAGTTGGTTTTTCAGGGAGGGAAAGGTCAATTCAGCTAATTATTTTTGAGACAAAGAATAAGATTAAGAAGTACAAAATGATAGTTGCAGAATAGTCATGGGGTGCCGGAAGCCGGTCCATCCTTGCTGCTTGACACAGTCGCTGCAGGAAAGAAACATCTGCACAGCATGTGTTTCAAGGGACCTGACATATATGGCATACTGTTCTTAATATGTTTGCTCCCCCTCTTAGCGCTATGTGTTTTAAACAGGACCCTCTCCCCGAGAAAGGTTGTTTCCCCAGGTTAGGGATTAACAAGACTAAGGAAGAGAATAAATCAGTGAAACCCCCTAGTGTTACAGAAGTACCATGTACTACTTATGAAGAACTCGGACTAAGACTGTTGGCAATAAATTTGGGACTTGTTGGGCCCACATCCCCAGGGGTCTGCCCACCAGGGAAAGCACCAAAGCCTATACCCCTGGAGACTCACCGACACAGGGCAGTCCCAGGGAAGGCAAGCAGCAAGGCTGGGAGGACATAACTGTTACTGGATAGGATAATCTCCTTCAGTCACTTCCTTGTAGCTTATCAGTAGAGCAGTGACCTTGGAATAGTGCTTATAGTGGAACACAGAGATTAACCCAGACAGGATTAAACTCAACAGAACTAGATTAACAAACGCCCTAACCTTTGGAATAGAATGGATAGGATTAAAATCAACTGGTATAAATACAGATGTAACAGGACAATAAAGACAGAACCTGGCTGGAGAACCTGGACAGAACCTGGCTAGAGAACCTCGCTATGCTGATCAACTGAATGCTGCCTCTGTGTCATTCCTTCTTCGCCGACTCCATCCACACCTTTGGGAACCCCTGGACCTGCTGGGGCTGGACCCCAACAATGGGGATGTAAAGTACAGCATAGAGAATGTAGGCAATAATATTGTCAATACTACATATGGTGTCAGATGGGTACTAGTTTATTCTGGGTGAGCACTTCCTAAGTTATATAATGTCTAATCATAGCATTGTACACCTGAAACTGATGCAACATTATACATCAACTGTAATTGAAAAATAAAAATTTTTTTTTGAAAAAGAACAAGAATTTGGAAGATCTGTGTCTGGCCTTTTCATAGGTAAGCAAAGGGGTGTCTGCAAGTCTTATCTAAGTCCTATGGGGACGGGTGGTTCTTTACAGAAGCCCTTTCTAGTGACATGATAAGGTGGAGAGTTTCAGAAAGCAAAAGGTTGGGAGGTTTAATCCTCCCTGTTTTCCAGAAGCACAGGGCTCAGGGAAATTTCAACACTGTCAGTGATTACGAATTATAGAGAAATCAGAGCTCCAACCCCAGGGTAAAGAAAGGATCCAGGAAGAAGTTCAAGGGCAGCTATACTGACTCCCAATGTTGTAACTCACTCCTTTACACAGGTTAAGAAATCAAAGGTCCGTCTGTGCCAGGCAGGTCTCATTAACGCAAGGGTAGTGGGCAACAGGGTACCTGAACAGGTTGGGCCCCATCGAAAGGGGGTTCCTTGGCTCCCTCTGTGGGAATGTGGGCCCAATGTTTTCTCCATTTTCACAAAGGATTCTGATTCTTTGCTCTACAAATAAATTTATTTATACAAAGTCTCTAAAAATCTGATGGAGACCAGAATTTTAAGTACAATTAAGTTAAAAATCAAAACTAAAATAAGATTTACAAAAAATACATCAAAAAATGACAGGCCACCAGTTTGCAATCTCCCATGTAGATGTCACCCAGTTACAAATTCACTTGATCTTCCTTAACTCCCTGAAACCACAAGGCGGGCACAGCAGCAACGATTGCACTTATGGGGGAGAAACAGGTTTATAGAGGGGTTGACTGAAGGCCCAGGGTCACCCAGGTGGGAAGCTGCCTCGCCTGAGTTGGAAGCCAGCTCTCCATGATGATGCCTGCTCTTGCTGGGTACCACTCAGCCTCCCTAATAGCCTGGTCCCAAGTCTCTTCTATTAATACAAAAAAATGGGAGGGGGGTGAGTGTGATGTGGGATAGTCATCATGTTCTCTTTCAACTCTCAAATTCTGGGCAGCTTCTCTAATCCTATTTGCAATTCCAATTTAGCAAGTTTGTAAGTTACATCCTAGCTCACTCATTTTAGAAAATGAATTTTTATACTCGCTCTCAAGCTGGTCATGTTTTTTTTTTTTTTTCCCAGAAGCTGCTGTCTCCCAAGGTGCAGAATCATCAGGACCTTAAAAGAGATGAAGGTGAAGAGCAGGCCAAAAAGGAATAATTGTTCTATTCGTCAGTTAGCCAAGAAGCAAGACACAAAGCAATTATAAATAATTACAGCTTTTAACTCATTGAGTTAACTTTTATCATCAAGACAAAAGTCAAATGAAAGATGGCTACAGGTAGGATACATTTTAATTTCTAGAAAGACCCCCTTCAGACATCACACAGGTAACAAATAGCTTCCCCACTAGTTATCTTATTTATCTGGCTATTAAAAATATCAGCTGCGATTAGATCCTCAGATCCCCAGTCTCAAAAAAGATGACCTTCTAACAAGTACATTTCATCAAGTAGGAGTTTCCTGTGTTCTCTTGTAATTTTGTCTTCCCTAGGTCCCCGTTGAAACTTTTGTATCTCATGTGACAAGATAACGATACTAACTCAAGTGGTTTCCATTTTCCCTTTTGCCTTGCTTTCCTGGGAGAATTTTATCTTTCCATGGTGTGTGAGTAAAAGGCTAGAAGTTTGCGAATCTGGGAAGACAGCCACGAAATGTCACCCTGAAAAACAGGAACCATGGAAATAAAAAGGGTGACATTAACTGACTTCTGATGAAATAACACATTTAAGTGACGATTGGTAAGTGGAAAGCATTGGACCAGGGCAACGTTTCTCTAAGAAAGAATTCCATGCCAGATAACTTCTGCAAATGCCGGATTAGATAATGTTGAAATACATTCTTTATGAATTGACTTCTCGGAACTTTAATGTGTCAATGTACACTGGGAACTTCCAAGAGAAGATGTATGTCCCAAATACGTTTTTTACCCACAAAATCAGTTTTTATAGAGAAACCTTGGTAAAGTTTGCTAAACTCCAGACTAATTTTCTTAATTTCAGCAAGGGATTTTGATGATCTGCTTGAATATATTTCCACAAGTAAGTATATTTATACAAATTTTTATTTATACAAATAAATTTATACAAAATATTTATGCAAATAAATTGTATAAATATGAGTTGTAATTACAGTTCAGGAGAGTTGAAAAAGAGAATTGGATAGGAGGGAGAATTTGTCCCAGGTTTTCTAGGCATTTCTTCAGATTGAGGTTGTATTGCTAGGGTTGCCATGCATAACAAACTACCAGAGACTGGGTGGTTTAAAGTTTAAACTTTAAACAACAGAACTGTATTTTCTCATGGTTCGGTAAGCTAGAAGTCTAAGATCAAGTCATCAGCAGGGTTGGTTTCTTCCTAGGCCTCCTTCCTTAACTTGCAGATGATCTTCTCCTCTCTGGGTTTCATGTGGTCTTTTCCTCTGTGTTTGTGTCCTAATCTTCTCTTCTTATATAGACACCAGTCACATTGGAACAGAGCCCATTCTAATTACTTAATTTTACTTTAATTATCTCTTTCAAGGCCTCCCCTTCCAATACAGTCACAGTCCTCGGAGGTACTGAGGATTAGGAATAAACACATGAATTTTCAGGGGGTGCAATTCCGCTCATAACAGTGGACCAGGAGCATAAATTACCAAGAGCTGGCTTCACATTCCATTGGGACCATAAGATGGTCTGAGCCTGAGATGGTTTCCCGAGAGGATTCCAACTGGGAGGACCCAGCCTCACAGCCAGACACAGCGTCTTTGACCATTACATTTCCCAACAAATGTAATGCATCAGCCCGCTGGTTCGTGCGCTAATTTCTTGATAGTTTGGCTAAAATGACCCAGTCTCCCTCGCCCTGGTCACACCTAACTGGATGGATGAAATGTGGGTTTTACACTCACAAAGCTGGGGTCCAGATAGACCCCTGTGGTGCCTCTACCAGGGAAGCCAAGGGAAAGGGAGGACGTGTGATTGAGGGTCACTATGCACAGGGACAATGTACGATAACGGCTCGCACGTCCTGAACTGTGTTGGGAATTTTGCATCAGCATCATCTCATCTATTATTTACAGCATCATGTTGAGATAAAGGTATTATTACCTCTAAATTACAGATGAGGAAACTGAATTCTAAAGAAGGTACATACCGCAGTCATACGAATAAGAAATCACTTGAAGTTTCCTGTGCTCTTGGCTACAATGCCATGTGCGGTTTGTATGATCTCACTGGACTTTGTTAGGGGGCGTTTCTCTACCCTCTGAGGTTCTTTAACTGATGAGCTATTATCAGGAGAAGAGGCAGGCAGGTTTTATCAATATATTTGTGTGCGTGAGGGATTCACAGAAAAGAAGCGAAAACCTGAAGAAGTGGTTAGATTTGGGGCATAGATGTAATTTTAACAAAAGGCAAAAAAAAAAATGTGGAGAAGTGATTAGACAAAAGACAAGAGAGGTGGGGCTCCCAGGGAAGGTAAATTGGAGGAAGTTGGCTGGGAAATGCAGAGTGGATGAGGGTTGTTTAGTAAGATTTGTTACGCTGATTCCAACTCCAGGTGCCCTCTACAGTGATCAAGCCAGTTCTCTTCCTGGTATGGGAGAGGGGAACACCTTTGCACATGGAAATCTGTGTCACTGTTAGGAAGGGAAATCCATGTTCTGCTTTAGGCATACAGGGGGAGGACAGGGGGCTCTTTCCCTGCCTGCTATTTCTCAGTTGCCTTTAGCTTAAAATAATCAAAATAATCCTTATGCCAAAGTGCCATATATGGAGTGACATATCTGGATCCCCTTCGGTTTCCACACCACTTAGAGATGAAGAACATGAAGGCAAGAGTCGTCCAGGGTTTTAAGGTCGCTAAGCAGAAACTGGATTATAAGCTGATCTCTCTGCCTTCAAAACCAATGGTAATTGTACCAAAAGTGTCTGTTAAAATACACTTTTTACTTCAGAACAGTTTTAGATTTACAGAAAACCCACAAACACTAGAATAGAGAGTTAGATACTCTGCACCTGGATTTTCCTATACTGAATGTCTTACCTTGGTATGGTACATTTGTTACAAATAATGATGCACTATTATTACAGTCCATATTCTATTCAGATGTGCTCAGTTTTTATCTGAGGCTTCTTTCTGCCCCAGAATGCCATCCAGGATGCCATGTTGCATTCAGTCCTCACATCTCCTCGGGCTCCCCGTGCTGGGGCAGTTTCTTAGACTTCCCTCGCTTCTGATGGCCTTGTACACTTTCCAGGAGAACTGGCCAGTGACTTTGTAGGATGTCGCTCCATTGGGCTTTGTATGATGTTTTTGTCACGATTTGACTGAGTTATGCATTTTTTTTTTTTTTTGGTGTATGTGTGGGGGGGAAACACAGAGGTAAAGTGCCCATTTCATCACATCATATCAAGAGTACATGCTAGCAACATAACTTATCACTGCTAGCGTTTGTCAGGTTTCTCCATTGCAAGTAAATAGAATTTTTTTATTTGCCTTGCCCATCTTACCTGTATTCCACGCTCACACTTCTGTGTAGCAGGGATCTCCAAGCCAGTGCTTTCACAATAACTCCATTGTTTCGACATGCCATGTAAAAGTAACTGCTTGTCATTTTGCTCTTTGGGTGAGGAATCTGTTCTTGCTTTTGTCCTTCCTGGGCGAGTTTTTGTGCTTTATACATATGCACACCTGTGTATAAAGAGGAGTAAGTGGCTTTTGGCAGCTGGTTCATTTGACCTAAGGATTTCACTGACCAAAAACACTGTGTCTAAGAGGGTTAAAGACCAGAGGCAACTGAGGGGTCTGAGCAGGTGACCAGGCTGGGGCCTTGAGGGGAGATGGGAAGTTTAGAAAAAATGACCTGAGCCTCTGTTTTCTCGGGGATAAAATAATAAGATGGAGGCGTTGGAGTCCTTGAATGACCAGGTTCCTTCTCACTCTGAAACCAGGGGGATTTTTTTTTTTTTTTTTTGGTGTATGTGTGGGGGGAAACACAGAGGTAAAGTGCCCATTTCATCATATCACATCAAGAGCACATACTAGCAACATAACTTACCACTGCTAGCGTTTGTCAGGTTTCTCCATTGCAAGTAAGTAGAATTTTTTTATTTGCCTTGCCCATCTTACCTGTATTCCACGCTCACACTTCTGTGTAGCAGGGATCTCCAAGCCAGTGCTTTCACAATAACTCCATTGTTTCGACATGCCATGTAAAAGTAACTGCTTGTCATTTTGCTCTTTGGGTGAGGAATCTGTTCTTGCTTTTGTCCTTCCTGGGCGAGTTTTTGTGCTTTATAATTTGCCTTGCCCATCTTACCTGTATTCCACGCTCACATTTCTGTGTAACTCCATTGTTTTGACATGCCATGTAAAAGTAACTGCTTGTCGTTTGCTATTTGGGTGAGGAATCTGTTCTTGCTTTTGTCCTCCTGGGCGAGTTTTTGTGCTTTATGCATATGCACACCTGTGTATAAAGAGGAGTAAGTGGCTTTTGGCAGCTGGTTCATTTGACCTAAGGATTTCACTGACCAAAAACACTGTGTCTAAGAGGGCTAAAGACCAGAGGCAACTGAGGGGTCTGAGCAGGTGACCAGGCTGGGGCCTTGAGGGGAGATGGGAAGTTTAGAAAAAATGACCTGAGCCTCCGTTTTCTCGGGGATAAAATAATAAGATGGAGGCGTTGGAGTCCTTGAATGACCAGGTTCCTTCTCACTCTGAAACCAGGGGGCTGGGGTCTGTGGGTGGGAAAATGAGGCAGGCTCTTTTCCTGTATCAACTTTATTTCTTGAGTAGCTCATTACAAGTTAAGCATTAAAAAGATTCCTGATTGCTAGTCCCTGGAGCCATTTCTTTGGCTGGAGTCTCTGATTTAATGAAGATACAAACATTTCTTGTGGGAACAGATCCCAGCTCGTAGCTTCGCCCACGCTCACTTCTTCTGTTTTCTGCGTCTGTCTGCTCCTTCAGCATCCAGCTGCTGCGAGACAGGCTTAAACAGTTCATCGCTCATCCTCCGGGAGAATTTTTTTAAATCCAGGTTGGAAATGCACCCAGTACATAGCCCCCTTTTAGGCCAAAGCTGTCCCCATTTCTGCATTTATTTTAGCATCAAAGTCAGAGTCCGAAAATCTCCATTCTTGCTTTGTGAACCTGAGAAAAATCACAGTTCATTTGTTATGTGTGTCTTTGGTCATTTGACACAAAATAAAACTTTGTGAAATTTTTGCCCGCGGATGCCTTTTGTGGCTCCAAGTTTCTTTAATTGAATCCTATATGTTAACCCAATCACAGTAAATATTTACTTCAGCCTGTTGCCATATTTCCTTTTTTGACAAAGTAGCCTAACCCTGGTCTATGTGACACTTAACTTGCCCATTTATAGTAGTAGGTGCTGGGTATGCTTATGCATGCCTCTGGGTAGAGAAGGAGAAATCTAGGAAAATATCATCATGCTTCAATTTGTCTTACACTCCTTTCCCCTCCTTGGAAATGGACAGTCCAGGTTATTCTTCTGTCCACTTTTCCTTGTTTTTCTGTAGCTCCATTTAAGAAAAAAACTTTCACTTTGCATTGTCAATTCCTCTGGGTTCACTTACATCAGTGTTGGCTGGGCTGATGTTTAAAACATTTTTAGAGGGTTAAATAATTTATTTGGGAACTCATGGAGAAAGGCACTTTAAAAAATTAAACCAAGCGAGTGGATGTGAAGGAAAAGATGTTACTGGGCACCAGGATATATGGCTTAAAGACGAGGGAGAAATCTTCATTTCAAAAAGCAAAAGCCAATGTCATTGGAAGTGTTGCCTTCATACATATTGTTTCCTGAGTCTTGTTTGAGTGTATCAATATGGATGTCAATATGTCTGAGTGAGTAAAAAATGTCTTCAAAATGTTGGCATAAAGAAATTCTTCTAAGCTTTTATACTGTCCTGTGATGTGTTTATAGCTTCTTAAGATTGGGAACAGTTTCACTAGCTCTTTAAATACTCAAAAACCTTTACTACCCAATGTGCCCAGATTCTCTGGGATTTTGAAAAACTATCCTGGACTTTTTCCTAACTTATTTTTCTTCTAGACTCATCATCTCTTACTCCAGCCCTATCATTTCTAGACCGGATTCTATTATTTTTAACAAAGTTTCCCACTTTTCGAGAACCGTTCATTCAGAGGCCTAGCCTCAAAGTTTTTTAAAAAACACGTTCTTGTTGAATTGCCAGAAAACCCCCGAGGCCCCGAATGAGTGATGTGTCCCAGCACACTCAGAAGAGGGGCTCGAAATAAAAACCGGGAGGTTTGTTGGGAGGTTTGTTAGGCTTTTAGTGAACAGTTGACCCTCATGGGCACCTGCCAGGCCTTCAGTGGGCACCGCAGGAGCTGGAAACTGGAGCATCCGCTTGGCTTCAGTTTTAATGCCATAGCTTCTGCATATATTATTTATTTGAAAATAGTCTCAAAGGCCAAAATGGCTGAAAGGCAACTGAGTTTACTGTATTTTATAACTTGGAGTCTGTGAAAGGGTAAACGATAGGGGAGTTGGTCTGTGGTGGCCTCCAACGTGCTCCCTCCTCCCCTTGACCAACTGTGGCCAGATCTGTCCCACATCCCCAGACTCTACGGTGTCCTTGGTTGATGGAGAGTTGCTTAATTTGCCCTGATGCCACCTGGATGTTGTGAATTAAATCTTCCTAGGGAGGGGCCAGGAACTCTTATATATTCTCAGGTGATTCTGACGCCCAGCTTGGTTTGAAGACCCGTGTCCCGAGAGACATTGCATTTGGCTGTGAAAGGGACAGGGTTGAAAAGGCATGTGGAAAGAGCAGAGAAGGGAAACATTTGTGGCAAGGACACATTTCAATGTGTATATGATTGCCAGTCATATGCATATAGGATTGTAAATGAAACTGTTTTATTATAATAATATAGCTACATGCTAAAAAAAAAAGTCGAAACATACATTTGGATATAAAATGAAAAGTTAACTGTCCCACCCTGCCTTAGGAACTTGTCTATTCTGTACAGGACAGATGTTCCCATTCCTGATTACAAACTATGGAGATCTGAAAAAGACAGATGTTTGGTTCCTTCCCCAGAGCTACTGAACCACAATGCCTAGGAATCTGAGCAGCTGTATTTTACAAACTTTCTAGGTGATTCTATGTGCAGCTAGATTTGAGATGCCATGGTTCATCGGCTCCTTTAATTTATTACTTATTTATCTGTACAGGTACTTGGGTTTTGCAGAGAGGCTTTATTTTCATTCTAAGATCCCTCAGAGTTCTGGGCTCTCACTTTGGTCTCTAGGGGAAATCCACGCAAACCCAGGCAAGAACCTACTTGCTCCACCACTGTTTTTGCACAACGTTGGATCTTTTTGGCTCCGGAGGAAGAAGCATCGTGCAGGGAGCGGCTGTGAAATGTGGTTACGAAATCATGGTAATAGTAGCAACATTAACATAAATCAGAAGAAAAAAATTACCCATAAACCCTCCATCCACCCCAATAAATCAGACTACTTTCATTTTCGCCCGTGACTTTTTCTATTTGCTTGAGCATGGACACATAAACAATGGAAAAGTTGAGGCGATTCTCCAATGTATGTTTGCATCTCTCTGAGATGAGACCAAAATAATGAAAGAGTTGGGATTGCCAGGTGCTTAAGCATTTGCCTCAAATTATTTGGCTTTGAACTTCCTAAAGAAATAAGAGTGCTTTTCAAAACTCTCCACCAGAAGCTAAATGTGATAGTATTTTATTCTCAACCCAGCTACTTAAAATCCCCAAAGAATGTATTTTAAAATTCTTTCAAAGTATACTTTCCAAAAATTTAAATCTATATATTTTCTCTTTTTTTTCCCCCTCAGAAGCTGATGAGCATCTAAACAATGAAAACAAACAAACAAACAAACAAACAACAACAAAATAATGAAAACATATTGGAGGCTTTGCCTTAGAGTATGAAGCTCTGAGTTTGAATTTTTTAAGCACTTATTTTTAAATCTAAATATTTTTTTAAATTTCCCTGCCTATTTAGGTCCTAAACGATGAAAGTGACAAAAAAAAACATTTTAAAACCAGAGATTTCATTTTTTTCTTTATTGTGTATAAGACCCAGCATCCCTCATAATTGGAGTTTGTGCACTGTATTTGGGTTTTAGCCTTAGACGGATGGCTGAGCAACTTTGTAAAACCACAAAGCTTCTGAGTAATGGGAGCCTCTGTGACTCCCTCGGGCTCTTTTTGGCACCATGAATATTTCATTGTTTACCATTTGCTTCATGGTCTGGCACACTTTCTGGCTTTCTGTCCTCCTCCCAATCAGTAAAACTGTAGTTTAAGCAGCAGTTTCAGGGACGAGGGGGGAGAGGGGAAAGGTTGGTTGGGGTGTTCTGAACTAGAGGCACAGGAACAGGCATCGAAACCTAGTTTAGGATGACCCTCTTGGACTCCTAGGCCCATGGAAGAGCATCTCCGGAGTGGGAGTTGAAAATTTATGAATGGAGTCTTGCCAGATCTACATGGAATGTCAGTGTTTCTGACCTAAAATTGTGACCCTTAGAAAACCAAATATGTTTAAGAATTTATAAAGAATGTTCATGAGAAAGAATCGAAAAACAATAGATGAGTTCAATTGGATACTGATTTTATAAATTTACAGGGTACATTTTTTTGGCTACTTGCCCAGTGAAAAGTGGGATTTTTATTCTGAAGTTGCCTTGGACATTCAATTAAAATGTCTTTAAGTATTAGTGACTTGGATGACTTTTGTCACCGACTTGGGTGACTTTAGGCACCTTTCCTGCTAGTAATAAGAAAACTATTGTCATTTTCTGAATACTGCTCCTCATTAGAAGCAAATGAGGCTCGTCCCATGATGCCTGCACTGGAACCCATCTCCCCTAAGGCCCTTTTCTGGTTTGTGGGTCAGTGTTGTTGAATCCACTATGCATGTAGTTGTGATTGTGTACTAATGGCTTAGGTGTAGTCAGGATACATGTTTTGTTGTAACCCCCATTCTAGGGTGAGATGAGCGGTAGTCACGCGTTCTGTAGTGTAGTCTGAGTATGCCATCAGGCCTCCCATAGCCTTCTTCATCTCGGATGGGGTCATTCTCCAGGGGAACTCAAATCCACCACATAATGACCACTTCCTTATTCCCATCAGAAACTCATTGTCTTTTCCTGTTCTGTTTAATAGCTCTCCACCCACAAAAACAAGGGGAATATGTATTTGTGCACAGCACACTGTGACATACTGGGTGTGCCTCTGCTCCATTATAACTGGAGACATTTAGAAGCATTTGATCATCAAGGTTTATTATTACACAGTAATCAGTGGCCAGAAGCTGTACATTACATGGTCCAATAGCTCAGTGGATAGTATTTTCCAGAAATTCCCAACTTAATGATATCCTTTGTAGTAGATGTAACCCAAAAAATAAGAGACAAAAGATCCTGGAATATTCCACTCAGTCATTAAAAATTGGCTTAGTTCATTATTATGTCACATGACTAAAATGTCTCCCAGAGCAATGCCACTGAAGTTTGCAGATTTCCACTTGACCTTGTTAGATTCCAAAAGCAGAGGAGGTCTTGGCAAACATATAACTTTACCCCTGCAAGCGTCTGATATAATCCTGCTGAGAGACCATATCTTTCTGTTGCTCGGAGCCTCTCTAGAGGTACCAATGCATAATTGGATTTCTTCTTTTGCATAATTCATTTATTCATTCCATTACCCCTGGGAGGGTTTCTCCTTCTCTCCATTGGTCATTGACTGTTACCCAAACTTTTCCACCTTTTGGAGGAATGTTAGGTTCAGCCACTGTGCTGGTCCAGATTGCTGGCAGCAATTATCAGTCTACAAATGCCTCCTCCTCAGTCTACTCCCATTCCTGTAGAGTAGGGTTACGCAGGCACCAAACTAGTGGGCTATCTCAACTACTGGGCAGGACAGCTGCATTCTCTGTCAACCTGATTTTGCCAGATGAAGTGAAGGCACATGCAACCCCATAGATTTAAAGCCACAGTTAGAATTTCTTGCTTAGGGATCATCCCTGCTTCATCCTGCTTCCAGGACTCACAGTTGCAGCCCTGGTCCCAGAACCACTGCATTGATTAGGAAAAAGAAAGCTGAGGTGACCTGGGGAATAATTGTAAAGTAATACTAGCATTCCCCCTCTCCCTCCATTCTAACATCCCCTCTCCTCCAGAAAAGCAGAGGAATCTACTGAGTGGGGCACTCTCCTTGGGCCCCTCTACATTGAATATGAGCACACACTCATGAATGCATGTAGCTCTTCATGCCTGTACTATAGCTCCCCCAATGTCAGATGGTAAATGTTTCAATGGCCCCTGCAAATTCTCTATCAAACCACTATGCTGAGGTTGGTAAGCAACATATGTCCATTTGGTGTGATATGTCTGCCCACTTTTGGACACTCTGTGCTGTAAAGTGTGTTTCTTACTCTGAAGAAATGTAACTCAGCAGTCCAAATAGGTAACGCATTTTCTTCTGAAGTCTTTCTTAGTGTTTTGAGCATTTGCATTATCACTGGCTATGAAAGCCCAGTCCAAGGACGTGTCTATTTCTGTCAAGACCCACTCATAGCCTCCCAGGGCTACTGGCAGCAGCCCAGTACAGTCTACATGCCAATACAGGGTCTTCTCCCTGGCAGTCTGCCCCACAGCCATCTGCTGTCTTGTCTTTTTTGCCAGCAGATAGAACAGTTCTGGAATGATCATCCCATGTCTGCGTTGCTGCAGCTTCCCCAGATCCACTCATTTCATGGATCCAGTCGAACACCTCAAGTGAGTGCTCCCAAGTGTGCCCTCACTGGCACCAATCACCTTCTAGTCTGGAACAGAGGTTCTTCTGATGGGCATTGAAGTGTCCTATTTACTGCACCCCTTAAATTCCCATTGTGATTTCCACAGGGCCTTTTCCCATAGGGATATCCTCTTAATGACCCATTTTCCATTGACTTTCTGCCTGACCATATGGCAAAGCTATTGGCCACTGTCCAAGAGTCGGAATACCCCCGACCTCGGGACTCTGACTATCGTTCAATTCCCCCAGCACGGCAAGGAAAACTCACCGTCCAGCCCACTGAGCTGATTTGCTCTCACCTTCTTCAACTAGACTTTCCCCATCAGTTGGTCACACTGCGCAGCCTTCCAAACAGGATGCTGCCCATCCACGTTGGAACTGCCATCCTCGAACCAAGCAGCTTTCCATTGGTCAGTCAGAACAGTTCATAGGATACCACTCATGTGTCGGTAGGATCTGGCAGGTCCAAGATGGAGGCTATCGGACATGAGGCTACCTGCTCCTGAATATGATGAAAACTTCCTTGATTCTTCCAGTAGCATGTTCTTGAGTGAACCATTTTCATTCTATCACAGAGCTCTTCTGGGCACAGGCTTCCTTATTGGAGTGTTTCTCCGACATCATCCAAGATAGTATGCATATTTCAGTTTTCAGATTAGTTTATGTCTGTCAGTCATAGAGGCAGTTTTAATTAATGCCCAGAATATCAAGCCAATAATTGTGTCTCAAATGACAGGTACCATACTGCTCCATCGGCAATTTTGCACTTCAGATTACAGTGGGCAGCATTCACGTGAGGATGTTGCCATAAGCTCCAGCCTGTGTTAAGTATGAGTTGCAGATATTTACAAAATCATATCTGAGTATGTATCATAAGAATCCAATATTGATCGATCCACAGTTTTGCTGTTGTTAAGGCTCCCGTTTAAATACATCTTTCTCTCAGGTAGTTATACTGTAGGAGCAAGCAATACTTCCAGGTGTGGAATACATGTCCTTTAATTCAAACAACCCAACAGATGCTGTGTTGCTCACTTAGTTCCTGCGGAAGTAATGATGAGTGTTTATTTTCAGTTCTCCATGGAATGTCAGAGGTTACTCCTGAGAATGTCATGTTTGGGTGGGGTCTGGGATCTTAGCTGGATTTGCCAACCAGCCTCTGTTAGGCATGTGTGTTACCACTGCATGTAAGTCATCCTGGCTTGTTTCTCAGTCTCTGATATTATCATGACATCATCAATGTAGTGCAAACCAAATTATGGCAGTAAGCTGGTGAATTTAAACAACCCCGTGACAATGCAGTAAATGTAAATTGGGATCCTTCCCAAATGAAGGCAAGCTGTGGTTGGCTCTATTCTGAGACTGCGATCAAGAGAAAATCATTTGCAAGATCAACCACTGAGTACCAATCTCCTCTCACTTGTATTTTTTGCTGTGTTGAAACCAGATCAAGGACTGATAATATTATAGGTGGTACTACTTTATTTAAGCCTTGATAATCTATTGTTAGTGTCCATGAGCCATCACCTTTTAGTGATTACAGGTAAAAATGACCAGGGTTTGTATTTTAATTTATTTCTTATTATTTTGCATTTATAAATATATCCAGTAAGCCAATCCGTTGGAAGCTGGGTCTATCATGTCAAACTTTTATTGGTAACCTTTATCTCTAATAACTGATAGCAGTGCAGCTGCTGGCTCATCTTTCTTTTGAGAAGTGAGACAAGTAAAATGCAGAGAGGCTGTACAGCTTGTCTAAGGTCATGCAGCAAGAGGATGACAAAGCCCATCATTCTATTTGAAATCAGGCCTGTTTGACCTCAAGGCCGTACCCTTAACCTTTAGCAACACTCCCTCTTATGAACAGATCCCGAACCTTAAAAACTAGAGCTTCTCCCACCCCCTTGGGCATTTCTTACTTTATTCCAACCGTAACCTTCTTCTTCCCCCTTTGGGATTGGGCAGCCCTCTTAATATTGCTCAACTTCAGATGTGGGTTCAGGGTCAAAATATGCTCTTGGCTGCTCTTAGAGTCTTTTGTCTGTTTCCACTCAAGGATCTCTGCTGGACAAGAGGTGGCAGTTCAAATAGCTCAGTGATTCTTAAACTTGGCTGTACGTTGGGTCACCTGGGGAGCTTTAAAAAATATTAATGTCCAGGTTCTACTATAAAGAGCCTGCTTTAATTGGTTGATTTCTGTCTTAGTCAGTTTGGGTGGCTATAATAAACCACCATAGACTAGGTGGCTTATAGGAGGTCCAAGATCAAAGTGTCAGCAGATTCAGTGTTGTTTTTTTGGTTTTTTAAAAATTGATTTCAGAGAAGGGAGAGGGAAAGAGAGATTGAAACATCAATGATGAGAGAGAATCATTGATCGGTTGCCTCTTGTACGTCCCCTGCTGGGGATCAAGCCCGCAACCTGAGCATATGCCCCTGACCAGAATCAAACCTGAGATTTTTCAGTCCACAGGCTGACGCTCTATCCACTGAGCCAAACCAGCTTGGGCAGATTCAGTGTTTTATAGATGGCCACCTTCTTGCTGTGTCCTCATGTGGCAGAAGGTATAAGAGAGTTCTCTGAGCTCTGAGTCCTATATATATACTAGAGGCCCAATGCACAAAATTTGTGCATTCAGGGGGTACCTCAGACCGACCTGCCCCCTCTTGCAGTCTGGGAGCCATCAGACATCCTTAACGCTGCCTTGGAGGTGGGAGAGGCTCCCGCCATCACTGCTGCACTCACCAGCCATAAGCCTGGCTCAGGGCTTCTGCCTGAGTGGTGCTCCCCCTGTGGGAGTGCACTCACCACCAGGGGGCAGCTCCTGAGTTGAGCGTCTGCCCCCTGGTGGTCAGTGCACATTATAATGACCAGTTGTTCTGTCATTCAGTTGATTTGCATATTAGCTTTTTATTATAAAGGATATATATATATATATTTCAGAGAGGTAGGGAGAGGGAGAGATAGAAACATCAATGATGAGAGAGAATCCTGCATGCCCCCTGGTGGGGATTGAGCCCGCAATCTGGGCATGTGCCCTGATCGGGAATTGAACCTTGGTCTCCTGATTCACAGGTCTATGCTCACTACTGAGCACCACTGGCTGGGCTGAGGCCTCTTTTATAAAGGCACTAATCTCACTTATGAAGGCCCTACCACTATGACCTTATCACCTCCCAAAGTCCCCACCTACAAACAGCATCACATTGGAGAGAGTGTGGTCATGATGGTAGAGTAAGTGGACACTGTACTCATCTCCTCTCATGAACACATCGAAGTTACTAAATTACAGAACAATCAACCTAGATAACCATCTGAAGACTAGCTGAACAGAAGTCCTATAAGTAAGGATATAAAGAAGTCATGTGGAGGCTGGTAGGAGGGACAAAGTCACAAAATGGGCTGGCCCACACCCATGTGTGGTCCATGAGAACCCAGAGGGATTTCTCCGCTGCAGAGGTCCCTCCTGAGGAGCGACGGGTCTCAGCCCCATGCTGGGCTCCCCAGCTGGGAACACCAGTGCTGGGAAGAGGAGCCCACATGACATCTGGCTGTGAAAATCAGTGATGATTGATTCTGTCTGTCTGGGGAGATGGAAGACGGCTACAACCCAGGTGTCATCTCAGAGAGTCCGCACACCGGGCACTCACGTTGGGCTCTGGAGGCGGGAGAGAGGGTCAGAAGGTTGCCAGAGACATACAGGGAGAAACTGAGTTGTGTTGCTTCAGGGCAAGGTGTGGAGGCACCGCTGCCATTGTCCCTGTGTTGAGCCCTCCGCCTACGTGGCCAAACCTGCTTCTGCATTAGCCTGGTGAACTCCACTAGCTCCACTCTTATGACTCCCTGAGACCCCGCCCCCTTTACATGTGGAATCTGAAGAACAAAACAAATGAACAAACTAAACAGAAACAAACTCATAGATACAGAGGACAAACGGAGGGTTGCCAGACGGAAGGTGGGTGAGGAGCTGGGTTGTAAAGGTGAAGGGATTAAGATGTACAAATTGGTAGTTACAAAATAGTCACAAGAATGTAAAGTACAGCATAGGGATATAGTCAACAATATTGTAATAACTGTGTGTGGTGCCAGGTGGGTACTGGAATTATGAGGGGGGAATCACTGTAAATTATATAACTCCCTAACCACTATACTGTACACCTGAAAACAAATACATATTTATTTATTTATTATTTTTTTAAAATATATTTTATTTTATATTTTACAGAGAGGAAGAGAGAGGGATAGAGAGAAACATCGATGAGAGAGAAACATTGATCAGCTGCCTCCTGTACACCTCCCACTGGGGATGTGCCCGCAACCAAGGTACATGCCCTTGACCGGAATCATACTTGGGACCTTTCAGTCTGCAGGCCGACATTCTATCCACTGAGCCAAACTGGTTAGGGCCAAATACATATTTAAAGAAAAACAAATATCATCACATTGGGGATTACGTTTCAGCATATGACTTTTGGGAGGCAAACACTCCAGCATTTGTAGTGAGTTGCGTAGAAAGTATGTCCACTTTCCAGAACCTGTGAATGTCACCTTATTTGTCTCTGCAAATGGAATTTAGTTAAAAATCTTGAGACTAGGTGATACTGGATTATCTCCTGGGACTGAATGGAATGACAAAGGTCCCTTTAGAAGAGACACCCAGAGGAGAGACACACGGAGGAGAGGAGGTAGAGCTAGAAGGTGGAGGTGAGAATGGCAACTACACAGCCACAAGCCCAGAAACATCTGCAGCCACCAGCTGCTGGGAGCAGACAGAGAGCGTTCTGGCCTCGAGCCTTCAGAGGAAGCGAGGCTCTGCTGACACCTCGATTCCAAACCTGCAGTCTCCAGAACTGCTCGAGGACAAATGTCTGCTGTTTCAAGCCACCGTGTGTGTGGTAACAGTCACCGGAAACTGATACAGTTGGGGCGTAGCCTGGGCATTGTGCCTTTTCAAGGCTCCCATGGTGAAGCTAATGTGACGCCAGGATTGGGAACCACAGGAATGGGACATCACGGAAGCATCTCCCTGGTATTTTTCCACAGCTCGAGGCCTACATGCTTTTTGCAATATTGTGACGTCGTAATTATATTTTTGTTATCTTTTGGCAGAGGAAATACTTAATGCACTATGGGAACAGCCAGGATATATAGAGTTTACGGTAAGGAAGTGAAAAGCTTTATGTGCAGGTATAAGGGTCTGTATCTTAAGGACAAACCCGGCACCCAGGAGTTTTGCTCTGTGGCTGTTTGGGCTGTATCTGCAGCGTGGTTTGCGACTTCTTTCTCTGACTATGAGTTATCCTGCCCCTTTCTTCTCCTGCCTCCCTGTCCCCCTCCTGCTGCCTGTTTTGGGGCAGTTTAGTCCAGGGCTCATCAGCGCCTCTGGAAAGACAGACCCGAGGAAGGAAAAGGGGCCCGGTCAGGTGCACGCCTGCGGCTGTTCTGTCTGTCGGGCTGAGGAAATGTTGAGTGGGGGAGGAGGAGGAGGTCACCGCGAGGTTTCTGGTGCTTTGCCCGTCCATATTGCCGGACAGGGAGATACTGTGGCTAATGGGCAGTCACCTTTCAATGTAATCCTTGAGGAAAAAGATGCCGGGAACTTTAGGGGGGATCTGTACTCAGATAAAGAGACTGTTACTTTTTTAAGGGCGTGGGGAATAATTGAACTGACATTTTATAGGATCTGAAGCCTATGCTTTCTCCACCGTACCCTGCCTCTTTAGAAATATATATAGAAAATATATAAATATACGCAAAAAATACATATTGACACTATGCCTAAAAGTAAGACTCATCCTTTTATATATATATATATACACACACACACACACAACATGGGTGAACCTCAAAAACATAATGTGAAGTTAAAGATGCTGACACAAAAGACTACATATTGCATGAGTTCATTTATATAAAGCAGGGGTCCTCAAACTACGGCCCGCGGGCCACATGCAAATACAAATATTGTATTTGTTCCCGTTTTGTTTTTTTACTTCAAAATAAGATATGTGCAATGTGCATAGGAATTTGTTCATAGTTTTTTTTTAAACTATAGTCCGGCCCTCCAATGGTCTGAGGGACAGTGAACTGGCCCCCTGTTTAAAAAGTTTGAGGACCCCTGATATAAAGTGTCCAGAAAAGGCAAATCTGTAGAGACAGAGAGTAGGTTAGTGGTTGCCTGGGGTTGGAGGTGGGAATGGGAATTAACTCTGATTGGGCAGGAGAGATTGTTTGGGGGTGATAGAATGATCCATGGATGGATATGTGTTAGTTGTGCAACTTGGTAAACTTACTAAGCATTATGGAATTGTACACTTAAAATTATTTAATGGTATATAAATTATTCCTCCATAAGCATATCTATGTAAAATCTAATTTAACCCTGTTGCTGTTAGAGTACGTGGTAAATTTTTAATCTGTAGTTTAACACACTCTTGGCAGAGCCTCCTTTCCTCTGAAGGGGTTGGACACTATGCACCTGAGTCTGTGAAGGCAAGAGCAGCATCTGCTAGAGGACCCTGAGGCCCAAGGAGTTTTACTCACTAGGTCTTCAGGGCCTTTCTCCTGGCAGATAGTTGGGGACACTGGTTTCTCACCTGCCAGCAGCATCCTGGGATATGTACCAAGGTCCATAGAAAAATCACTTTAACCAAATCACTACTACAGAGTCTAAGCAGGGGCTCAGTTTCACTTCCAGTATCAGTCAGGATGGACGTGGCTATGCTGCAGTAACAAATGACATCCAAATCTCAGGGGCTGGAGAGAACGAAGTTTACCACACACTCACACTACATGACCTCGAGGGTTGATAGGGGGGCTCTGCTTCGTGTCGTCTTTACTCAGGGACTCAGGTTGACAAAAGCTTCACCGGCTATGACATTGCCAGGGCTGGGGCAGGAGAAAGAAAAGATGTAGAATCACATCCTGGTTCTTAAATGCTTCTACCCAGAAGTCACAAGCATCGTTCCCACTCCTGTCTTATTGGACAAAGCAAGTCACACAGCAAGTCTAATGTCAAAGGAGCTGGGAAATACAGGGACAGGGTGTAGGTGGACCGTAGTTGATGCCAGCCTCACACCCCTTCTCCAGAAGAGAGGCACAGTGATGAGGATTCACAGGCTGCCCTCTGCTGGGGGAAAACCTTCCCATTTTTGCCTGGGACTGAGAAGTTTTCCAGGATATGGCACTTTCAGTGCTAAAACTGGGAGTTTCATGCCATTTGAGATGGTCAGTCACCCTAGCTGGGTTCTGCCTTGGGTTGTACATCCTGCCAATGGAGGATGGAGGCATCTCTCCGCCCGTGATAATACCCTTCAGAAAAATCTGCCCCAAACTCTTTTGGGCTTTTTAATTAGAAATTGAGGTCGCTACAGAGACTGCCCAAAGAGTTCTCAATGGGCCCATCTCTGAGAGGGGACTAGAGTACTTGTCTCCTCTGGTAGGGCCTAGAAACTTCCCTTGCTCATTAAAAGCCATCCCAGTTTTAGCCTTCACCAGTTGCATGGTGATGGGAGAGGTCACACTGTGAATGGAGGGAATCCTGGAGCCATCACCCACAGGGACAGCCACCCACTTTGGAGTAAAAGGACAAAGTGGTCCTTGCAAATTCTTTAGTAACAATGCTACCAGTTATCACACCACGTTCCAGGTGCTTACACACACTATTTTATTTAAAGGTTTTCATTATCTAAATATAGCAAACAAGGAAAAGCAGAGTAGAGAGGTTACTTGCTCAAGTTCACAGAGTAGGACGTAGCAGGGCCAGGGGCCAGTCTAGGGCTGCCTCTTAATCCCAAGCTCAAATGCTTTGCTGTGCCCATCCCACACCATGAACTGGTCTACCCCATTCCGAGGTCGAGCTGATGTCGTGGAAGCCTCGGATCCCTCACTTGCATGGGGCCCTTAATGTGTTTGCATGGTCATGTGCTTTATGAAATTCTCATAAGTCATATATGTTGGTATACTTTTTCTGAAGGAGAGCTTCCCAGTTATATATGCACTCAGAAAATCTGGGTTGACTCCAGATTGCATTAGAACATGTCCTCTATGCTCTTCATCAATCCCTCCTCATGCTTCAGATGGCCAAAGGGCATAACTTTTCTCAGGAAAATCTTCCTCCTCTCTCTGGGTAGCCATTTTCCCTCATTGTACATTTTCATGGCACCACGTAACTCTTTTTCTAAAAATATATCTTTTTATTGATTTCAGAGAGGAAGGGAGAGATCAAACATCAATGATGAGAGAGAATCATGATCGGCTGCCTCCTGCACGCCCCACATGGGGATGGAGCTTGCAACCCACACATGTGCTCTGACTAGGAATTGAACCATGACCTCCTGGTTTATAGGTCAATGCTCAACCACTGAGCCACACTGGCCAGGTGCACCATGTAACTCTTTTTCATAACACCAAAGTTACAATTTTAACATTGACCTGTGCAGTCACGTAACTAGAGTCTATTAGAGTCTATCTCCTCTATGAGACTGTCCACTCCAGGAAGACAGGGCCCATGTCTATCTTCACTTGTCACTGTACCCCCAGTGCCTACCAGAGTGCCTGGTGCATGGTCTGAGCTCAATAAATCTTGCATAAAATAATATCAGACTACTGTGTATACTGCACACGTAAACATTTATTTTAGTTAAGGTTATTTTAAAGAATTTAGTTGAACTCTTAGACATAATTGGAGATAACTTGAAATTTTGCAAAATTAAGGCTGTTACTGTTCTAGGTTATTTTCTAGATATATCTAGGTAATATAGGTTAACACACTCAAGTGAGGTCACCATTTCTAGCTGGGAAATGAGACCTCAGTTGTCCAAGAATCTTAAAGTATTTTATTTTAATACTTGACTTAGCTCCCAGAATTTCTTGAAATACAGGTAGGAGAAAGCTCAGTAATTACATGTGTTGGAGCGTCAGGAAGAGCACCAGGTGTTAGACCAGTGTGTGAGACCAGATCTGGGTTCAGCAACTTTGGTGCTTGATTCTGGCTAGGAAAGAATTCAGAGCCAAGACTGAAACTATAAGAGAACATTTATTTGGAAAATCACAGAGGTAGAAGAAGTAATTTGTAGAAGAAATGGGCTGAGGAAACAAGTTATGGAGTGAAAGGAAGGGCACTTGGAGCTTTGGGAGTGAGGAAGGTAATGGTAATGTGCCTGCGGGGAGAGGGAGGAGGAGGGAGAGGGGAAAGGGTTGGGCATGCCCCTGGGAGGGAGAGGATGATGGGTCCTCTGTCCTAAGGGTTTTAAGGGTGGAGATTTTAGGGGAGGTCCCAGGGAAGATCTCAATAGAATATTCAACAGCTTTTCAGGTGTGTCCTTTCAGGGTCTAGGTCTCCACTGATGGATTGGTCGGAGCCAGGGCAGGAGGTCACCCAATACAGCTGGTCCTGAGGTCAGCCGTGGCTTTGCTGCTTATCTGGGTCCGGAGCTGAAAGACAACTGAGGCCTAGATATTATCTCTTGGGAGGAAAGGTCAGGTGGTCCAAACTGCATGACCATTGATGCACTAAGGGAGGAAAGATCACCCTGCGGGTGAGGTCCTGCCCTACAATTGCCCTTTGCTGGGCACCCAGGACTCCCCCCCCCCCGCACCCCGTGACTTCTGTACTAGGGGGTGTGCAGGAGGCAGCCAATCATTGATTCTCTCTCATCATTGATATTTCTATCTCTCTCTCCCTATCCCTTCCTCTCTGAAATCAATAAAAATATATTTTTAAGAAAGGCAACTGCATTTAGAAGGATTTAGCAGAACTCAGAGGTAATGTGCTCTTGGGAAGCAAAAAGGCTTTGGCAATGAACCTACATGGGATGGATGTTGACTCCAAAATTTATTAATCCAATGACCACAAGCAAATTTCTTCATATCTCTGTCTCTTGTGTCAACGTAAGAAACGTCCAAACCTGTAGAGAATTTTTGTAAGAGTTTATTTGAGCCAAACTGATGACATATACTGGGGAGCAAGATCTCAGATGCTTTGATCACAGTGGTGCAGCCTCTTTTACGCATTTGAAATTAAGGAAGGGACCTGGGAAGATTACATGAAGGAGGATTACATGGTAGTTAAGATTATGTGCTCTCTCAAAGGTGGTCTGCTTTAGAAGGAGGGTCTGAAAGGGGCATTTCAAAGGTGCTCACCTAGACACACAGAAGCAATGGACAGGACTTGCTTACACAAAGATAGCCTTTTAGTAACGAAGTTATATGCCTGGAGTGTGCCTATCCACCTGTGAACTGCCCAGTTCATAATGTCTGATCGGATCACCCTGTGAGGTTACTTTCCATTGGCTCCCTCCCCTTCCTCTACCCTCGGCCCCTCCCCTCCACAATGTTTCCTTATATGTAAAATGGGAAGAGATAACAGTAATAACCTTATAAGAAGAGTGTGAGGCCCTAACTGATTTGGTTCAGTGGATAGAGCGTAGGCCTGTGGACTGAAGGGTCCCGGGTTCGATTCCGGTCAAGGGCATGTACCCTGGTTGTGGGCACATCCCCAGTAGGGAGTGTGCAGGAGGCAGCTGAATTGATGTTTCTCTCTCATCAATGTTTCTAACTCTGTATCCCTCTTCCTTTCTCTCTGTAAAAAATCAATAAAATATATTTTAAAAAAAGAAGAGTGTGAGGACCAAGCAAGACAATGTATATGAGTTTAGCACGATTGCCAACTGCATTATAAAAAGCAGTAAAGATGAATGATTATTATTGTTACTGAAGAAATTAATGGGCCAGATTTCCCAGACACAAGTAGGAGTGGGGTTCTTGGGGTACCACTGAAATATGAATTTTCAGAAGCCCCACGGGAGAATGAGATGTGGTAAAGACTCTATTTGCATGGAGTTATATTCCTTGGGTTGTAAAGCCCCACACCCCTTAAGCCAGTCCTGAAGCAGGTGCAGCTGGGGTTCCAGCAGAGCCAAAAGGGGGCCAGTGTCCAGAGCTCCCGTTCCACGTTAAGCTGGGTCTGGTTCAGCCTCAGGTTAATTGACGTCCATTAGTCCATTGTGTGGAGCCCACACGGCCATGGCCCACGTGGACGCAGGGGGCCAAGAGGGCCAGAGGGCTAGAAGCCAAGAGCCCAGAAAGCACACTCCTTTCCTAGGAGTTAAAATATTCAGCTTCCTCATGCTGGCAGTGTCCACACTTATTCTGGCCACTGACTCACTTCCAGGTGTGACTGACAGGTAAGCACTTTGCCAATTACTCAGCCCTTACTGGGCATGGGTCCAAACTGCCTTTGTCCAGTCCCTTCCCCCATCCATCAGCAGGGAACAGACTCGGAGAATGTTAAATTAGCAAAACTGTGTAAATGGCATGCCTATAGTATCTAGTCTTCCCTTATTTCTTTTCTGTCAAATAATAACCAGGTTATTATAATGGTATCAGTATGATTGTAATTAGTCAACTGTATAATGTTGATAATATTATTGATATGCTGATAGGACCAAAGAAGATTTGAAATAATACATTTTAAATACTTAGAATAGTCCATAGTGGGCACCATGGCTGTTATGACCCATACAAAATAGAAAAGGACCCCTTTACCCACTAGAAAGGAAAATAAGTGAACATAAATAAAGGTATTTCTATGTAGATGGGATGGTGATATTTATCATCAGATATTTGCAGAGCAGGGATTTTATAAAGTTAAAAAATGTAACAGTCCTTTCTCTGCTGCTTTAGCTGAGAACTTATTTCCCTGGGCAGCCTTTGCCAAAGACATTTGACCTTGAAATCTCACCCAATTTAAAACCCTGTTGAAAAGTCTTTCACTTGATGTAACATCAATAACAACAAAAAAAAGAACTAGAGTTAGTGGAATTCATAACAGATGATAAAAGAACCATGGGGTGTGACCTACTGTTAAAGGAGAGATAAAATAAAACTATTGTGTCTTTCTAGAGAAAAAAATAGAAGAGACTCATTATTTGAGAAACCCAAAATAAACATTGATTTTGGAGAACAGAAGACCTGAATTCTGCATGCTAGCATTGTCTTTGCCCTTTAGCTCCCCTTTAACCCCCTGGAGCTGGAATAGGACGTTGTAGAAGGACTTATAAAGTATGAGGATAAATAACAAATAATTGAAATGGTTGTCATTTTAGTTCTTCAAAATAGTTCAAAAGAAAAGTTACGATTTTCTCAGTTACTTTCTGCAGGAGACTAAACGAGGAAATAATTTTAGTTTGATCAGTTCCTTCTATCTGGATTTCTGTGGCATTCCTGTATAGTTCATTAGTATGCACCTCACCACTGATGATGTTATTAACTTTTCCTGGGAATAGTTTTATCATGCCACAAGGAGAGAAAGGGGCTTGCAGATTCTGGATAAACAAGCATAAGGACCTTTTATTGTAATAACACATCACGGTTTTCTATTTACTTTCACATACATGAACTCATTAGACTGTGGTGACAAAGTTACAGCATGAGGAGCTTGAACTTTGTGGTCTCAGCGCTCCCAAGCCAGTCATTCTGTGCTGCCTCTCTTTCCCAAACTGTAAAATGGAGATAACACTCCTTTCTCTATCACACAGAGTTGTCCTGTGGCTCAAATGAAAACATACGTATTCATGGGAATGCTTTGAAAACAGTAAAGCTCTGTGTAAATAGAAACTATCACTTAAAAATAACAGTAAAAAAAAGAGAGAGCCCTGGCTGGTGTGGCTAATTGGTTAGAGCACAAGCCCATGCACCGAAGGGTCGTGGGTTCGATTTCTGGTCAAGGGCAGGTACCTAGGTTGCAGGCTTGATCCCCGGCCCTGGTCGAGATGCGGGAGTGCGTGCGGAGGCAACCCATAGATGTCTCTCTCACATCGATGTTTCTCTCTCTCTCCTTTCCTCCCTCCCCCCTCCCTCCCTCTCTATCTAAAACCAATGGAAAAATATCCATGGGTGAGGATTAACAAGAAAAGGAGAGAGAGGACAACAGTGTGGTGACTGCAGGAGTGGGGGGTGAAGGTGGAAGAGGACATAGAGGGGATAAATAGTGATGAGAAAAATAAAATAAAAAAATAAAAATAAAATGGAACTAAAAAAACAAAGTGACAACAGCATGGAGAGTGACCCCGTCAAGTGGTCAAGCAGGCTCCGGGCAGTACAGAGGAGAGAACAACCGATCCGGAATGGGAGCACGGGAATGAAATCTTCAGAGAAGAGGTGAAGGAAGAGGTGAGAGAGGCCTGTCATTCTTTTTGGCCGCCGAGCTCCATGCCTCTTTTGAAGACTTTCCCTGGCTTCCTTCCCCTTTGGAGGCACATCCTTCCTCTCATTACTTAAACTCATTACTTAAACTGGAAATGCTACTCCCTCCCTTGTCTTCCCCTGAGCGAGGGCACCGGCTGTGACCTGAGCCCCAGCAACTTCCTGCATCTGCTAGTAGCTCTTGCCTTGGATTGGCGAGGGGCTTTGTGTACACATCAGGATCACTCAGCTCCCGTGTACAAGCTGCATCCCTTTACACAGCTGCCCTTGGTCTCACCTTGGCCTGGTGTGTGCACTCCAGTGGTATGTTCCACCCTCGGAAAGGTGGACCTGGGGAGAGGCCTATGCGGGCCCTGGAAATGGGCTCAGGGCCATTTGGACAGAAAACTTGGGGTCTCTCATTCCAGACTTTGGTCTAAAAGTTGGGGGGCAGTGGACACAGGCTCTGGAAGGCACATTCCTTGGGCCTCACTGACTCCTCACCCTGTGGGAGGTGTGGTTGGCAAAGGGCCATGGTGGAGCTCTCTGAAGCAAGGGGTCCAGGGCTGGGCCCCCTCTTACATTGCTCTAAGTACTATTCTGGGTTTGGGGGAGTCCTGGGTTCAGGTCCTCATGAGTTAAGGGACTTCAAGGGTCATTTTGACTACATTAGATGTAGAACCAAAGTCAGTGAATTAGCCTCATTCTTCCCACTTTGTATTGTGTTGGGTATTTAAAAATATGTGCAGCACAGCCAGCATCAAGACTTACTCTTCAAGGAGAGAAGGAGTTAGTGTTCTATTTCTTGGCTCAGGTGGTGGTCACCATGTAGTAGTTCATTGAGATGCAGGCTAATGATTTGTGTTTTTTTCCTCCGAATTTATGTTATAGTTTACTTTTTTAAAATTTAAGAAATTTTCAATTTTCTAGGGGAAGATTTATGTTGAAGGTACCCTGAAAACTGTCATAACTTAAGTACCTTTATTCCCCAAACTTTTTATCTCATACCTTGCCTTGGGGATGAGAGAGAGTGGTGCAAAATGCGAATTCTTGCCGCCATCTGTAGTTCGTAGATTTGATTGTCATTCATTCAGGATTTTTTCTTTCAGATAATTCTTTGCTTTTATCTTCTAATCATACACTGTAAATTATAGACAAATAAAAGCTCATTTTCTCTATTTAAAAAAAAAAAGACTTACTCTTCTATGGGAGGTGATCAGGACTCGGATGGAGAACGGGGAATGGAACCAGATCCACCTCTTTCATCTCATCATCTCATTTCACTGGAAGAAAAGGCACAATTAGCAACACTATATAGTGTCCTCTCTTTCTTTTTTGCACAACTATGGTTGAATTTACATAAAAGTACAAATGATGTGACTCCATTGCACTAACTATGGAATCTTGTTTCCTGTTTGTATTAGTTATTTATTAATGCATAACAAATTACCCCCAGATTTAGCAGCTTAAAACAACAAATATTTATTATTTAATTGTTTGTGTGTCAGGAATCTGAAAGTGGCTTAGTTGAGTGTTTGTTGCTCAAGGTCTTTTTATGAGATTGCAGCCAAGGCTGCAGTCATCAAAAGATCCAACTGGGACCGAAGGACCCAATTCCAAGCCCACTTATATGGTTGTTTTAAGGTTTAGTTCTTGCAGGCTGTTGGATCAAGAGCCTCAATTCTTTGAGGGTTTCAGTTGCTTGTCATAACACACGGGCCTCCTGGAAGCCAAAGGAGAATTTCAGGAAGGAGGAAATGGTCAAGTGAGTCAGTGGCATATAGAAAAGGGCACCTGAGTCTAGCAGCTGCAAGCTCACTGGAGAGTGGGGAGTGGGTGGGGAACCACGTCACAAGGTTGGTTGAGAAGGGAATTGGAGGGAGGGAAAGGGAGACAGCAAGTAGATCCTAAACCAGGGTCTGCAACAGCTGCTGGTTTGGGCCACCTGGGGAGCTTATAAAAAATATACCAATTCCTGCCCAGCCAGCGTGGCTCGGTGGTTGAGCATCGACCCATGCACCCAGAGGTTGCCATTTCCATTCCCGGTCAGGGCACATGCCCAGGTTGTGTGCTCAGTCCCCAGTAGGGAGTGTGCAGGAGGCAGCCGGTTGATGTTTCTCTCTCATCAATATTTCTTTCTCTCTCCCTCTCCATTCCCCTCTCGCTAAAATCAATAAAAACATATGTAATAAAGAAAAAAATATACCAATTCCTTAGAGTTAATAACACTGTATTGTATGTTTGAAGTTGCTAACAGAGTGGATCTTAAAAGTTCTCATCACAAGAAAAGAAAAAAATGTAATTGTGTGGTGATGGATGTTAACTAGACTCATTGTGGTGATCATTTCACAATATATAGATATATTAAGTCATTATATTGTACACCAGGAACTATGTTATATGTCAATTATATCTCAATTTAAAAAACAATACCAATTCCTAGGACATCCCACTATTTTTATTTTTACTTTGTTTGCAAGGAAGCTGAAGTTGAGAAGAGTTAAATTACTTGCTCAAATTCCTATGGCTAGGAAAGGGCAGAGCTGGGGTTGGAACTCAGGCTCATCTGGAAGCCAAAGCTTCCTTGAGTAAGGGACATGCTAGCCTGGCTCCCCACAAACCCACATGAACATGAACCCTGGCTCTCCACTGATAGCAGGGTGGACTTCCACAGGCAGGCAAACAATCATGCCGAAATGGCAGGTAAAAAACTGTACAGTGAGGGCCACCAACAGTCTAAGCAGAGTTTCTGGCACTTTTTTGCACATTGAAATTGAAAGGGCGAGGGCTACACCCTCCATCTTACTCCGGAGACACCGACTTACGCCCAACCACCCAGCCAATCGGCAGGGCCCACAGTCATCTCTCCTCCCCTTACTCCAACCCCCCTATTACACCCCTCTTCCCACGGGGTTCGCGCGCTCTCTTGGCTGCTTGGCGAATGTGGCTGACGGGGCCCAAACTAGTTTGAATAAAGACTCTCTGCTTTTGCATGGGACTCGGCTGGCTCCCTGATGGTCTATTGGGGATCTTGAAATCTGGGCATAACAGAAATCATCTGGGATTTTTAAAAAATACTGAAGCTTGCATCCCACTCTACCTATTAAATGGATCTGGGATAACATTCCAGGCATCTCAATAAAAATACAAAACAAAAAAAACCTACCCGAATGATTCAATTTGCAGCAAAGTTTGGGAACCACTGGTTTAATCCATCCATCCTTAGTTTGGGGTGGGGGTGGGGGTCACACAGCTCTTTAATCCAATGAAGGCTATGGTCCCTCACTCTAGACTAGTGGTTCCCAACGTGGGGCACATGCCCCATATGGGGGCAATTTGATTTTTAAGGGGGGCAATTCAAGAATGAGTTATTAACAGTGAATTTTTTGCATTTCTTATGGTTCTAGGGGGCCTCACATACAGTATAGAAATATATATTGTGACATATTTATGCGTTTCAGTTTTCTATTACACGTTTTGAAACTTTATTTGCTATTTTCATATCATTTTATATTATTTTGAAAACAATTTCTTAGTGATTTCTTCCTCAGTACTTCAACTGTCCTTTCGTTCTTTTATTTTTCTCTTTCATAGATGCCATGTTCTTTGGAAGCCTGTTTATACTAAGTTAGTGGCCTTTTAGGCTTCCTCCACGTGAATAGTTCACTTTCTGAATAATAAGAATTCTATGTGGGATCAGGATTTTAGAGATGCTTAGGTGGGGCATGGCTCCAAAAAAGTTGGGAGCCACTGCTCTACACACTTATTTAGATACAAAATCTGGCACAGAATTTCAGGGCGTTTACAGATCCTAAGGCGAATCTGGGAACCCCTTGGGGGATGGTGTTTCGTGGTCCCCAGTAAAAATCCCGATACAGGAGTATCCAACTCCAATGACGGTGACCCGCGCTCTGTCCCCTCCAGAATGGCACAGGCCCTTCTCCTCTCCAGAAGCCTCGGTCTAACCATCACCCAAGCCGAGTTCCCGCGCGGCCGCGGCGTGCGGCTGTGCTCGCTGGTGTGCACACACACGGGGGTGC
>NW_005356905.1:2147343-2164625 GCF_000412655.1 Myotis brandtii | reverse complement strand
TTTTTCTGAACACTGTCGGCGCTTTGGCCACCGATTTTCAATAGTTTGAGGGGAAGGCAGGATTAGTTCCCTCAACGCCCCTCTTTGCCCATGCGTGGAGTCCCCACCCTTCCCGTCAGCCCCTCACCCCCATGTGGCACTAACACCCAGTCTTGCCCACAGACCTTCCTGCTTGAAGGATTTCTGCAATTGCTGTGAAAGTGCCTCTGTCACCAGGGTCCCACAGACCTTGCAGAGCAGCTTTTTGCATGAGAATGCTTACTAGGAGCTGACGTGGGAAAGCTCTAAGTGTTGTGGGCTTTCCGGTCCTCCAGAGGCACCCACTTCCTCTGCAAAAGCAGGCTTTTACCCCTGGAAGTCCTGTCGCATCAAAAGACACGTGATGGGCGTTTTGTGAAATGTCTCCTTTCAGCAATCCTCCCACTGCAGGAAGTCCACCCAAAGCAGTGCAGAAACGCTCAGATTCAGAGCCTGCAGAGAATTTACCTTTGGGACAGTCACACACTGCAAAACAAAGTTTCTATAGGAACCACTACTAGAGGAAGAAGAGAATGCCAAGGTTTAAAGGCTCCACACTTCATTTTTTTTTCATCGATAGTTAAACATTTGGCCCAGCTTCTTTCAGGGTGGAGGGGGATTTTTGTGTGTGTGTGTGTGTGTGTGTGTGTGTGTGTGTGTGTCTTCCTTTCTTTATAACACTGTTGCAGTCAGAAAGACAGCCTAGACAAAAAAGGTCCCCCCCCTTTTTTTTAAAGAATAGTTTATTGATTTTTAGAGAGGAAGGGAGAGAGAGAAAAAACAATGAATGTGAGGGCAACAATGATTGGCTGCCCCCTACACCCTTCCCTCCCACACCTGGATGGAGCCAGCAATCTGGACATGTGCTCTTGACCAGAATCTAGCTGGCAACCTCCTGGTGCATGGGACAACGCCCAACCAACAGAGTCACACTGGCCAAGGCTATCTCTCCCCCGCCCCCCCCCTTGTTGTTAGGAGAATGAATAAAACCACACTGGAACATGAACCGAGTCCACTTTGAACGTCAAACACTTCTGAGAGGTTTCACTCAATAGCAAGACTTGTGAATTATTGTTAAAGAGAACACCTCTAAAGTTTTTTCCCAAGGAAACAATAGAGGAAATGAATTGAAATACAGTATGTGAAATTAGCACCGTTTTTTTTTTTTTTACACAAACAGCTAACCAAGTGCTGCAGGCCGCTCAGAATTGCCAGCTCTCCTTAGTATTGCTCTTAAGATGTGGACCCTTCTCACCCCTTCCCATCAAAACTTGTTAGTCCACCATCTCATCGTTTGGCCTCCTCAGGGAGGTTGTTGCTAAAGTGTCATTTTCGCATTTCACTGTGGCAACAAAGTCCGTATAGTTCTGTGTCAGACAAGGGTGAGGGCAGTCCTTAGTAAACTGAAAAGCACCCTCCAGATGCTTGCTACTGTTGCTTGCTATTTTTGGGGGTTGCACAATATACCACTCTGAGCGCTTAGGCATGTAAGTTGTTATTACAGATTTCTTAAGTATTGAGAAATAGAGTCTCTACCTTGTATCTAGCTGCCTCCCATATTCTGTCACTTATTTGCCCAATGACACCTTTTTTCAGTGCAAACTATATGCCAAACAATATGTTGGATGCTGGGGATGTGGATTCCTTACACACACACACACACACACACACACACACACACACACTCACACACTCTCAGGCAGAGTGGTCCAGTAAAACCTTTAATCCAGTTGTATAGCGAACATTGGCTCAGAGAGAGGCATAGAGAAGGGATTCCTCCTACTGGGCTGAGTGGTGGGAATCCCCCACCCCATGCTCTCCTTGCCCACCCTGGGCACTTAGGATTTCTTTCGATTCCTCCTCTCCTCCTTGTCCTCTCACTGCTGGCAATGTTCCTGCGGCTGCCCTCTTCCCTGCCAGCCTAGTCCCAGCCCTTTACCTTCCCTTTGAAGTGCATTATGCAGAGAATTCATTGACAGTTACCAGAAGGAAGAAGGGAATAAGCCCTAAAATTGTCCACACCCTAATTCCTGCCTCTCCCCCCGACCCTCACCGCTGCCCTTTAGGTCACATTCCCAATGCAGTCAGACTATTCACCTTGCTCCACTGCCACCCAGGGCCCACCCTGTTCAGAACCATGGCCAGCAAAGCTAAAGCCCTAAATAGTTTTCCTTTCCCAAGATGCTGAAAACCCTTCGTGTGTGTGTGTGTGTGTGTGTGTGTACAATCATTCAGAAAACACTTAAGTGTGCAACCTAATGAATTATCACAAAGTGAACACATTTATGTAATCACCCATGTCGAGAAGTAGGACATGGCACCCTAGAAGCGCCCCTCATATTCCTTTTACTGTCATATCCTGCCTCCCCGAAGGAACCAGAGATGAGTTTTACTTGCTTGTAAACTTTATCAAAATAGAATTAATCACACAGTACATACTTTTGTGTCTGGCTTATTTTGTGCAATGTTATATGTGTGAGAGTAATACTCATGGTTGTGTGTAGTAGTTCTTTTGTTCTAATGGCTTACAATATTCTGTTTTATGTTTAGGTCACATTTTATTTATCTAGTCTATTTTTTAAAAATATATTTTTACTAGAGGCTTGGTGCATACACTGTTGGGATCCCTTGACCTGGCCTGTACCCTCCCCCAATTCGGGACCCCTCAGGGGATGTCGGAGGCCCCAGGCACAGTTTTGACCTGATCTCTACAGGCCAGGCCCAGGGACCCCACCAGTGCATGAATCCGTGCACTGGGCCTCTAGTATGCATATGAGATCTTTGGTTAATCTCTTCCTGCTCTCCCCCTCCCCTCTGAGAATCATCAGTCTGTTCCATGTTTCCATGCCCCCTGGTGGTCAGTGTGCATTATAGCTACCGGTCGAACGGTCGCTTAGGTTTTTATATACGTATATAGGTTGATTTCAGAGAGGAAGGGAGAGGGGGCAAGAGATAGAGACATCATTGAGAGAGAATCATTGATTGGCTGCCTCCTGCACACCCCCTACTGGGGATCGAGCCTGCAACCAGGCATGTGCCCTTGACCGGAATTGAACCTGGGACCCTTTAGTCCACAGGCCAATGCTCTATCCACTGAGCCAAACCAGCTAGGGCAGTGATGGCGAACCTATGACACGCATGTCAGAGGTGACACGCGAACTCATTTTTTTTGGTTGATTTTTCTTTGTTAAATAGCATTTAAATATATAAAAAATATCAAAAATATAAGTCTTTGTTTTACTATGGTTGCAAATACCAAAAAATTTCTATATGTGACACGGCACCAGAGTTAACTTAGGGTTTTTCAAAATGCTGACATGCCGAGCTCAAAAGGTTTGCCATCACTGAGCTAGGGTCATCTCTTCTGTTCTTGATGAGCATGGTAGTTATTTCCAGCTTTTGCCTTTTACAAATAACGATGTAATGAATCCTTTAGCCTTTTCATACCCAAAGAGCCACCAGTTGCACCTGGTGTGACTGAAAAAAGGGAGGAAGAGGAGTAGGTGGAGGAGCCAGCCTGGAGAGCCAGCCCTGTGGAGTTCCCATCTTTGCCAGAACTAAGTCCTACAGAAGCATCGAAAGCTGTGCTCTCACTCAGGGACCCGGACGTAGAAGGAAAAAGCCATGGGATGGCTTCTGTCGTGGGCCAGTTGATTGGAAGTGGTCTTTGGGGTGTTTAGAAAAGAAACTGGGCAACCCAGCCTGGCCGGGGCAGTGTCCCCTAAGGGCGTCGGTAGCTGGCAGCTCAAGGTGCCTACATCTCTCCTACCTGCCCCTCCTGTGCTCCACCTGCCTGGTCCACCCCAGGGCCTGGTCATAGAGGGTTCGGCCCTGAGGAAGTCCTGTCCTTGCCAGCGTGGAGGTGGCTCTGTGGGCTTCTGGAAATGGATTCTGAGGGAAGGCTGTTTTCCTGAAGGACGCCTTAAAGTTACCAGCCTCCTGAGCAGGGTTTTCATCTAGTCTGCAGCTTCTTGAGCTGGGTAGACTGGCTGATGTGGCCTGGGAGAGAGGTTTTTCTTGAGGAAAGCACTTGGGCCTTTTGGATTCCACCCGGGCACTGTCTGACCCTGCAGATTGCCAGGGGCCGCACAGGGTCAGGCGGTGCCCAGGTGTGACGTGGAAGGCAGCAGGGTCTGGGACCCTGCACTGTGGACTTCCTCCTCGGCTCTCAAGTTTCAGCCATTCCTGGAGCCTGCCCAGCAGACTCAGTGCTTGCCATCAGTTTGGTTACACAGTGAGGGTTTCTCCACCTACCTGCCCCTCCTCATCTCCTGCCTCTCCCCCTGAACACACTTGCTTTCCTCCTGTTCCTGGATCTTGATCAACTTCTTCCTGCCTCAGATAGAATCCCACCCTTGTCCCCCCACCCCCACCACGTTCTCCCTCTCTTCTCCCTTCCCACTGGTTCTCTGTGGCTCAGCTTAAAAGTCACTTCCCCTGCAGCCCTCCCCAGTTCCTCAATCTTAGACAAGCTCTCTTGTCTGCTCTCAAAGCACTTCCTGTTTCAGATACAAGAAGAGCCTTCCACATCGGGCTGACCTGACAGTTTCTCACAGCCACAGACCCAGTTGCTTTGCTCACTGGTGCCTAGCACACAACCCAACAGGGGGCGGTGAGAGACAGAGACAGGTTGTAAGGTTGTCTCTGCTTGTAACTTGCTATGTGATCTTGGGTGTTTATTCTCTTGACTCTCCTAGAGTCCCATCTCCCGCTCTGTAAAATCATTCGTTAGACTTGGAAGATCTCGTAGGTTCCTTTTGGCTTCACCTTTTCCTAACATTTGGAGGATCCTGTTTGGGGAATGGTTGCACCCTGAAAATGCAAGATGGCCTGAGCATCAGAGTTTCCCTGGCCTTGTAGCTAGTTACATGCCTGTGTTCCTGATAAGAGCTTGGTTCTTCCCAGTGCATTGTACTACAGCTTACATTTGGTTTTATTTTGCTTTTACCATACCATCTACATTTATTTTCGGATTTGTCCTCCATTAGTGTGCCTCTTGGGGGCAAGGTTCATGGGTCATGTGTTACTCTTATATCCTCCTCCGCCTAGAATAGGTGAATAGGCATCTGTTCATTTGAGTGGATGAAAGAGATTTGTATTTTAGAGAATGTTACTTTCATTGACATTGTGTTCTGGGAAGTATAGCTACTTGGGGATTATACAGATTAACTCTTAGTTTGTGACTAATATAAACTCTTTTCCACTTTCTTTAAACCATTGACTTCTTATGGCTTATTTCCTAGAAGGTGTATAGGGGCTAAGAGAAGCAAAACACTGCTTGGTTTAATTCTGGGGAAAAGTTAGTTAAAGGAGGATTTGGGGCTCATTAGGGATTTAATTATGCTTGAAAACTTTATACTAGCTACTATAATGTAGTTATAGTTGAGAATTACCTTCACAGGCGGTACGAGCCATAGGAAGAGAGACTGGGAAGTGTTTTGCTTTTATAAAACATACTGGTCAAAGGTTGGGCATTGTACTCAGATGGACCAGTGTTCTTGGATATGTTTCCCAAGAATTTTGGGGCTTTATTTCCTCATCTATAAAAAGGGGATAATAGAGGTTCACTGTTAGGCACTAAAAGGTGGTTATGATGAGCTAATCGATACAAGCCAAGTCCTTGGCTTAGTTTCAGACACACAGTAAATGTTAAGTAAATATTAGCTATGATGATATTATATATTACTTTTACTTAAAGCATCATTAAACATCTTTAACTGGAGAATCATTAGTTATTGAGCCAGATTTGAGCAAATGCTTCCTGACACCTAATACCAACCTGTCTAGGCTGCACAAAGGTAGACCAGGGGCCAAGATGGGGGGAAAGGCTCCCGCACAGGTCAGAGTTTCAGAATTTCGTTCCAGCTCCCAACTTCACCAGCCTGGGTAGGTTTGGCCAACGGGTGTAACACCTCTGGGCTTGGTGTCCTCGCTGCCGGTGGGATGGCAGCGCTTCCCCTGCATTCCTGGCAGTTACTGGGAGGAGCTGGTGCACTCCTGGGGTTGAAAGCGCTAACATACTGTGCCTCTTCAAGGATTTGGTTTTGTTCTAGGTCTCATTTTGCTGCAGCCATGACCTAATTCCAACCACAATTTTGTTGTTTTATTCATTTGCATCTATCCTATATAATCCTACATAACAAAAGGCTAATATGCAAATCGACTGAACGGCAGAACAACCGGTCGCTATGACATGCACTGACCACCATGGGGCAGACACTCAATGCAGGAGCTGCCCCCTGGTGGTCAGTGCGCTCTCACAGGGGGAGTACCGCTCAGCCAGAAGCCGGGCTCACGGCTGGCAAGTGCAGCTGTGGTGGTGGGAGCCTCTCCCGCCTCTGTGGTAGTGCTAAGGATGTCCGACTGTTGGACATCCCCCGAGGGCTCCCGGACTGCTAGAGGGCACAGGCCAGGTTGAGAGACTCCCCCTCCCCCGCTCCGAGTGCACAAATTTCATACACCAGGCCTCTAGTTTTTATATAATCCACATTTTTTCCCAATAAACATGCAATAAATACCCTCATTTTATATTACCCCCTTGAAGTCTTAAGCCTGTTCTTTAAATCCTATTGTAGCTCAGAGATTTTACTGTTCCAAGATGCAGGGTCCTCACCGTTTTCCCCCTGCTCCCCCTCACCTTCTACTAAGGGAAAGGTGTAATAAGGTGGGGCCTGGAAGCTGATGGGCATGAAGTTATA
The DNA here is from genome assembly GCF_000412655.1 of Myotis brandtii. Lineage (NCBI taxonomy): Eukaryota > Metazoa > Chordata > Mammalia > Chiroptera > Vespertilionidae > Myotis > Myotis brandtii. The sequence continues at coordinate 2,157,909 of NW_005356905.1, read as the reverse complement.
CCTAGTCAAAATGATTGAGTCCTGATCAAAATTAAGGTGTTTTAAGTGCTATTAAGTAAATGTCCAAGCCCCTTCCCTGCTGATCTCTAGTCCCTAAATCACACTGTGAGCATTTGGAATGGGTGCTCTCTCTCCGGGGCTGCTATGGTTTTCCTTATAACAAACCACACGGGAAAAGCAGAAAGGAAGAGATGTGGGGATTTAGCATTCATGGACCAGCAAGGGCCCTGTAGGGTCTACTTCCTCCACCTGCTGTACAAGGCGGCAGGGGGGCTCCATGTGGATGGGCTCCTTCTCTTGGATCCAAGCCTATCTCCCATCCTTCTTAACTGGAAGGTGTTTTGTGCAGAAAGCTGGCCGTCTGCCCTGAAACTTCACTAATCTTGTCTTGGACACCACTTGCTGTCGTCTGCTTCATGGAGGGAATAAAGGTTTTATACAGAGGTTTCTGGGTCTCAGCAGCAGGTCTAATATCTGAGCAGATGTGTACATGCCTGGAAATAGAGATAAGCAGCTGCAGAAAGGGGATTATGAAAGTGCCAGTTAAGAGAAAAATGCGCTTTTGTCATCGAGGACACAGGAGTGGGTCTTAAGCAGAAATATTTTGTAAAATAAGAATGGCTCACTTTCAACCCATGTTCTTATAATTATTTTAATATTGAAAGACATAGTGACTGCATTATAAAAGGTTCGAACTGAGAATAAAAAAGATGTAACGGTTGGCTTGCTCTTGTATGCATTTCATCAGAACCATGTATTAGTCTTTTTTAGTTTCTTGAGGCCTTAACCAGTTTTGGTTCACCTCTACTCTTGATCTTTTGAGCAGTTTAGGATTAAAAAAACAAGAAGATTTAGGTTTGAAAATGAGAATACATGTATTTCCTAAGATCATGGAGCTGGGAAATACTGTATGTATACCAGGAAAGCTCACCAGTGTAAAAATCTTGAGTTAGGGAGGCTTCCAAAAATCCGTGGGTTCCCACTAACTTGGGCAGAGAAGGGAAAGAGTAAGCACTCCGTCTGCACCTTTTCATTTCTTCCTCAGTTTACTTTTCCTAAGCTATGGAAGCAGTTGGGATTTTGAGGTGAGGTGGTGGGGAGTGAGAGAAGACATGGTACCTGGCAAGTACATGGTCTTTGAAGTCATAATGGCCTAGGGTCAAGGGCATCCTTTTCTGATTTATCAGCTGTGTGACCTTGAGGAACTTAAGTAACCTCTCTGGGCTTTAGTATCTGCATTTGTAAAATAGCCTTCATAGGATTTTTGGGTTGATTAAATGAGAAAAAAAAGATTTTCAACACTCCTAAGTGCAGATAACACCATTATTGTTTTCTTCCTGCCTTCTCATTTACCCATCAAAGATTCCGATTCAGTGGATGAGAAAAACTATTTTTAGTGGGCATCAAATAGAGTGCTGATGGTTCTCAGACCACACCTGGAGAAGTGATGTTCTTAAAGCACGAGTAGGACTGGGCATCAAGGGAGAGGCAGGGCTGTCACTTGCATGCACACACAACTTCAGGGGGTACCCCAACATCATAGTACATGTCCATGGAGCACCCAGAGTTGGGGTGCATGACCTGCAAGGCCACAGGCAGTGGCCCTGCGGGGCTTCCCAGAGAGGTGTGTGTGAGAGAGTGTGGGCTATGCAGGGTGTGCTTGGGACACTGAAGATCTTTCACTCGGAGGGAGCAGGCAGGGTGGAGATAGGGGGCGTGTGGAGGTCCTTCGTGCCATGCCAACGAACTTAGAAAGCTGTGAGGGGCCACAGACGGGTATAAGCAAAGCCAGGATTATAACATGCTGATGGTCACCTGAGGGATGAGCCAAGGGAGAGACTGCAGGCAGACATGATCATTAGGAGGAACTTATCATCAACCAACCAGGTGAGAGCCAATGAGAGAGGGAGGGAGAAAGAGGGCTTGAACGGAGGCAGAAACAGTGTATGTGGGCGGGGGGCAGATAGCAGGAGGCTCAGTGACCCCCAGGTCCCAGGCACCTGGAACTCAGAGAAGAGGCCTGAGAAGGAAGTGAAGATTTGGGATCTGAAGCCTTGGCGTGAAGGTGAGCTCCGAGGCAGTGAGGAGCGGTAAGAGGAGGGTGCACAATGTGATTTTTGGGTCACATCAGTCCCCAGGAGGCTGGAGCCGATGGAGCCGGGAGATGAGAGAGGATAGGCCCCTGAAACAGGGGAGGTGGGAGCAGACCAGGTGAGGGGTCTGGAAGCCATGGGGAGGAGCCTGCTACCTGCTTCATCTAAAGAGAATGAGGTCACTAAGCCCACTGGGTCTGCCGGGCAGTGGTCATTGGTGGCTCCAGCAAGAGTGGTTTCGCTCGCACGGGAGAGAATGGAGAGTGGGAACGTGGAAACCCAGTTCTTTTGTGAATTGGCTGGAGAAGGACAGAGAGGTTCAGGCAGTGGTGAGGATGGCACTGACACGCACTGACCATCAGGGGGCAGACGCTCAATGCAGGAGCTGCCCCCTGGTGGTCATTGCGCTCCCACAGGGGGAGCGCCACTCACCCAGAAGCTGGGCTCATTGCTATCGGACATCCCTTGAGGGCTCCCGGACTGCTAGAGGGCACAGGCCATGCTGAGGGACCCACCCCTCCTCTGCTGAGTGCACAAATTTTGTGCACCGGGCCTCTAGTTTTAATATAATTCACATGCAATAAATACCCTCATTTTATAATACCCTCTGAAGTCTTAAGCCTGTTCTTGAAATCCTTAGAGATTTTACTGTTCCAATGTGCAGGGTCCTCACCCTCTCCCCACCTGGAGAGCAGGGGGACCGGGAGAAGAGGGGGACCCTGGAGAGCAGGGAGACTGGGAGAGCAGGGGACCCTGGAGAGCAGGAGGATCCAGGAGAGGAGGGGGACCGGGAGAGGAGGGGGACCCGGGAGAGCAGGGGGACCGGAAGAGGAAGAGGACCCTGGAGAGGCTCTCAAAGGAGCCAGGTGAGGGCTGGAGGCCAGTGCAGGATGGGTAGTTAGGATTGGGTTACAGGAAACATGACCAAGGAAGGCCGATGGCTGGGCATGGACATGGCAGTGCTGTGAACCTGGGAAGGTGTGCTGGCTCCGGGGGTGGACCAGGACAAGGAGTTCAAGGGCGCGCTGGGTAAGCCGCCTGTGTCCGTGCGGTTTGGAGTCAGGCCATGGAGATTGAGGGGGCAGGAAGAGGCTTGAGCAGGGAGAGAGTTCTTTCGTCTGCAACATTTCTGGAGAAACATAATACAGTTGTCATTTTGAAGGTTTTCAAAATTACTGTGTATAAAATTAGTATCAGTCTATAAAACTATTTCTCTTTTCTTGTTTTAGTGATGATCGCAGTGTCTCTTCAGAAGAAAAAGGTATGGTACCTCTAAGTCAGTGTTATTGAAAAACTGTATGAAACATTTGCAGTTTTAGAAAATGATTTCTTTATTGATTTTACTTACTGGCTGCAATTGCTGTGTTATGTTCATGCATTCACTGACTTATGGAAGTGTACTAAGATAATCATTAGGTTAGGATGATAGGATATGATTTTTCTTTAGAATTTTAAAATTATTTTTCAACTGATATTTAAAAGGGTGAAATGTAAAGAACTTGGGCCTTTGTAACTTTTCACAAGTTGATGGTAGGACGTAAATGCTCTTATTATAATACCCCACTCCTTTTAAACTCTGGGTCTAATGTTCTTTTTAATGTAAGTTTAAATTCAATAATGTTAAGTATTGGATGCAACTGGGAAGAATTGGCATTCAAGTTTAAATGCAATGACGAAGTAGTAGCCACTGAATTCTATAAATTTTCCATACATAAAAACTAGGGGTTATCTGTAATACTTGAGTGTGATCATCAGTTTTATACACTTAATGAAACAGCAACACAGTTCTCTCCCCGATTCTGAGTCAAATCAGAACTCTCGAATTAAAGGACTAAGCTAGGTCTGCTCCTGGGTTTGGTGGGACTGCTGAGGATCGAGTCCTCTCTCGACGTGTGCTGCGTGTTTTGAGTCTGTAAAACGTGTGCGGGGCTGTAGTTCTTGCTTTGGCCTCTGGCCCACGCTGCATGGCTGAGAGCCATTCTGGAGGAGGGTCCCGAGGCCGCTTGAGGTGTTAGTCTGTGTCACTCAACCTCAGACCAACTTGGAAACTCCTTAGTCCATCCTTGGGCCACTGTCTTACTTTTGCAAGTTCTGTTTCCATCTGGTGGTTCATTTTTTTCAGTGCAGAGCAATCACCTGCCTAATAAAAGTATCACGATTACAATCTGATAAAGGTTTGTGTAGCGTTTGGCTGGAGTGTGCAGTGCCTGGGGATGCCAGGCATCTGTCAAGACTGTGGTCAGACCTGGCGGGTCTCCTGCTTCCCAGCGCTGACATGAACCGCCCACCTGCATACACGCCACCCCCACCCCTCCCCCCACCCCAGCTCTGCTTTTGCCCGTTTCTGTCTGCCTGAGGTGCCTCCTCCCTCCCCTCACATTTCCCCAACAAGACTTGTGTCCGCTCACCCAGATTCATGAACTTCTGCTTTTTAACGTGATTGGTCTCAGTTTCTCATCTTCAGTGATTGGTCTCAGTTTCTCTCTTGGACCAACAAAACACTGGCCTAATTTCGTATAGTATTGTTGTGATTTCTTGCAGTGGTTTGTCCAATGCACAGCTACTCCTGCCCTCATGGCTGCGTTAGCCCATCAGCTGTTTTCTGGGGCATGGATTTTCTCCTCATTTCTGCCGAGTGCCCACCGCGCAGTAGGCGCTAAGTCCATGTTTATAAAATTGAGGGGGACAGTAGTCTCGGCCCAAGCCTAAGGGGATTAGTTAACCCATAGTTACTAGTAAGCCGCTGTGGTTCACCAGCCCAGTGTGGATGCCTGTTCGGGGTACAGGGGGCATGAGAGGCTGCAAGGTCCCAGTCTCTGGGGCAGCCTAATTGAGCGTGGCATCAATACAGGCACGGGCATGATAACTGAGGGGCAGTCCTTCCCTACACAGACATGTTCTGGCTTCATTTAACATTGGAGGTAACTTCTGCAACCCCCTTCTCCTCCATCATCTGCCATTTCTCCTTTCCCGCACCCACTCGCCCTGGCCTCGGCTCTCCTCACTTCCTATCCGGATCTCTGCAGTGGCCTCCTAGTGTGAGGCTCGTGGGAGTCTGGTCCATCCTGAACATCCGTGTCCCCCAATAGCCACCGTCTCGGGGACTGCCAGGGCCAGTCTGAAGCTCTTATGTCGTCTGTGCCTCCATGGCATTCCCTGTAGAATCATCAGGGATGCCCGTTCTTCCCAGTGGCATTCAAGGCCTTCTCCGGTCTGGTCTCCACTTATCCTGCCAACTCCAGAGCCTTAGCTTCAACCCATTTGTGTCATTTCACTAAATCGTTGACAGTCCTTCTCCTGGGGACCATCATCTGCCTTTCAGTGACAAAATCTAAAACCAGGTGCTGTTTCTTTCTTTCTGGTGTCAAGTTACTTAATTGCCAGGAATGTTTTTAGGGAGCTGCTGAGCTGATCAGAGAAACAAATGCAGTTACTTTGGCACAAAACTCAGAGTTTACCACAGAACCAACCAAGTGTAAATCTCAAGTTTGTTGGCTTCCTGTTCTCTCTTTACTGGAAAAGGCTTAAGGTTTCTTGGACTATCTCTTTTTTCTCCTGAGACTATGACATCATTTGCATTAGTTTGACATGCAAGGTTGCTGTGGGTCTAAAGAGGCAATTCAGTTTGTAGTAGAGGGAGCTTCTACTATTATTGGCTTAGTGGCTTTTACAAAAAAAGAACATAATGTTTTATTTTATGCTTGTATTTACACATTTCTTTCTTTCTCAAAATTTAGATTGCCCTAGTTCCAACCTAGATACGTCAAAGGACTCAAAATCAGGTAAAGGATCTGATTAATATTGGTAAATGCCCAAGTGAAATTTTTATACAATAACTAATTCATAGCAAGATAAATTACAGTTCATTTTTCTGATTCAATTCAAACAATCTGAGTGAAAGGTGGGGACTTCCATTTTTCAACCTGAAAGAGTTGAATAAATTTTAAACTTTTATGATTACCTGTTCTTGTGAAATCAGTTACTTTAAAGTTTGGTGATAAAGCTGTACTTAGTGGAACTGAGAATTTACCTAATGAGGCATTTAGGTCATTTTAAGACTGGCCACTTTAACTTAATACAGGGTCCCGAGGGAGTCCAGCCAGGTGGTGGGCACTTGGGTGGGGTAGTCCTGGGAGGCTTCCTGGAGGAGGTGATAAATTGGGGTAACAGGGCAAATGTGGGGAAGAGTTGTCCTAGTTCAAGAGACAGTGCTGCTTTTAGAGACTAAAGGTCAGATGGCTGGAAAGGAGGCTGGGAGTAGGGAGTGGGGCCTGGGGCTTTAGTAGTTGGGGGTGGGTGGTGGAGAGGAGATGGGGGTGGATGGTGGAGAGAAGCCCAGAGGCAAGTGGAGGGCACTCAGAGAGGCTGGAGGAGAGCCAGGACAGGCTCCACTGGAAGGTCATGTGGGCAAGAGGAAGTGGTTGGTGTCTTTCCCTGCGGATGCCATGGGCCTGGGGTTGAGCAGGCCTGTGGGTCATCGGGGAAAGGATCCCAAACTAGTTGTGGGAGCAGAAGGCTGACTGCAGTGGGCGGAGGGGCTGAGTTGGGGGGTGAGGAAGTGACGGGAGCATTCTTGGGGCCCACTCCAGTAGTGTCAACAACGTGGACTAAAATTGTCCTGTGCTTCTGTGAAATGGCATCCACACTCCAGAATTCTGCACTGTCCTCATTGAACGTGCGCCTGGGAACCTCCTAGATGTGCCAGTGCAGGGGCGAGATGGGCGCAGTAGGCAGGTCAAGGCCGGGCAGGACTCGGGTGACACCCCTGTACAACGACTGCAGCCAGCCTGTGAGCTGGGCTCATGTTTAAACGGCTAGCGTTTATTTTATCCATTTCCAAAGAAGCCTCAGCCCCCTTCGTGGTGGACTTGGGAAGTGACTAAAAGGAGAAATCAGTTGAGTTTGGACATGTTTTTTTTAACAGAATAGTTACAGTGGTGCCCGCTTCTTACTTGTTGTATTTGTGCTTCTGGCACGTGTTTTTATTAGGAGAGGACAGCAGCTCCGAGAGCAGTTCTGAAAGTGACTCCGGTAAGTGGGATGTGCATCTGTTTCTTTAATTTGGGCGAAGCACATGACCCTTTATTTTTATTTTAAAGTCATACACGCACCTCTCATTGCTTCAGGACATATTGATTTCTAGCGTGGTGGTTTTGTAAAGTACCAAAAAAGTACTTACATGGGAAATAATTCTAGTTGGCAAGCGAAGTAGCAAAACAGGATGAGCTGAAGAAGAAAGGCAGGAAATGGTTGCTATTGGTGAAAGGCAAACGTTTTACCTATTCTCCCATGAGCCTGGGCTTTCTCTTAGCTGGCATCTGAAGCTGACTTAGGCTTTTTTTTTTTTTGTAGATAATGAGGAGCCAAAAACAAGTAAGTACATCCTTCCTGTGAATGTTCACGTTTGTTGTTGTAAGGAAGACAGAGAAGGTTAGCCCTCGGGGTTTTTAAGCGGCAAATGGTTTGTTCATGATCATCTTCTGTGCAAAACAGAGTTAGACATGAAGCACCTTCTAAGCATTTGGAACATGGGAGCTCGTGTTCTCTGCACGGGCACCGATTGGGGTTCTGCTCTCACGGTTTCCCCGAGGAGAGAAGAATCAGGCCGAACCCGATATGCAGTGTGGCCACAGCGGTGCCGGCTTCCTTCCTGGTGGTCTCTGCTCAGGGATGATCGCAGGGTAAACACGCTGCTGCCCAAAGTGCGGCACCCCTTGTGGCCTGCAGTTCCTGGCTTGCTGTTCTGGCGCTTTGTGAGCAACTTGAGTCTGAAACCACTTTTAAGGACATAGATTCTAAATATAAAGTATGGTTTGCGTCTCCAGTTTGGTGAGTGACTAAGCTTGTATTTTCACTGATTTTATTATACGAAAGGATTTTGTCCCTGTTCTGAGAATCGGATCTGCCCGTGACCACACACACTATACCAGGCAGTCGGAGGGCTTCTTCGTAGCCCTTAAAATAAATGAGGTCTCTTCACTCAGAAGTCCTTCTGCACTTAATCTAATTCTCTCTGCAGTTTCCCAATGGGAATCTCCAAAGGCAGTTGTAAGCTCTTTGCAGTCATGTTGTGTGTTGATAGAAACCTGTAATTATCTCCCTATTACGCTCGTGGAGTAGATGTCCATTCTGATATGCAAAAGGGAGAAATGTGAGCCAGCCCCCCGCCTCCCAGTCTTCTTTATACATTAATGGATTATTTAGTCAAAAGTCCGGCCTCCACCGATTGGCTTAGGGCAGGAATTAAAGTAGAAAGCTGCGTGTAGGGATCACATTTTTCGTGGTCTCCGGCTGCTAACTGGGTAAATGGCCATGGGGACCCAGGGTCCAGAGGCAGGACCTTTACAGTCCAGAAGCAAGGTCTGGGCCACGGCCGGCAACCCCGGTGGACAGCACGTGGAGTCAGCGAAGCTCACGATAGGCTCAGAATTGGGTGGCGGGCTGGGGTCAGTGCGGTCAGGCAGGGCAGGGCTTGTGCGGGCAGGAGCGGCTGGCCCTGGCCCTGCTGGATTAGACACCGAAGTCTCTGGCAGTGAAGGTGCTCTAATGTCTTCTTTGGGCAGAGGGTGCTTGTCCCTAGAGCCCCAGGTTCATCCACAGGGCCCTGCCTTCCCCCAGGGTTACCCTTTTTTGTGAAAAGGCCTCTTGTTCTCCACACTGGGGGAGAGAAGGGGCAGACACCCTCCCACTCACCTCCATTCTCAAGTCAGATGTAGGAGGAGGTGGGCCACCCCTGGGATGCTTGCTTCTGTGTGGGCTGGCTGGCACCATGGCCCATCCATCTTCCTTGTGATTGGATGTATCCCTACTCCCAGGCTCTGCGATCTTCCTTGTGTATAGAGCGAAGAGAAGCTGTGGCTCATAGGCTGGGGAGAATTGCACCAATTCCTCCACTTCGGCTGGGAAGACCTAGTCAAAGACAGGGTTTGCCTGCTGGTTTGGATCCTCTAAACTCTTTTCCTTTTTCTACTCCCAAGGCAAACAGCGAGACAGAAAAAACATGGAATGTGGACGAAATACAATGTGATGTATGCATTACGTAGTTTAGAATTAATGATCCTTTAAAGGACAGTGGCTGAGGAAATCTGATTGGCGGGTGTGTGGTGCAGGACTGGGGTCAGTATTTCAGAACCTTTTCATCTATCGTATTCTGAGTCCCGGATTTGAATACTCTCAGTCTCCTTTTGCCATTCATTTTAGTGCTGTTTTTTGAAGTTGGTTCTCTCTTGCAACCCTGGTCCCTGGATACTGACTGCTCTGAGAGTCCCAGCGATGAGGCAGCTTGTGTAGCTACGGATGGAGCTCTGTCCTGCGGGAGGGCCGCATCTCTGGGCACTGGGGATCGCACAGGGCTTTACACCCGCGTTGAGGAGTGCCCATGCCACCCCAGGGTGACCCTCCCAAAGGCTGTTCAGACATTTACAATATAAAACCAGGCATCTGACCCCAAGTGACAAGGTTGTTGTCTACTTTAGAATTCTTTTTTTTTTTTAAATGTCTTTATTGATTTTAGAGAGAGAGGAAGGGAGAGGGATAGAGAGATAGAAACATCAATGAAAGGGAAACATAGATTGGCTGCCTCCTGCACGCACCCACTGGGGATTGAGTTGCAACCTGGGCATGTGCCCTGGTTCATGGGTTGATGCTCAAACACTAAGCCATACTGACCAGTCTACTTTAGAATTCTTGAGTTTTTTAATGATTCTTACCCATCACCATAGCGAAATAATAGTTAACAGGTAACACGCATTGAGGAATTGCTGAGTTCGAGGCACAACCCCTAACTATAATTAATTTTCCTAACTTTGTGGGGTGGTATTATTTTAGTCCCTATTTAACAGATGAGGAAAGTAAGGCACGGAGATATTTAGTAACATGACAGCCCAAGCTCATGCAACCAGTGGCCATTGTAGATAACAGGAAGATCCAGTGCTATTCCCTTTCATAGTACACTAGAGGCCCAGTGCATGAAATTTGTGCACTGGGGGTGGGGGCTCCCTCAGCCTGGATTGTGAGAGGGCGCAGACCAGGCTAAAGGACCACACTGGTGCATGATCGGGGTCAGGGAAGGATGCGGGAGGTTGGCCGGTGGGGAGGGACCGCGGGAAGGCTCCAGGGTGTATCCAGCCCGTCTCAGTCCCGATTGGCTGGAACCCAGCACCAAGCTAACCTATGGGTCAGAGCGTCTGCCCCCTGGTGGTCAGTGCATGTCATGGCGACTGGTTGACTGGTTGACTCTCTGCCCCCTGGTGGTCAGTGCACATCGTAGTGAGCGGTTGAGCAGCCTTAGCATATCATTAGCATATTATGCTTTGATTGGTTGAACGGACGACCGGACACTTAGAATATTAGGCTTTTATTATATAGGATTTTTGGTATTACGGAATTCTGGTCACGCAGGAAATAGGCATTGCACACTTACCAGGCCCTAGCGGTAACAGTTCTTTTTTTTTTTTTTAATTTTTTTTTTATT
>NW_005356905.1:2144139-2144954 GCF_000412655.1 Myotis brandtii | reverse complement strand
TTTTTTAATGATTCTTACCCATCACCATAGCGAAATAATAGTTAACAGGTAACACGCATTGAGGAATTGCTGAGTTCGAGGCACAACCCCTAACTATAATTAATTTTCCTAACTTTGTGGGGTGGTATTATTTTAGTCCCTATTTAACAGATGAGGAAAGTAAGGCACGGAGATATTTAGTAACATGACAGCCCAAGCTCATGCAACCAGTGGCCATTGTAGATAACAGGAAGATCCAGTGCTATTCCCTTTCATAGTACACTAGAGGCCCAGTGCATGAAATTTGTGCACTGGGGGTGGGGGCTCCCTCAGCCTGGATTGTGAGAAGGCACAGGCCAGGCTAAAGGACCACACTGGTGCACGATCGGGGTCAGGGAAGGATGCGGGAGGTTGGCCGGTGGGGAGGGACCGCGGGAAGGCTCCAGGGTGTATCCAGCCCGTCTCAGTCCCGATTGGCTGGAACCCAGCACCAAGCTAACCTATGGGTCAGAGCGTCTGCCCCCTGGTGGTCAGTGCATGTCATGGCGACTGGTTGACTGGTTGACTCTCTGCCCCCTGGTGGTCAGTGCACATCGTAGTGAGCGGTTGAGCAGCCTTAGCATATCATTAGCATATTATGCTTTGATTGGTTGAACGGACGACCGGACACTTAGAATATTAGGCTTTTATTATATAGGATTTTTGGTATTACGGAATTCTGGTCACGCAGGAAATAGGCATTGCACACTTACCAGGCCCTAGCGGTAACAGTTCTGAAGCTTACATTCTGGTGGGGAGAGAGCCAGGAAGCAGACACACTGAACTGCAGGTGCCAG
>NW_005356905.1:2134021-2143929 GCF_000412655.1 Myotis brandtii | reverse complement strand
GGTGGTGGTGGTGGTGGTGGTGGTGGTGGTGGTGATTGGAGGGCAGTCAGTGCCCAGAGGGCACCTGGGTCCTGTTGTGTCTGGAACCACATAGAAGGAGTCTGCGTGCTAAGTCAGAGAGCCTTACAAACTGCCTCAACTCAGATTCCAGTTTATGCCTGAAATCAGATGTTAACCCCTTCCTCCCAAGCTAATCCCTCCCTAACTCTAACAGCCTAGAGGGCTGGTGCCAGCCAAGCCTTATCTGGGGAACAAGGACTCCTGCTTAGTTCCTGGCTCTCATCAGCCTTCAGGAAGGGCCACAGTGCTCTGGTTGAGAAGCTGGCCGGGGGGATGGGGAGGGAAGGAGGAGATAGTTCGAGAGCACCTGTACCCTGAGCCCTTCTTGTCTCCACAGATGGGGAACTGGGAGAGGTTTCCGCCGAGGGCGCTTCTGCTCAGGGTAAGAGCCAGGCAGCGTGCTGCCCTCTAGTTTGTCTGATTCACCCTGCCGTCTCCATGCAGTGCTGTCAGGAGGATGTGAGGATCAGGTTGAGGGATGCTGAGAGCAGTGGCTGCTGTATAGAAACGTCAGATAAAGAATTTTGTGCCCAAACGGGGTGTGTTGAAACTTGTCACATTCAAACTTATTTTCATGCATTACCAGGGTTGGGGAACGTCCAGCCCGCGGGCCATAGAAGGCCCACGAAGTCATTTGGTCTGGCCCTGCCAAGGCATTAGGGATGAGTTAATCAAATGCTTGACCAAATATAGCAGGCTACTTTTTAAGTTGATAATTTTGTATGACCCACAAGTGATATAAATATCCAAAGGGCCCTTGTCAGAAAAAAGAGTTCCCACCCCTGCATTAGACCGGCAGTGGGATTCTCAAATATCGTGACATTTCATGTGTCATTGAATCAACACACAGAGACAGTTAATATGTGTTTAAAGTTCCTGTTGGTTGTGAAGCTGAAGGGGTGTGTTTAGTAGGAGATTTACCCCGTGATTGACTTGTGCCAATACATGTGTGACATCTTTTACAGCTGAAGAATGGGAAACCAAAGAATCACCCACAAATCATTTTAATTCAGGTATGAACTTAAGTTTTCCAACACATTATTTTAAATATCATTATTGCTGAGGGGCATATATACCTTTGAATTTTATAATTGAGCATATTGCACATATTTATTTAAAAATTATTATTTGAATATGCCGATCACATTCATAAAGGTAAAACTTTGTCTCTATTATTTAGAATGTGTTAAAATTGAACCTCACTGTCAACACTGTAATGCTGAAAATGTAAGTGTCTTTTAATTATAAAATATGACTCTCTGATTTGTTTTATTTAAGAAAACACTTAATTATATATTATTTATATATTACATATGTATTTTTCTCCAGAAACACAATGAACAAGTGACCCCCAGACTCCTTTCCAGGGGACAGTTTTTGTAAGTAATTGTGAATACAGGAGACTTAGTATGATCAGTAATTTAATTTTCTGCATAAACATAACGCCAATTAGGGGAGACACAAAATAGCATAACTAATGTCACACATTTTATGTAATTACCTGGATTGTTGTCTCTGATAATGATACTTCTTCACAATGCACAGTTACCTTAATGCTTTTGAGCGAAATTAAAAACGTAAATAACTGTAAGAAGTCCTCTCCTAACCAAACATGAAGACTCAGCAGGTGTTCTTATCTGTCCATCGCAGGCTGAAGGTGGACACGGAGGGAGTGTACGAGTGCACGGAAACTGGTCTGATCTTTGAGGTTAACAGAAAAGTTGACATCAAGTATTGCGTTTTGTCCTGGAGCAAATACGCAGACCTGGTTGTCAAGCCCTGGGCTGTTGGGGGACCCATGTTTGATGTCAAATGTGACCCAGCCTGTCTTACCTCCATTCAGTTTCCACATTCCCTCTGCTTGGGGCGTAAGTACTTGTTTGCTGAAATGTTAACGATGGTGTGTATGTGTGTATGTGTGCAACCCCTGTAACACCTGGACCACTCCTATACCTTCATGTTTTCACAGACCATGATGCCAATATGACATTCAGAGTCTTACATGTTAAAAATTCCGAGGCCTCGTTAGAATGTATTGTGGATCATTCTGCGACCCACGTCAAATGGCACGTGAGCTCTCTTTCTCCTGTGGGACCTGTCATTCAAAGCGAAGAAACATTATACCACCACGGGGCTGTGATTCTGTACAAAGTCATCGACCAGAATCCCTCCTTATCTTTTCGGGTGTACGTAGCAACCAATAACGAGTCCTACATCAAGGTAAAGCCAATAAACATGAATAATAAATGTTCGGTTCTTTGTGTTCAAACATGACACCACGTGAGGGTGTGGGTCCTGTCCCTGTTAAGTGCCCCCCAGCAGGTGTTCTTATCTGTCCATCGCAGGCTGAAGGTGGACACGGAGGGAGTGTACGAGTGCACGGAAACTGGTCTGATCTTTGAGGTTAACAGAAAAGTTGACATCAAGTATTGCGTTTTGTCCTGGAGCAAATACGCAGACCTGGTTGTCAAGCCCTGGGCTGTTGGGGGACCCATGTTTGATGTCAAATGTGACCCAGCCTGTCTTACCTCCATTCAGTTTCCACATTCCCTCTGCTTGGGGCGTAAGTACTTGTTTGCTGAAATGTTAACGATGGTGTGTATGTGTGTATGTGTGCAACCCCTGTAACACCTGGACCACTCCTATACCTTCATGTTTTCACAGACCATGATGCCAATATGACATTCAGAGTCTTACATGTTAAAAATTCCGAGGCCTCGTTAGAATGTATTGTGGATCATTCTGCGACCCACGTCAAATGGCACGTGAGCTCTCTTTCTCCTGTGGGACCTGTCATTCAAAGCGAAGAAACATTATACCACCACGGGGCTGTGATTCTGTACAAAGTCATCGACCAGAATCCCTCCTTATCTTTTCGGGTGTACGTAGCAACCAATAACGAGTCCTACATCAAGGTAAAGCCAATAAACATGAATAATAAATGTTCGGTTCTTTGTGTTCAAACATGACACCACGTGAGGGTGTGGGTCCTGTCCCTGTTAAGTGCCCCCCCTTTGGGTCTAATTTGGCCCTTAACCTACAGAGGTTATAATGTCAGTGCCCGGGTGGGCCCCGAGTCCTCAGATCCACGGAGTATGGTTGTCTATACATGTAAAGAGCATCATGAAGACAACAGATGGGGAAGTAGCTCTTCAGGGGTGGGGTTGGCCCAGGCAAGCAGGTCTGGCCTTGGAGAGGGCTGCCTGATGGACAGCCGAGGTCAGCTGCTCTCTCCAGCAATGCTTCTTAAAACGTCGTCTGGGAACCAGGGGACCAGGACCCTCGGCATCAGCTGGGAGCTTGTTGTTGAAATTTTAGCACACTCTCAGCCCTATCCCAGACCTACCGAAGCAGAGCGGGTACTCTGCAGGATTCCCAGGGGACTCAGGCATGGTTTAGAGTGTGAGAAGCACCTATTACAGAAAACACTGGGGGGACATCTGGGGTCTTTGGGTCCAGAATAAGGCAACTTGAGATTTCTTATTGGCCTAATGCTCCTCAGATATGATGGGCCTCCCAGGTTAACTCATTTAACTCAGAGTGATGTTTTGGATAAAAATTGTCCTATGGTTCGTGGGCTCAACATTCTGTGTTTTATGGCAGCAAATATTCATGAATCACCTGTTGCAGTGAGGGAAGAGGAAGGATTTTGGATATATTCATCATGGTTCAGTTTTCCAGAATGTAGAATAAGGCTGTGATATTTAGCCCATTTTCTGAAGTAAATAGATTAGAATAGTAGTAGTTGAATGTCCTTTCATACTTTTTGCCATTCTCAGTACACTTGTAACGGTTTAGAGGTAGGAGGAGAATAAATAGACAAAGTAAACAGATAAAACAGTGACTTGAAATTATACTTTCAGATTTTAGATCAGGGTTTGACATAAGTAATGTAAGCATTAAAAAACAAAACAAAAAAGCATTAGATTTGAAGTGTACTATACTAATTGAGGAGTTCTAGTTTGAATTACAGAATTTATATCAAACTATCTACTCCCAGTGGTTTAGGTTGTAGTATTTCCTTGACTTTAAAATTAATCATACTGATTATAATTAGCAATATGTATGAAAGTTAAAACACTTTATAGTAAGTAATAGGCTTTTAGTTTCTTCCTAAGAAGGTAAACCTGCTTTTTGTAATCTCATTAATGATAACATGTTCAATTGGGAAGCTAGTTTTCAAAATGGTATAAAAACAATCCCATCTAAAGTATAATTAGCATAGCTTTGGAATAAATACTACTATTTTATGAAGTTTGTATTAAAAATTTTTTTGTTCAAAATAATAAAGGTTCAGTTTTTAAAGCAAACCCAAGGTGGGCTGGTTGATTTCTGGGCAGCTTTAAAAAAAAAGTTTTTATTGATTTCAGAGAGGAAGGGAGAGGGAGAGAGAGAAAAAAACATCAGTGATGAGAGAGAATCATTGATGATCGAGAATCATTGACAATCTGGCCATATGCCTTGACTGGGAACCGAACCGGTGATCTCTTGGTTCCTGGGTCGACACTCAACTGCTGAGCCACACCCGGCTGAGCTGGGAAGCTTTTTTTAAAAAAATAAATGTACTGGGGTGACATTGGTTAATAGGATCATGTAGGTTTCAAGTGTACATTTCTATGATACAAGATCTGTTTAGTGCAATGTGCTAACCACCCAAAGTCAAGAACTTTGTATTTTAAAAGTAAATTCAGTTCATTAAAAGGGCATTTTCCGTGCTTGCTGGGAAGCTGGGTAAGAAGCTGTCCTGTCAGCAAACGGAGAGGAGGAGCCACTGGAACAATAGGGAGCACGCACAGCGAAGGCAGGAAGCCCTCTCTGGCGATGTTTTATGTTTGCGTTCTTCTTCTCGGGATTTTTTTTTCCTATGTAGGAAAAGACTTCCTTGACCTTCGCCTACAGGAAACCCACATTTCACGTCAGCTGCACAGCTGCTTTATCAGGGGAGCCTGGGCCACAGGTTGCTTTAACCTCTTTGGGTCATTCGAGCAATATGTACAAAATCAGTGTCCCCTCCAGGGGGGTAGTTGTGACAATCTGCTGGAAACGAAGTGCTGGGTAGAAACAGCTCTGAGTAAACTGGAACCGAGTCCTAAAACAGTTGCTTTCCATTCCCACGGTGGGCATGTAACGAGCACACATGTATATGCTGGTGCTAACCTCAGTTTGTCAGATTCTCCAGAAGCAAGTTGCTGGTGCCCCGCAGGCTGCCTGTGCTGCTTTCAGCTGTCGGGCACAGAGGATGTTTGGAGATCTAGGAGCCCGCGGTGCAGACTGAGGGTGCTGAGCTTCAGCATTTTTTTTGCGAGCACCGAGGAGGTCACTCGGGCCGGCACTTGGGAGGGAGGAAATGAAGAACCTGCAGCCTTGCCCTGCACGGCTAGCTCTCTTACAGCTCGTAGAGTTGTTGCTGGTGCATTTCACAGCCAAAACCTATCTCCATCTTTAGGATATTGCCAAGGCTGTCAAGCACTCCTCTAAGAAATTCATGAAAATCGACAAGCCTCCTGTGTGCCTGAAGTTATTGGAGCATGGGAAGAAGTACAGACTGGTCAGTGAACCAGAAGCCGACATCACCCCTGAGGTATATATTTTACACACCTACTTGGAGTAATAGCAGGGATGGATGGATATTTCTTAGCTATGGTATTTTGAAGGTTTCAAGGGCATCCATTTTGTTCTCATTTTTTATTTCCTACTTATCAGAAAACAGTTGTCTTGCTAATCTTGTAGTTTATTCCAAAGATGCTTTTTTTTTTTTTTAATCCTCATCTGAGGATATTTTTCCATTGATTTTTAGAGAGAGGGTAAGACAGGGAGAAATATTAATGTGAGAGGAACACATCGATTGGTTGCCTCCTGCACGGGGCCTGACCAGGGCCCGGTCTGGGGAGGATCCTATAACCGAGGTATGTGCCTTTGACTGGAGTCAAACCCGGGATCCTTTGGTCTGTAGACCAATGCTCTATCCACTGAGCTAAACCAGCTAGGGCCCAAAGATGCTTTCAATTTAAGGATTAGTCTGCAACCATTGCAAAGATAGATTAGCTGATCACTTTCCCTTTTAAAAGGTTTTAAATTTTCCTGAATGTTTTATTAAATTCTTCAGTGTTAGCATCAACGGAATGAAAAACTCAACTTTTATTGTAAGTTACAGAGCATTTAAGGTTAATGGGAAGGAATTGCTAACAAGGGAGTTTGGGCTTTTCTTACTGGAAGACATTTGAAAAATAGTTATGGGAACATATTGCCATTTTGATTTAAGCTCTTCGCTGTACACACCATGCCATTTGTAAGCGATTTCAGTTTCTCGTAAATGACTGAGTTATTCTTAAAACTTATTTTCATTATGTGCTCTGAATGTGTGCCGTAGCTTATCTAGCCTAGCCGTCGGTGTAGAAATTCCTTTTGAACACCTCTCTCTGTTTCTCTTATAGTATATAAAAAGTCAAAAACATGTTTTGATTTTATTATATTAAAATATGTATCAAGAGAGAGCTAATCGTAATGATATGTGTTGCATTATTTTATTATCAGGAGCCTCATGCTCTTTGGAGCAATCAGGTTATCAGTTTTCCGTAACTTTTGAACACAGACGGTCGTATTTAATTCCCAGGGTCTCTTTGCACCCATGTCATTTGAGCCTTACGACAGTGCAGCTGTGGAAACTAATGTGCAGAGCAGGCATGTGATCAAATCGCACACCTGGGAGCAGGAAAGCCTGGCCCCGTGCCCCATCTGCCCTTGGCTCCTAAGGCCACGGTCGTATCACCGATTTTAATCAAGCCCTAGCAGACGGTACCTCAAGACAATTACAGGAAGCCAACTGCAGCCTTGTCTGGGAGGTGCAATTCGATTTGAAGGGTTTGCTTAGGACAGTGATTCGTGGCCTTTGCTGCCTAATGGAATCCCCGAGGAGCTTTAAAGAAGCCTGTGGCCTCCCGAGATAGTGACTTACTGCTCTGGGAACGGCCTGGGCCTCGGGCTTGTTAACCCTCCCACGGTGACTGTGATGTGCTGCCAAGGTTAACAGCCACTCAGAGAGGGAATCATGCATAGTGAGTGCATGGATCTGCCCAGAAAGAGACCGCTGTGGTCCCACAAGGTTTTTCTTATAAAGATGGTGGTGGCTGGGGACTTTCAATATAGTCTAGTTCTGTCACTAGCTGTGTGTGCTCTCTTAACCAAATTTCGGGCATTTAAAAATGGGGATAATCTCCCAGGATTGCTCAAAGGGTCGTATAAGTGGTTCGGGGGGCGCTCTGAAATTTGAAAAACTCTGTGTAAATCTTAAGGTGTTCTTACTCGTTTTATACCATTCATGATTTCTTTAACTGACATTTGTGAGAAGTGACTATTCCAAGTAGGCCAGGGATATAAGAACTAAGAATTAAAAAAAATCAGTAAGTCATGAGCTTTTCCCTCCAAAGACACCCGCGTAGAGGGAGAAATGCTTCATTTCCGTAAAGAAGTAATTTTCACATAATGCGATATTATCATCGAGATGGGTGCCAAGTGCAGTGGGTTTTCAGGAAGGTCCGCACGTGGTGACATTTGGTTTGGGTTTGGAGGGGGAGGGAGTCACTGGGGGAAGGAATACAGTGCCTAAGTGAGGTGATGGGATGTACAGCAGGGCTCGGCATGGGGGTCGTTCCAGGGAGGGGAACACACGGGGCTTTGGGAAGAGTGGGGCCAAGGAAGGGCGTTACCTTCGCTTTATGGGCCCTGGTGACCCTTTGAAGATTGTGAGGATAAAGCTAGTGATTTGGAATGGAAAGGGAGAGGGCCCGGTTAAAGCCATTGGTGTATGATGGCAAGGCCCCGGGTGATTTAGTGATACAAAGACAACAAGATACTGTGGGTTGTGTTTTAGATTCACCACAATAAGGTGAATCTGGCAATAAAGTGAGTCACAAGTGTTTTGGTTTCCCAGTGCATATAAAAGTTATATTATAATCAGTATTAAATGTGCAGTAGTATTATGTCTAAAAAAACCAATGTACAGCCCGGCTGGCGTGGCTCAGTGGTTGAGCATCGAGTTATGAACCAAGAGGTCATGGTTTGATTCCTGGTCAAGGGCACATGCCTGGGTTGCAGGCTCGATCCCCAGGGCGGGGCATGCAGGAAGCAGCCAATCAATGATTCTCTCATCATTGATGTTTCTATCTCTCTTTTCCTCTCCCTTCCTCTCTGAAATCAATAAAAATAAAAAAATAAATAATGTACATACTTAATTTAAAAACACTTTCTTACTTAAAAAATGCTAACCGTCAGCGAGACAAAATGTTTTTGCTGGTAGAGGGTCTTGCCTCAGTGTTGATGGCTGCTGAATGGTCAGGGTGGAGGTTGCTGAAAGTTGGGGTGCCTGTTGTCTTAGTTTTTTTTTTTAATGTATATTTTTATTGATTTCAGAGAGGAAGGGAGAGGGAGAGAGAGATAGAAACATCAGTGATAGAATCATCGATCGGCTGCTTCCTGCATGTTCCCTACTGGGGGTTGAGCCCGCAACCCAAGCATATGCCCTTGACTGGAATCGAACCTGGGATCCTTCAGTCCACAGGCCAACGCTCTATCCACTGAGCCAAACCAGCTAGGGCTTAGTTTTTTAAAATAAGACAACAATGAAGTTTGCCACATAGATTGATTCTTCTTTTCACGAAAGATTTCTCTGTAGCATGCAGTGCTGTTTGATAGCCTTTCACCCACAGGTAGAACTTCTTTCAAAATTGGAGTCAATCCTCTCAAACCCTAGCACAGCTTTATCAAGTGAGTTTATGTAATATTCCAAACCCTTTGTTGTCATTTCAACAATCTGCACAGCGTTTCATCTTTCTGCAAGTTGTTTTTGAGTTTGACATGCATCTTCATCCAGTAATGCTTGTAATTGTTGGTCTTCAAACTTTTTCGGTTGACCTGGACGTTCTTTGTCTTTCACATAGAAATCATCACTTTTAAAGCGTTTAAACCAGTATTCACAAGTATCTTTACCAGGAATGGATTCCATCTCAAGGAACCATTTTCTTTGTTCATCCAACTCGTTTTTTGTTAAAGTTTTATCATGAGATTGCAGCAATTCAGTCACATCTTCTGGCTTGACATGTAATTCCACTTCTGTTGCTGTTTCCACCACACGGACAGTTACTTCCTCCGCTGCAGTCTTGAACCCTCAGAGTCATCCCTGAGGGTTGGAACCAACTTCTTCTAAACTCCTGTGAATGCTGATATTTCGACCTCTTCCCAGGAATCATGAATGTTGTTAAATGGTATCTAGAGTGATGAATTCTTTCTGAGAGGTTTTCAATTTATTTTCCCTGGCTCCATCAGAGGAAATCACTATGGCAGCTATAGCCTTAGGAAATGTATTTTTGTGTGTGTGTGTTTTGTTTTTGTTAATCTACACCTGAGGATATTTTTCCATTGATTTTTAGGGAGAGTGGAAGAGAGAGGGAAAGACAGAGAGAAACATCGATGTGAGAGAGACACATTGATTGGTTGCCTCCCACATGTGCCCTGACCAGGGCCTGGCCAGGGAGGAGCCTGCAACCGAGGTACGTGCCCTTGACCGGAATCGAACCCGGGACCCTTTGGTCTTCAGTCCGAAGCTGTATCCGCTGAGCCAAACCGGCTTGGGCAGGAAATGCATTTCTTACATAATAAGACTTGAAAGTAGAAATTATTCCTTGATCCATGGGCTGCAGAATGGGTGTTGTATTAGTAGGCAGGGGAACATTACTCTCATTGTGCATTTCCATCAGAGCTCTTGAGTGACCAGGTGCATTGTCAATGAGCAGCAATATTTTTTTTTTTATTATTTTTAAATTTTTTAATAATTCTTTATTGTTGAAAGTATT
>NW_005356905.1:2116881-2133869 GCF_000412655.1 Myotis brandtii | reverse complement strand
CTTGAGCGGCAATATTTTTAAAGGAATCTTTTTTTTTCTGAGCAGTAAGTCTCAACAGTGGTCTAAAATATTCAGCAAGCCATGTTGTAGTCAGCTGTGCTGTCTTCCAGGCTTTGTTGTTCCAGAGCACAGGCGGGGTAGATTTAGCAGAATCCTTAAAGGCCCCAGGATCTTCAGAATGGTAAATGAGCACTGGCTTCAACTTCATGCCACCAGCTGCATTAGCCTCCAACAAAGGAGTCCGACTGTCCTTTGAAGATTTGAAGTCAGGCATTGACCTCTCCTCTCTCGCCATGAAAGTCCTGATGGCATCTTCTTCCAATGGAAGGCTGTTTTGTCTACATTGAAATCTGTTGTTTGGTGTGGCCACCTTCATTAATTATCGTATCTAGATTTTTCTGGATAACTTGCTGCAGCTTTAGATCAGCACTTGCTGCTTCACCTTGCACTTTTATGTTATGGAAGTGGCTTCTTTCCTTAAACTTCTGCACTTCCTCACTTCTCTCGGCCTTCATAGAATAGAATAGAGTTAGGGTCTTGCTCTGGATTAGGCTTTGGCTTAAGAAAATGTTGTGGCTGGTTTGGTCCAGACCATGAGAATGTTTTCCATATCAGCAACAAGGCTGTTTCACGTTCTTACCATTCGTGTGTTCACTGGAATAGCATTTTTAATTTCCATGAAGAACTTTTCCTTTGTAGTCACAACTTGACTGTTTGGTGCAAGAGACCTTGTTTTTGGCTTGTGTTGGCTTTCAACATGCCTTCCTCACTAAGATTTCGAGCTTTTGGTTTAAAGTGAGAGATGTACGATTCTTCCTTTCATTTGAACATTTAGAGGCCACTGTCAGGTTATTAATTGGCCTATTTTCAATATGGTTGTGTCTCAGGGAATAAGGAGGACTGAGGAGAGGGAGAAAAGTAGGGAAATGGCCAGATGTTGGAGCAGTCAGAACACATACATACTTATCGATTAAATTCGTGATGTCCCAAAACAATTATAATACTAACATCAAAGATCATGATCGCAGTTCACCATTGCAAATCTATACTAATAAAAGGGTAATATGCTAATTAGACTGGATGACTGGACATCTTCCAGACGTCTAACTTCTTTCCGGACAGTTAGGGGGTGACCAGGCTGGCCGGGGGGGCAGTTAGGGGGTGACCAGGCTGGCCGGGGGGGCAGTTAGGGGGTGACCAGGCTGGCCGGGGGGGCAGTTAGGGGGTGACCAGGCTGGCCGGGGGGGCAGTTAGGGGGTGACCAGGCTGGCCGGGGGGGCAGTTAGGGGGTGACCAGGCTGGCCGGGGGGGCAGGATCAGGCCTAAACCGGCAGTCGGACATCCCCCGAGGGGTCCCTGATTGGAGAGGGTGCAGGCCGGGCTGAAGGATTCCCCCCACCCCCCTGCACAAATTTTGTGCACCGGGCCTCTAGTATAATAATAATGAAGGAGTCTGAACTGTGAGAATTTCCAAAATGTGACACAGAGACATGAAGTGAGCAAGTGCTTTTGGGAAAATGGCGCCAGTAGGGTTGCCACAAACCTTCAGCTTGTAAAGAGCGTAACATTAGTGAAATGCAATAAAACAAGGCATGGGTTGTACTTTTTAAAAAGTGCATTTCTCCCTCCAGGCTCACTAGGCAGCCTGGAGAGGAACAGCGGAGGTGTAAGGCAGGAGGCGGCTGTGTAGCGGTTAAGAGCGCACACTTTGACGTCAGAAGGTGTGGGTGCACGTTAAATTCTACCACTTCCTACATGTGAAGTTGGGCAAGTTTAATTTGCTTCTCTGAGATTCTTTACCCGTAAAATAGCAAAAAGAGGATTTGGTGGGGGAAGGTGTTCAGTGAGGGAGTGTGGGTAAAACACGCAGCATAGTCTGTACATGTTGAATCTGTTCCATCCAGATTGTGTGGCATGATCTAAGCCAAAGAGGGTGAGGAAGTTCAAACGCACTGACGAAAGGGTGGCTGGTGGGTGAGCACACGTTCTAGTTTGGGAACAGGAAACAGGAAATCAGGAAAGGGCTGAAAAGTTAAGCTTTAGGAAAATGAAGCAGAAAAGGAAGTTGGAGTAAGGGGGGCCGAGAAGCAAGAGAATAAGAGGGTGTGTGATTCAGGAATGGGATTTTCCAGGGCCAAGGTGTCGGTGGGCATTCAAGTAAGCATTAACCTATCTAATAATTGTCATCATTTGCTAATGATGTCATCAGTGAGTGAATACATATTTTCTATTAAAAAAAATCACTTTTTTTTTTAAAGGAAATTGAATTTGTGGATGGTTCCCTTTTAAAACTGAAAAGTTATATTGAAGTTTATTTGGAGCAGCCAATGGAGTTTAAATTACTGTTGGTTGAAATGGATTCCGACGAGATTGTATGGAAAGCGAAACTGAGAGAATGTAAGTGTTTTATATCCTAAAGGAAAACTGGTTTGTGGGTGGTGGGGGTGGGAAAGCAAATAGAGTAATTGTCTGTCCCGTCAGCATAACATTTAAAGATCTGATGGAGGGAAAGGCGCCGCTCCTGGGACAGAAGTGCAGCCCTGGTTCTCAGGCACCCACGTCCAGATCCTGGGGGTCAGTGGGTGGCTCAGCGTGTCTGCGGAGACTTCAGAGAGTGGTGGTGGGGGAGGGGGGAAGTTGGCCAGTGGAGGTGTTGTTTTCTTGAGGTTTGGATCTCAGATATTTTAGGGGTGTTGTGACACGACCTGGATGTAGCTCTGCATTTTGGCTGACTGTGTGTCTCATTGGCTGACTCTGCCTCTTTGGTCTTCAACAGATAGCTCCCGCTCTGTGCGATCACAGCTCTGCTGGGGGACCCCACTGCCCCTGTGTCCCCCTGTTCAAATTCTTGGGGCTGGGAAGCCCTGTGACAGCCCCCCCTCCCCTTTAACATCCTCTCCTGCTCATTATTTATCTCCAAAATCCAAGCCCAGCGCATTTGTGCAGATACCAAGCGAAACCCCAAACTCATATGCGAACTTCAGAGAGGTTGCCAAGACCCTAGAGCTCCATACACTTTCACAAGTTGATTTCTTGAATTCTGATTTCATACCAGTTTTTCTAAGTGATGCTTTCTGTGCTTTAACAGGTGACTGGGTTCAACATGATCAGAGTCAGAACGTTTCAAAAAGCAGCACAAGTGGTAAGTGCTGGTGACTGGACACTAAGCGAGTTGTGCCCAGTCTTGGGTTCCTCCCATCCGCTAGGATCTGTGCTTTGCTGTGCCGAGGTGGTTGCATTATGGATCTGTTAAGTGCTCTGTGACTCTGTTAACCATCGGAACAATCTTGGAATCCATTTTCAATTGGTTTCTACCTGAATGATGATGCTTTTTTTAAAAAAAAAAAAACCACACAGATTGAAGGTAATAAACATAATGAAAAGCAAACTTGTTGATTCTTTTTTTTTTTTTTAAGGTAAAAGGCGACGTAAAGTAAGTAACACTCTACCTGAAGAGGAGGTCAGTGCTAAAAGAATGAAGCAGGTTGACACTTCAGGTTTGTAACATTGTCCTCTGTGGCCATCAGTTATTCCCCTGGGCTCTCCCGTCGATGTGCATCCATCACACATGCTCTCGGGTCGGCGTTCCTAGCGCCACATCCGGTTGTGGGCGCCTGTGTCCCAGCGCCTCGGGCCTGGATAAGGGTCCTCCGTGGCCTGCCCCGGCCTATTTTCCCATTCGATTCCCCACTTTTCCCCTTCACTCAGCAGAACTGTGAGGTAGGGGGGGTTCCTTGCAGTCCTTAAAGGTAGGGCCATACCTACCCATCTTTACATTTCCCATAGCACTGTGCATGGAGCCTTCGTGTAGGAGACAGTGAGCATTGCTTGAATGAATGGAATTGTGAATGTCCATGTGTGCGTTCATTGGCTTCACTGTTTTTTTAGCTGTTTCGGGGTGAAGCACCTCCAGTTCAGTCAATAGAGGCAGGTCTCAACTTATTTTCTTTCAATTAAATGGCAGAGACCAAGGCTCAAAAGTTGTGAAAATACAGTGGAGAT
Source organism: Myotis brandtii (assembly GCF_000412655.1). Lineage (NCBI taxonomy): Eukaryota > Metazoa > Chordata > Mammalia > Chiroptera > Vespertilionidae > Myotis > Myotis brandtii. The sequence goes on along the minus strand of NW_005356905.1, from coordinate 2,129,867 downwards.
TTAAAACATTTAACAATACCCTAAGGAGCCAGTTGATGGAATTTGTAGTTCAAAATGCAAGTCCAACAAGAATTCACAAATCTGATTTTAAAAGCCCAGACCCAAATTATATGAGACAAGATCTCAAGCATTTAGGGACCTCACATAGGTCTCCAAATTAACCCTTTCACCAAAGTACCTTTTCTTTTACTATTATTGTAAGAAGGTATGAATCTATAAAAGCAGACAAACTTTATAAAATGAAATAAGATATCTATCTCACTTTCTAGAGCAGGAGACTGTGAGGATGACGTGTGGTTTTACTGTATATTGCTATAGAGATGTTCGTTATTTTTATCAAGTCAACACCAAAATAAGTGAGGCTCTGGAATTATTTTTAAAACCTAACTACATTGAGATACAATTTTTTCCAGTTCTATTGAGGGATATTTGACAGATAAAATTGTATATACTACAGTGTACAACATGATGATTTGGTATACATGTACATGATGAAATATTTATCAATCAAGTTAACAGATTCATCACCTCACAGTTGCTTTTTATTTTAGTGGCGAGAACACTTAAGATTTACTCTCTTAGCAAATTTTAAGTATATAGTATGATACGGTATTATTAGCTATAGTCACCATGCTGTACATTAGATCCTCAGAAATTATTCATCTTATAACTGAGTGGGACATAGTTTTTATTTGATTTATAGGACAAGTTTTTCTTCTTTAAAAAATATGTTTTTATTGATTGTAGAGAGAGAGGAAGAGAGAGGGATAGAGAGAGATAGAAACATCGATGAGAGACAAACATCAGTGGACTGCCTACTGCATGCCCCCTACGGGGAATCGAGCCTGCAACCCAGGCATGTGCCCTGACCAGGAATCAAACTGGTATACTCTTGGTTTATGGGTCAACACTCAACCACTGAGCCATGCTGGCTGGGCAAGTTTTTCTGTTTTATGCAATTATTTGGCTATTTAAAATGAGCCCAGGTGGCGTGGCTCACTGGTTGAGTGTCGACCTATGAACCTTGCCCAGGTTATGGGCTTGGTCCCCAGTAGGGGTTGTGCAGGAGGCAGCAGATCAGTGATTTTCTCTCATCATCGATGTTTCTATCTCCCTCTTCTTTCCTCTCTGAAATCAATAAAAAATATATTTTAAAAATATTAATAAATAAATAAAATAAAATGAGTTCCAATAACAAGTAGCTAGAAATAGAATCAAAACGATCAAATTCACCCAGAAAGATTAAGGATTTCCAACTGTTTTGGAGTTGACAGCGTAGGATCTAAATAAATAAATATTTTTTGTTTGTTTGTTTAGGTATTCCCTCAATAATATTCTTTGAGATGTCCAGTCACTAGCCTGGTAGTTTCAGACTCAGTATATCACTGTGTTGCTTTTAAAAATATGATCAGCCCTCAGCCCGAACAGAATTATTTTGAGATCTTGTTAAAATTTAGGCTCAGAGTCTGATACAATGAGTTTTAGGATGATCTTGAGAACTTTCATCTAAATAGGTTCCCTGGCAGTCGTTTTTATCGTCAGGAGTCTGGAGAGCTAGGAGCGGTCGGCCATGTATCAGGAAACCACCAGAGGGCGAAGGCCTTCTTTAAGAACCCATTCTTCAGACTAGAACAGTGGTTCTCAACCTTCCCAATGCCGCGACCCTTCAATACAGTTCCTCATGTTGTGGTGACCCCCAACCATAAAATTATTTTCGTTGCTACTTCATAACTGTAATTTTGCTGCTGTTATGAATCGTAATGTAAATATCTGATACGCAGGATGTATTTTCATTGTTACAAATTGAACATAATTAAAGCATAGTGATTAATCACAAAAACAATATGTAATTATATATGTGTTTTCCGATGGTCTTAGGCGACCCCTGTGAAAGGGTCGTTCGACCCCCAAAGGGGTCTCGACCCACAGGTTGAGAACCTCTGGTCTAGAAAGTTAGAGAGAGGAAGCCCAAGTGGAAAAGGGTCCAAAAACAAATGTTAGATCCACATTAATAAATTGTTGTCTTTAGAGCAGAGGTGTTGCAGTCCTGGAGGAGGGGCAGGAATTCTTCTTACCTCTCCCTCTCATATCCTCCAGTATTTGTCATGCCTTGAGGATCCTTACCCGGAACTCTACAACCTGTGAGCTTGGCTGCATCATAGCACAAAGTGATCGTTGCAAATCTAGTTTAATGATAGTGCTAATATTTTTTATGGGGCCAGTGGTTTGCATTGGCAATATATGCCTTTCCAAGATTATAACACTGCTTCTCGGAGATCAACAGCTATTACAAATACCATTCCATGACTTTCCTATGGAACGTGCTATTCCCCTAGTGCCAGGAGATGGTGAAATAGAGACTTCAATGCAGACATCTTGCGAGCATTTATATGAGATACAGAGGTGGGCAAGGGCAAAGCTGTATATTTTTCTTTTTGAGCCACATAAGTTCTTTTTGATATCTGAATTTTTTTATTCCAACCTGATTTGTGCTGTTTTATGAAAGTCACATTTGTAATTATGAACATTATACCCCAGTTTAATATTATTATATAAAAGAGTTCCCTTTACTTAAGATATTTTGGATAGCAAGGATTTTTTGGCATTTAAATATATTTTACAAGCAGTTACAATTACTACAAATATAGTCTCCTTTTCTTTTTTTTTTTTTTTAATCCTCACCCGAGGATATTTTTCCATTGATTTTTAGAGAGAGGGAAAGACAGGGAGAAATATCGATGTGAGAGAAACACATTGATTGGTTGCCTCCTGCACGCGCCCTGACCAGGGCCTGGGCCAGGGAGGAGCCTGCAATCGAGGTACGTGCCCCTGACTGGAATCGAACCTGGGACCCTTTGGTCCGCAGGCCAAGTCTCTATCCACTGAGCCAAAGCGGCTTGGGCTAGTCTCTTTTCTAATAGGAGGAGAATACATTTTCATTGTAAGTAGTTATCAATGATTAAGTGTTGAGAGGAACTACTGAATTCCTCATCTGCTTTTAGATGGAGCCAAGACCCTGTTAACAGACGATCAGTTGATTACTCTTGCTGGGAAGTTGGGGAAGGAGTGGAGAGAAATTGGCATTGAAAACCTGGAGTTGGACAGAAGCGATATTGATGATATCCGGAAGAAGGAAGAAAATGTGACAATTTGTAAGTTTCGGATGCTGAAGAAGTGGCAAGACAAGGAGCTAAGCAACGCCACAGTCCAGAATTTATATAACTGCTTGAAAAACGTCTCAGTTGAAGTCCAGGATGTGCTGGAAGGTGAGCAGGAAATGGTCTGAAGTCATTAGCTTGGAGTCCAGCTGTGTCTTTGTGAATAGCAAATTTCCACTGTAAAATGTGAGTCTTGTTTATTTGTAAGCTTGGGTTCAGATTACTACGCAAATGCAGCAGTGAGCTGGTGGCCTGCGATAGCCTAAGTAATGATGTTATGTGCATGGAGTCAGAGGAAGGGGTTCAATCCCAGCTCAGGTGCTGGCTAGCTTTGTGACTAAGCAAATTCTTTTTTTTTTTTTCTGATATATATATTTTTTATTTCAGAGAGGAAGGGAGAGGGAGAGAGAGATAGGAACATCAGTGATGAGAAATCATTGATGATCGGCTGCCTCCTGCCTTCTACTGGGGATTGAGCCCATAACCGGGGCGTGTGCCTTTGACCGGAATCCAACTGGGGACCCTTCAGTCTGCAGGCCGACGCTCTATCTACGGAGCCAAACTGGCTAGGGCTTTTTTTTTTAGTGGTTGAGATATTTTATTGCACCTTTGGTGACTGGTTATGGGGAGCAGTCCCTGCTGGTGTAGCACTCTGAAGAGGAGGCCATCTCAGGCCCGGTCCCTGTAGCTTAGGAGCCAGACTGGACTGAGCCCCCGGGGCTTCCTATGGAAACTGGCACAGTAAAATTACCTGTGATTATCAATAAAATCATAAAGTCTCGGTTTTGACTGCTCTTCAGGTTTTCCACTGGAAGTGTGCAAAGAGGTTGAAGGACATAGGCAGAGTTTTGTCTTAGCCTTCAATGGTGCCCGCCCACTTTCCTCTCATAGTTTGCTCAATTCAGCAGGTGCAAAGGGGCTGGCTCGTTCTCTTTTTGATTTCCTTCACAAGGTCTTCTCTTCGGACACCCACCTCTTCCCTGCTGGCCACTGAACGGAGCTTGATGACCCCATCCCGAGCTCCTGCTCACTGATGATGGGATGCCTGCCTCCTCACAGTACCGCAGCTGGTTCAGTAACTTTGGGTTTTTTCTTGTAAAGCAGCTCAGCCTTGATCCCACACCCCACAGCTCTGAGACGAGCTTCAGTCTCGCCTCCAGCAACGTCTGTGCGGATGCTACAGCACCTGTGTCTCTGTGGTCCATTCCTTCTCCTTCAACACCTCTAAGCCTCTGCTTCATGATGGAGAAGATCCGCTCCACACCAATGCTGAGCCCCACACATGGCACCTTGCACTCTTTAGGGTCAAACAGGCCCATCAGAGCGCCCTCCAGCAGCCACACTGCCCATACCAGGGGCTCGTCCCCTGCCTGGGTTGCAGTCTGTAGCAGCACCGCCTCATAGACCATCCCAGTATAGGAGTCCAGCCCTCGGGCAAGGCTCAGGTTGAAGGAGATCTTGTCAGCAATGCCAAACAGGGTCAAGCTTTTTTTTTTTTCTGATATATATATTTTTTATTTCAGAGAGGAAGGGAGAGGGAGAGAGAGATAGGAACATCAGTGATGAGAGAGAATCATTGATCGGCTGCCTCCTGCCTTCTACTGGGGATTGAGCCCATAACCGGGGCGTGTGCCTTTGACCGGAATCCAACTGGGGACCCTTCAGTCTGCAGGCCGACGCTCTATCTACGGAGCCAAACTGGCTAGGGCTTTTTTTTTTAGTGGTTGAGATATTTTATTGCACCTTTGGTGACTGGTTATGGGGAGCAGTCCCTGCTGGTGTAGCACTCTGAAGAGGAGGCCATCTCAGGCCCGGTCCCTGTAGCTTAGGAGCCAGACTGGACTGAGCCCCCGGGGCTTCCTATGGAAACTGGCACAGTAAAATTACCTGTGATTATCAATAAAATCATAAAGTCTCGGTTTTGACTGCTCTTCAGGTTTTCCACTGGAAGTGTGCAAAGAGGTTGAAGGACATAGGCAGAGTTTTGTCTTAGCCTTCAATGGTGCCCGCCCACTTTCCTCTCATAGTTTGCTCAATTCAGCAGGTGCAAAGGGGCTGGCTCGTTCTCTTTTTGATTTCCTTCACAAGGTCTTCTCTTCGGACACCCACCTCTTCCCTGCTGGCCACTGAACGGAGCTTGATGACCCCATCCCGAGCTCCTGCTCACTGATGATGGGATGCCTGCCTCCTCACAGTACCGCAGCTGGTTCAGTAACTTTGGGTTTTTTCTTGTAAAGCAGCTCAGCCTTGATCCCACACCCCACAGCTCTGAGACGAGCTTCAGTCTCGCCTCCAGCAACGTCTGTGCGGATGCTACAGCACCTGTGTCTCTGTGGTCCATTCCTTCTCCTTCAACACCTCTAAGCCTCTGCTTCATGATGGAGAAGATCCGCTCCACACCAATGCTGAGCCCCACACATGGCACCTTGCACTCTTTAGGGTCAAACAGGCCCATCAGAGCGCCCTCCAGCAGCCACACTGCCCACACCAGGGGCTCGTCCCCTGCCTGGGTTGCAGTCTGTAGCAGCACCGCCTCATAGACCATCCCAGTATAGGAGTCCAGCCCTCGGGCAAGGCTCAGGTTGAAGGAGATCTTGTCAGCAATGCCAAACAGGGTCAAGCACTTAAATAGCAGCTTCAGTTCTCCCAGGCCCTCCAAGGCCTGCTTGTTTTGAGGAAGTTGAGGACCCTAGAGCAGCTGTTCCACCAGGGATACCCGACCATGCTGCTGGCCATAGTTCCCAATTCGGTCAGCCACCCGGGTGCGAAGCCCTTCTCTCCCACCATCTCGTTCTTTACTTCCCCCCAGGACACCTTGTCCAGTTTGTCCACTGACGAGCAGATGGTGCGGAACTGGCTGCCAGGAACCCCACAGCTCTCAGACATCCCATCTGGGATGCGCTGATGGTTCACCTTGACCAGGAAGTCACCTGTCTATGTGAATTCAGGATCTGACACATGATCTTCAGGCACTCTGCATCAGGGGTCCTGGGGTCACATAGCCCGGCAATGTCAAAGTCACACTGGTAGAATTCCCGATCTCGGCCCCGGGTCATGGCTGGGTTATCCCGCCGATTTACTTGTGCTGTGTGGTAGCGCTGATTGTTGGTCAGTTTATTCATTGCCAATTATTGAGCAAAAGGAACAGTGAGGTCATATCGAAGGGACAGCCGCTCCCCACCCTGGCCCTTCAGGTCATGAATAAGCTTTAGAGCAGTGGTCCTCAACCTTGGCTGCACATTGGAATCACCTGGGAATCTTTTTAAAATCCTGATTTCTGGGCCTCATCCTCCGGAAATTCTGTTTCTTTGTTATGGGGCGGGGGCCACAACATTAGTAACAAAGAAACAGTTTCTGGAGGATGAGGCCCAGAAACCAGGATTTTAAAAAGATTCCCAGGTGATTCCAATGTGCAGCCAAGGTTGAGGACCACTGCTTTAGAGTCTTCCCCATACTTTGCAGTCAGTGTTTGCTTTAGTTCAAACACAGGTGTAGCAATGACTTGTGCACCTTGGCGCTTGAAGCAGCTGATGATTATATCAAACACCTTCTCCCGAACTGCCATCTGCCGGGGATTGTAGTCTCTTGCTCGGTTGGGGATTTTGAGCACAAACTTGTGCTTCCCTTCCTCAGGCCCCCGCTGTGTGGCTGTGCCTTCATTTTCAGTAGTTTTGCCAACTCCTCCTCGATCTGCTCAGTGCCGGCCTTCTGCTGTTTCAGTTCCCGCACATGCTCTCCCTGAAGTCGCACCAGCTCCTCAACTCACCCTTTGCCATACTGGCTGCAAACTGGAGAGTGCAAATTCGTGGCCTAACTTTAAGCCTCTTTGTCCCCATCTGTCAGATGGATGCAAAAACTTCTAAGTCCTGGTCTGTTGTGAGGACGAAAAGAGGTCCTGCATGCATGTAAAGCTTCAGGCAGCTGGCCGGTGTGGCTCAGTGGTTGAGTGTCGACCTACGAACCACTAGGTCACAGTTCAATTCCCAGTCAGGCCACATGGAGGTTTCGGGCTCGATCCCCAGTGGGGGGCGTGCAGGAGGCAGCCGATCAATGATTCTTTCTCAACGTTGATGTTTCTCTCTCTCTCTCTCCCTCTCCCTTTCTTTCTGAAATCAATAAAAAACATATTGAAAGCTTCAGGCAGGTAGTAAGGCTCTGTAAAGAATAGATAAGAATGTCATTATGGTACTTGAGACTACTGGTGCCTGCTGGGCCTTCCCAGGCGCTGAAGCAGTGCTCCAGGAGTCCACTGGGTGGCACTAGTGAACCTCAGTTGGCAAAGAAGGGAAGGTGAGTGGGAGAGGCCAAAGGGAGTTGTTCCTGGTCTCAATCCAGAAAACCACAGGGTTCCTTCCTTTGTTTTTAAGCACTTCTTTTTTTTGTGGTTTTGATTTCGTTATATCCAAGATCAAACCAATTCAAAACGTTGGTTATTCTATATTGTTGCCATAGTTAACAAATGCAGTATTACTTCTCAGAAACCTCAATAAGTCGGAGAGAGGCTTTTATTTGGAATGCTAGTTAAATTTTTATTCCACAAAGGATGCAAAGTGTATACTCGCCCTGAAAGTCTATAAGCACTCAGTGATCCCTCGGGATGCTTTCAGGGGTGGTGGGCAAGGTTTCTGAACTCCCCCAGGAAACGTTGGGTGCCGAAGCCTCACCCAAACAGAATGGCTAGTTTCGTTGTCGAGGTTTTCATTCTTGTTCTTGGCTATGTTGAAATTCTGTGGATTACTGAGGCCCACGTGTGGAAACCTGCTCATTTGCATGTTGGCGCTGTGGACAGCAGTGGCCACGCGACAGTGATAACCAGATGGCTCAGAACATCCATCTCAAACCCTTTATAGCAAGTTGTTATCTTGTGTTGTTTGTTTTTATCGGCTCCTGGCCTCACTGACACCTGATTTGCTGATACATTAGAAATACAAAAGGGCTTGTGACATTTTTTGGCAGTACAGGGATCATCAACACTTACTGTCCCAATCTCCTCATTAAATAGGAAAAAAAAAAATCTGTCCGCTAAAAACACCCCCCCCCCTTAATTTACCAATATTTTATGCCCTCCTGAAGCCAGAATACCTGGTTAATTGGCTGAGTTTTATATCTTTATCAGGATGTTTTAGTATCTTATCACCTTTACATTTGCAGTGGCTTCTCTTAAGCTCAGGAAACGTGGAAATGAAAGGCTCAAGTCAGTGATGGGTGGGCAGGCTAAATAACCATCTCAGACAGTGATTACAGAAAATGGAATTTATTTACGGAAAAGAGGGGGGGATATCCAAAGCGAAGAGCTGCACAGCACCGAACCCAGGGGGTATTGGATCGGTGATGGCAGCATAAACATACTACTCAGGACAGTGACACAGGGAAGGGCGCAGAAGCAGCAGCAGGAGAGCCTGGCTGGGCTGCCTTGGCTCTCTGGTAAGTCAGAGAAAAGGGGGCCTTGGAGGCAGGTGCAGGGGGTGAGCCCAGGATGAGCTGCTACTGCCCATTGCTCCCCTGGTTGCACGTCTCCTGGGGTCCTTTAGAGGATGGGGGACACATACATGTGGGAGAGGGAGAGGAGGAAGGGAATGGCATGGGCCTGCTCCTTGCGGGGAGAACGTGCACTGGGGCCTTTGTCCTGAGCACATTTATCTCTGTTTTGCAGGTGGGAATCTTAGGGGAGGCCTCAGGGGAGGGTCTTCATAGAATTTAGCAGCTTTTCAGGTGTGCTCTTTCAGGGTGGCGGTCTCCCCTCTTTCAGGCGATTGGTCCGTGCAGGGCAGAGGGTCTTTAGTCAATGCAGCTGGTCCTGTGGCAGCCATGGTGCCACTTGTCTGGTTTTGCTGCTTTTCTGGGCCTGGAGCTGAAATATAACTGAGGCCTAGATGTTATCTCTAGGGAGGAAAAGGTCAGGGGGTCTACACCACTTGACCAGTGATGAAAGATCAGGGGTCCAAACCGCATGACCAGTGACATGCGAGGGGAGAATGGGTTACCCTGGGGGGAAGTTCTTGTTTTCCCAGCTTTGCCTCTTGCTAGGCATCCGGGGTTTCCTGCCCTGGTGAGTTTCTGTACCTAGACCATCATCCTTGCTCTGCTCATATCTGTCTAACAAACAACTCCCAGGAATTCCTTTTTTCCCCAAGTTTCTTTTTCTTTTTTTTTTTTTTAATAGAAAAGTGATTTTATTTCAACACTTGGCCCATTTTTTCCGTTAATGAATCTCTGAGTTTGTTTAATTCTTTGTTTTGTCAGGTTTCTTATAGGCAACATGAGATTTGGAAGATGGACCACCATTTCACCTGGTCATTGGGTATCAACTTAATGAGACCTTGAACTTAGTCTCTGGAACAACTTCTCCACAGCCAGCCACTCTGGAGCTCACACTATCCAGGAACAAAGAGAATGTAAAATTTTGGAAAACTTGAGGAAGAAAACACCTTTATAATATCAATATATATTTTTTTCTTTTTTGGCACCTCCTGCTCACACCATCCCACCAGCTCCCCAACCCAAACGGATATCATTACAAAGGGTGCTTAATATAACTCAACTCAGGCAGGTGAGAAATGTGGTAATATTCTTTTTTGGAGTAGTGTGGACTCTGAAATTCTTACCAAGTGCTTGAAACACTTTTAGCAATTAAATAGTGGTGCACTTAAACGTGCACCGATTCGGTTTAGCTTTTATCGGGTTGACATTAATAACGAAGAGAGGTTCCCGATCTTTCAGCCTCCACACAGACACACGTGCCGCTGGGTACAATCTGTCTTTTCATGTGAGATTTCATTTCTGTATCTCACCTTACTAACCTCTCTGGTTAGTGGCCCGTTACACCGTCAAACCAGTCATGTTGCCTGGTCCTGGAGTGATTAGAAAGGAATGTCATCCTCTCCCCATCACAGGGTTGATACGCTCGCTCACAGGTGATCTCCTCACCTTACCGGGCAAGTTCGACTGGATCCATTGTCAGAGTTGCTGTCAAAATCACCGGGCCAAGCACTATCTGTCTTGACTTTCACCCTGGGATCGTTTACTTTGGGGGTGGGGGTGGGGAACGCGGCTCAGAAACAGCCTCAGCAGGACCACGGAAAACAGTCATCTCTTCTTGAAGAAGATGCGCCCTCAGGATAATGGGTCACATTGGCTCTTGATAATTGGTGAAGTGTTGGTTTGTGTCTTGTATGTATAGGTGTTGTCGCTCTTCCAGAATCATGCCTGTGCTGATTAGCCTTTTGGATATGTTTTGTTAACTTATTTGAAGACACTATAAATTACCACTAGTCTTCTGTTGTTATTAGCTGGAGCGTTAAAATGAATCTCAATGAATTAAGCAGAGAGTCACACTTTATCGTTTTGCCTGTGAAGAACAAATTTACTTTATAGGGAATAACATATTTTTAACTGTCCGGGATCCTGTGGAATTCAAATCAGTGTCACTTTAATGAGTTTTGTTTATTTTTTAAAAAATTGTACTATATTTTAGGAAACACGTGGAGTTTTAACATTCAGAAGTGTAAACTACTTAAAGGACTTGAATTTTTTAAATGTTTATTATTTTTTTTATAAGTTGTTTTTCTAAGAAAAGCATAATTGCAGAGGTGCTTTGTATATCAGCTGGTTTCCTAGCCATTTTCAACCTTTTTCATACTATGGATGAAGGGAAGAAAAATAAACCTACATGTATGTGTACAGTGCACATGGGGCTCCCTTGTGTTCTTACTTACACGTGGTTTCTCATAGCATCGTGCTCCTCGGTTGCTATTACTGTGACTGGATGTTGGCTGGTTTTGCGCCCAGCGGTCCAGGTCTTGGACAGAGGCTGAGTGTGTGTACCCACCTCCCCCTTCCCCTCAACCCCCATGACCTATTGCACCCAGAGTTTGCACAGGTCTCACTCCAAGGATGCTTTAATTTTTTTTAAAAAATGATTTTTTAAAATATATTTTACTGATTTTTTACAGAGAGGGAGAGGGCTAGAGAGTTAGAAACATCCATGAGAGAGAAACATCGATCAGCTGCCTCTTGCACACCCCCTACTGGGGAGGTGCCCGCAACCAAGGTACATGCCCTTGACTGGAATCAAACCTGGGGCCCTCAGTCTGCAGGCCGATGCTCTGTCCATTGAACCAAACCGGTCAGGGCTCCAGGGATGCTTTAGAGCAGTGGTTCTCAACCTTCCTAATGCCGCAACCCTTTAATACAGTTCCTCATGTTGTGGTGACCCCCAACCATAAAATTATTTCTTTGCTACTTCATAACTGTAATTTTGCTACTGTTATGAATCGTAATGTAAATATCTGATATGCAGGATGTATTTTCATTGTTACAAATTGAACATAATTAAAGCATAGTGATTAATCACAAAAACAATATGTAATTATATATGTGTTTTCCGATGGTCTTAGGCGACCCCTGTGAAAGGGTCGTTTGACCCCCAAAGGGTTGGCGACCCACAGGTTGAGAACCGCTGCTTTAGAGCTTCCCCTCCACCCCTGGCCATGGGGAGGTGTGCTTTTATTTGAAACCAGGTGGATCTGGATGAGTCCCTCACCTGTGCGGCTCTCTAATGGATTGTTCCGCATTTGGAACTCATGTTATTTCACTGTACTGCTTTAGGGCAAAAGTTTCCTCCCCGGCTTTGTCATGTGGAAGCACACTTTCACTCCGTTTTCTAAAGAAGCCACTGTAGTTGCCGATGTCGAAATGTGCTGTCATGAGGTGGTGGTTCCAGCAGCCGTCACAAGGCCTTGGGTGAAGCAGAGCACTGCTGGCTGAAGGGCAGGTCCCAGCCGGGCAGCCTGGATGTGGCTGCTGGCATTGCTCTTTTCCATTCAGTGTAAGCATGTCTGATAATGGCCCTGTGGCTGCTGGAACTAAAATAGAGGCCCCGGGGTTGAATTCTGAGCTCAGGTTCCAAAGCTCTTCCTGCTTCTCCGCTGAGACCTCCAGCTCTGCGCTGGGGCCTCCCAGGGACTGAGATCCAGTCTGTTCCCACCACGGTGTGGATCCATCACAGTCTTTCCCAGTGGGACAGCCTGCAGGTGGCCAGCCATCGTCCTTCCATGGAAGCCCATCCTTGCTGCTCGCTGTGACCTCTGGCCTGAGCCCCACCTATAGACAGGGCCCGCTCTCTGCAGTGGCAGCAGTGTTTTATTGTCAAGCGAGTTGGAAAATCCAAAGGATGGTTTTGTTCCTTAAGAAAACCTAATGGCAGGGAGGAGCTTGGAGGAGTTCAGTGAGTGTGGAACTTCTCCTTGGCCGTAGAGGCCGATTGTGAAGGGAAATCTCACCCGGACCCTGCACTGGCCAAGCATCCAAAAATGGTGCTGCTCTGGCCGGGGGCACTACCAGGGCACTCCTGGGGGCTGCTGAGGGGCTACTAGGGAGCCCTGCCGACCCTGACCCACTCTTGTCGGGCGGTGTGGGGACCAGCCGATGAGATGGCTACTAGCATCTCTTAAATGATCGTCCGGGAGTTTGTTTCTAACACATCTGCCACGGGAAAGCGATCATGTTCCAGTTCACCAGTGTGGCGTGTTGGCACGTGGTTTCCGAAGGATAGTAACCACATCATCCCAAACGGTGGATTGTTTAAATCAACGGGCTTATGAATTTGGGAGACTCCTGTCTGCGAGTCACTCGTGGGTCATTCCAGTTTATGGAGGAATCTCTAAAGAAAAGAAGGTATGTGATGGGGTCTAGCTTCACCAATGATTTCTATCAAATGGGGCAAGAATCTGAAAAATGAGTAATTTGCCACACAGATGACATGGGGTGGCCAAACACATTTCCCTCGCTGTTCACAGGGATCTGAATTGGGATCTGGTGGGAGGGTTC
>NW_005356905.1:2108869-2116839 GCF_000412655.1 Myotis brandtii | reverse complement strand
GAATAGTTTGTTCCCAAGGGCACAATATGATTATCAGAGTACTAAAATGATGTGATTCCATCAGGTGCATCTTTTAAAATTCGCATCGTTTAGAGAATTAACAAGATGGAATTTAATATTTGGGTCATTAAGAGCACCTCTCTTAAGCCAAAGCAAGGCAATTATCCATGTGGCTCAGGCAGAAGTTCTATATAATTTAAAGCAAATGGAGAATTTTTTCTCATTGTAATTTAGAAACAACTTCCCCCTGCGGGCCCAAAGGGTCATGAAAATTAGAATAATTTAACTAGAAGGCCTCTTAATGATGCTTTTCCCAGTTGGAGGGTATTATTATGTATTTGTCTAGTGCACAGTATGTTATAGAGCTGTGGCTAGCAGGGAAAAACATGCTCCTGTGTTTTAGATTCAGATGGTGAACAAAAATAAAGTGACTCACTCGAGGACTTCAGCATTAAAATGTCTCTAGCCTAACCAGGCTCCCTTAAAGTAGGTGATTAAAGTCATTAGGAAATGGGTAAGAACATTGCCACAATCTTTCCAAGGTAATTCTGTTCAGATTCCATCAGTGTTGTCAGTTTCCCCACAATGTGTATTTCTAACACTGAAAGTACTCCAATTACATTAGAGAAATATGAAAATTAATTCCATCATCTTATTTTTAGAACAACATCAGGTATTTCTCAAATCCATTTGAAAATAAATATTTTAATAAATATGACATAAATAAATATAAGTTAGCTCACATGCCTTCACGAACACACCCTTATATAAATAAATATTTTAAAATAAATTATGCTTGAGTGTTTCAACAAACACTTTGATATAGAAATAGCTTATAAATTCCTGTTTTTCTAAAAATCACACACAGCGAAGAAAACTTCCCCCTTTAGCAATTTGCTTATGAAAACTTTAAAAACAACTTATCCCTAGTAAATGTGGAATATACGCGAGGAAAGGACCCATTTAAATAAAGTAGTTACATGTTCAACTTTTGGGTGGTTGACTAATGTAAACAACAAGAAAATTACTAGCTTAAGTAGGACCGGGTCAAGCCACCACCTCCCGCACAGCCTATAAAAATCGCTTTGGTTCAAATGACTTTAAGGTTGGGCGAGACCTGAGCCTTTTTAGGAAGAATTCAGATAGCTCATCATCCTGTTGATAGTCACTGCGCGGACTCTGAAAGCGTGAAGGAGGATGCAGAGCTTGACTTTCGTCTTGTAAAGATCCAGTTCTTCCAGGGCGGGTTTCTGTGGCACAGCCGCACTGTTGAAATTCAGGGCCTAGGAGGACAGATAATGAGCATGGCATACATGGTATTCCAAAATTGAAGCATTCACCCATAAACATCAGAGCCTGCAACCCACCCCCTCATTACATCTCCTAACCCCAATCCACTCTCCCAGCCAGATGGCCAGGCAGAACCTGAAAGAAGAAATTCTCATGATCCAAGCACATGTATCTTCATTGAGCTTGGAAGAGACCCTGAAAGCGGTTTCAAATGCCATCAGTATTTTTAAAAATATATTTTTCTTGACTTCAGAGAGGAAGGGGGAGGGAGAGAGAGATAGAAACAGCAATGATGAGAGAGAATCATTGATTGGCTGTTTCCTGCACACCACCTACTGGGGATCGAGTCCACAACCCGGGCATGTGCTTTTGGGAGCCTTCAGCCCGCAGGCCAACGCTCTATTCACTGAGCCAAACCAGCTAGGGCTGAAGTCTTTTTTAGAACAGGGAGGTGATGGATTGCTATTGATCAAAACTCTCTATCGGTACCAAGGTGTTTACTGCAGAAACTCATTTGTGTCAGATAAATAAACCTGGCAATGGACTTCCCAGGTTTAACCCTTTGATTTGATGACTCAAAGCAAGACCTTATGTTTGCACAATGATCGGTAATCTCACTTATTCTCACAAAAAGCCTAAAAGAAAGGTAGGGTGGGTTAAGTCCTCCCATTTTACATAAGGAGAAACTGAGGCACAGAGGTACCAATGGCTTTGTCATAGTTGTCTGATTACTGGTAGAAATGACTCCAGTGCCTCCTCTTTGTCCTGAACATGAAATTATTATCTATAATTCTGTAGATGGTAAGATTCTTTGATGCTATATGATGTTCAGTGCCTATCAAACAAGTAATTTGGTGAAAGAAAGAAAGAAAGATTCCTTTTCAGACAATGATTTCTGATACCGTATTTTTATCCCATGCCTGGTCACCAAAGCATTGACCTTGCTGTTTCTTATGTGAATACTAGAGGCCTGGTGCATGAGATTTGTGCAGTCGGGGGGTCAGGGGTGGAGGGTGGGGTCTCTCAGCCCGGCCTGCCACCTGTCGCAGTCCAGGTACCCTTGGGGGATGTCCGACTGATGGCTCAGGCCCCCTCCCTCTGGGGAGTGGGCCCAAGCCTCCTTAGTGCTGCTGCAGAGGCTGGAGAGGCTACCAACACCGCTGCTGCGCTTGCCAGCCGTGAACCCTGTGGGAGTGCACTGACCACCAGGGGGAAGCTCCTGTGTTCAGTGGCTGCCCCCTGGTGGTCAGTGCATGTCACAGCGACCAGTCGTTCTACCGTTTGGTCGATTTGCATATTACCCTTTTATTATATAGGATTCCTATGTTTTGTATTAGCATTGTGTGCTATGATGACTTAGGAGCTATAAACCAAGTTCTTGTCTCTGAGTAACACTGTGGCTCTCTCCAGGTGACAGGCCATTCTTTTATTTCATTCACACTTTGGTTCAGAATGGGTCAGACCCAGGCACTAGCTCTGCTTGTTTTCTCTGGTTAAATTTGCAGATGTGTAGGCAGGCCCTCACATGCACATCCTGGAGCCTTTAGAGGTGAGCAAGAAGTGCAGTGCAATCCCTCTGGTGGGGGCTTAAGTCCTGGATCTGCCATTTGGAAGCTGTCTGACCTGGGACAAGTGGCTAACTGTCTAAGCTTCCGTTTCCTCCTTTGTACAGAACCCATGTGGTTGCTGTGGGGACGACATTAAGAAAATGTGTGAAAACATTTGCAGAGAGCCCGGTGCACACCACTTGGTCAACAATTGGGTGGCTGCTTTCCTAAATGTGCCTGCTCGTGTCTGCTCTTTCTCTAGAGCAGCTGTCGCCAACCTTTTGGACCTCATGGACCACCAGTGGTCTGCAGGCCATCAGTTGGTGACCGCTGCTCTAGAGGACACCCTCAAGGCTATAACTCCGTAGGGGCTTTAGGAGGGGGCATTTCAGGCCTCTTCCAGTCCAGGAAGGGCTGTCTGTGTACGTCTTCATCTGGGACTCTGATGGGCTGTCTAGGCATGAACAAGGTGCTCTCACTGATTGGATGAAGGCCTTACCTGCATCAGCTCATCAATAGCTGCCAACATGTTTTGATTCAGAATGATCTGCCTCTTAGGATCCATCAAAAGCTTTGCATTTATGGCCTTGAACTCCACCTGGTACATCTTCAAGTCCTCATAGATACTACTGAGGCACAGGGTCTGGGTGATATGACAACATGGGGAAGAAACCATTGAGATGAGCTAGAAGTGTTTTCCTCCCCCTCCCCTGCCCATCGTATTTGAGGAAAAAGTTCCGTGTCTCACCGTCATAAAAGAGGCCGTTCTGGAAGCCAGGCAACTCCCATTCTAGAAGAAAAAATAATCAGACATCAATCAATGATATAAATTCATAAAATGAGTTGAAACCTTTAGTTTTCTGACTTATAGTTACGAAAGCAATCTCTCTGGAAACCAGGCAATTCTCATAGAGGGGAAAAAAATCACACATCAAAGATATTAATTCTTAATATAAAATTTTCTGACCTTTCCTCTCAAATATATGTGGTTTTTTTATTGTGGTTAAAAATAACTAACAAAAGGTACCATCTTAACTATTTTTAAGTGTCCAGTTCAGTGGTGTTAAATATATTCACATTGTGAAAAACCATATCTGTTTTTATAAATTTTTTCTCAAATCTAACTTTGAAGGGGGATCTCTTAAAGTTTCAGGATGGTAGAGACCAGAAACATGCACATTTTTGTAAGAAGATGAAGTTTGATACACAGCTTTTAATTGCATGATGTGCTTTGGGAGGAATGTTGTCCATACCGTGATTAATTCCAGTGGTAGGCAGGCTTCTACGGTGCTGGTTTTATCTTTTGTGATATCTTCATGATCAATCTCTTCAGAAGTGCAGGAGTAAAATTCTAATGTTTGTCTGGCCTGTAAAAGTCATAAGGAGAAACCCAGTTTATAATATTAATACAGTACCTGGCTCCCCATACCCTGGGGTGCCAGCAAAACACCTATTATTCCTTTGACCTGTAAGAAATTCAGGGTCTTCAGAAGACAAAAGGAAACAGGTCATTTACACTCTCTCTCCCTCTGCTTTTCGGAAGTGTTTCCCTGGATGACATGCTTTTCCATTGTGTAAACACCATAAATCATTTCAACGGGCTGTGCTAATCAGAATCTCCGCCATGCTGTGACACTTGCTCCTGGTGAAGGCGTTTTTTGCTTCTGCCAAAGCGCCTGTGTTTTATGAATATCTTGTTCAATTATAACTTCTAAAGGGGAACTGTTAAGGTCACAACGTGATGGATATAACAAACATGCAACCCTAAAGACAAATTGAGATTTAATTTGTGGTGTGCACGTACACACACATACATACATACATACACACACATCATCCTACAAGCACCTTGGAAAGCATTGTTGAATATAATAATGAAATTTATCTTAAGAAGTTGGTGACTTTTTGATTGAAGATCAAGATCATTTCCCCACTCCACAAGCCTGGTGTGTGCCAGGCACTGAGCTAGGCACTACGGAACATGACAGAGAGGAGGCCTATGTTCTGTCCCCAGGATTCCAAGTTTATCCAAGAGGACAGGCAAGTGCCCACATGACTGGGAGACAGGTCAGCAGGAGAGAAGAGCTGAGAAGGCTATGAAGGCTCTGAGGAGGAGGTGGAAAGGGAAGCAAAGATTTCGCCAGAGATGGCACATTTGCAATAGGAAGGTTAGAATGTTGGCCGGCAGAGGAGGGGGAATTTCAGGCAGAGGGAACTACATGAGCCATGAATCAAAGCTTGAGAGTGCAGAACATGTTTGGGAACAGACAGTAAAATCCCCATCTGCGCTAGGCAGAATAATGCCCCCGACACACACCACCCAACAGATCCACCTCCCAACCCCTGGAACCTGAGAATATGTTGTTACATGGCAAAGGGGAATTAAGGTTGCAGATGAAATTAAGGTTGCTAATCAGCTGGCCTTACGATAGAGAGGTTATCTTGGAGTATCTGGGTGGCCCGATGATAAGTGGAAGAGGGAGGCAGAAAAGTCAAGGTCAGAGTGATGCAGCATGAGAAAGACTCAACTGGCCATTGCTGGCTTTGAAGATAGAAGGGGGACACATACCCAGGGACCTCAGCAGCCTCTAGAAACTGGAAAAGGCAAGAAAAAATAATCTCCCTCGTCTCCAGGAAGGGTTACAGCATGGCTGACACTTTGATGTTAGCCCAGCGAGACCCGTTTTGGATTTCTGACCTCCAGGGCTGTCAGATAATACATGTGTGTTGGTTAAAGCCACCAAGTTCATGGCGATTTGTTCCAGTAGCCAAAGAAAATGAACACACTCCTCCTGGAGATGCTCACACAGACCCGGGCAGCCACTGGCCTGAGCGGGTTGTCAAAAGTTAGGTTTGGAAACGTGGGCCCACTGTTACAGTTCTTCGGATCTTTTCAAGAGGAGTTGGAAATTTGGTTTCTTTTATGAAAAGACCACTTTTTTTTTTCAATAGCATCAAACTAAATAAATCTAAATAAAATCTGAAAGACATGGGCCAAACTCTATGAATCTGTGTGCTGGATACGGCCTGTGGATGGCAGGCACTGGCCACCTGTTCTTGGCAAATGTGACACAGGAGTGATGTAAAAAACATCAGACCGAGTTCTGCAACCCCTTGACCTTTAGTGCGACGTCTGGGAAAGAGCCAGCCTTCTCATAGAAAGCTTCTGTTTAAATTGGAGCGCCTACGCTTTATCCATATTGAACCGTTCTCCAGGAGCCACGGCACTTGTCTCGGCAGTGCTCCTCCGGTGAGCCGCCTTTTTAATTAAGATTGATTGAGCCGTACAGAGCAGTTGGCAGCGCATCATGAAAGATAAGGGGGAAAAGAGTTCTTTCAGAAGCCCTCGTGGCATTGAGCTTATTTTAAGATACTCGTAAAACAACAAGCTAAAAATATTCAAGAAAGATTTACTAGAGAGCAGGACGGCAAAAGGATGTCTTTGAAAACATCCGTCTTCGGCCGTCGCAGGAAAAGCAATAGCTCCTGGAGCACTTTTAAAAGAAAAAAAAAATTTTTTTTTTTTTTTGGCATTAACATAGGAAACCTAAAAAATGAATGAAGCTGTAAACAAAATGAGATAATTCTCTCCCTAGAAAAGGAAGGCTGGGCATGCACCGTCGCAGCTCTCTGAAACGCGTTGCTCTGACAACGAACCGAGTCACCAGACTGAGAAGCTGGCGGGCAGCGTGAGGGGCAAGTCTAATGCATCTCTGTAGCCCCCGGAGCATGGAGGCTGCACCTAATAACGGTTTGCTGGATTGATAAGTGTGTCAGAGAAACAGTGTGGGCCCGGCACAATTCATTCCACCTCTGTTGGCAGGCTACAGGGAACACGGTAAATATCCACTTTCCTCTGTGTAGACACAGCCCAAAGGGGTGCCATTCTAATTTATTACCACTCCTGCTTTCTCTGGAGACACAATTTCATTGAGACTCTTTAGCTAATAGTCGGGCCATTTGTAAAGGCCCCTCTTCCTCTCTTGACAGCCCCTGACAAACGCCCACCATTTCCCTGCAGGTGACCTGGGTTTGGAGAGGCCCCTGCCCTAGAGAGGCTGCAGAGTGGGAGCAAGGACGTGGAAGAGCTCACCTTGTGAAGCGTGCTGCTGACGGCCTTCAGCAGGTTCCGGGAGTGGCCGAGGCACGAGAACATGCCAGGGCCTGCCGTGGCTGTGGTGGGGAGGTTCCTGGCCAAACTGAGGTGGTGCAGGAGGACCAGAGAAACTGCCAGGAGAAGGCCTGGAAGGGAACGGGGTGGCAGCTGAGGGTGTCTCCCTGACTTGGCCTGCCTCTCCCTTCCACCGGTGCTGGTTGTCTCCACCCATCTACCTCTGTTGGACGCCAACCTCCTCCCACCCTGGAATCTTCCTGAAACATCTGAGAGATGCATCAAGTCCCTGGAAGGCAGTGCTCGATTCTAAGTTGAGAAACCAACTTTCTGCAAGGAACCCCAATGAGCTCAGACAAGGGTATTGACTCAAACCTCAACCAGAAAACGTCTCCACTTCACTAGTGGGAAACTGAGGCCAGGTGGTCAAGTGACTGGCCCAGACTCACGCTCTTAGAGCTGTAACTAAGGGATCCTGGGCAAGAAACCGGCCCGTGTGGCTCAGTGGTTGAGCATTGACCTATGAACTAGGAGATCAGGGTTCCATTCCCGGTTGGGCACATGCCCGGGTTGTGAGCTGGATCCCCAGTCGGGGGAGTGCAGGAGGCAGCCGATCAATGATTCTGTCTCATCATTGATGTTTCTATCGCTCTCCCTCTCCCTTTCTCTCTGAAATCAATAAAAATATGTAAAAAGAAAGAAAGAAAGAAAGAAAGAAAGAAAGAAAGAAAGAAAGAAAGAAAGAAAGAAAGAAAGAAGCCACCTCTTGGGGCCTCCGTTTGTCACTTGAGAAGTGGGCATAACAATACTTAGCTCAAGGGGCTGTTTCAAGACCAAAAGAGCCGATGTCCCTTTCAGCGCTTGGAAAGCAAGCAATTAGGTCTCCCGCCCCTCTCCCTTCGTTCTCCTTTAACTAGGAACGGCTGATTGTTTGCAGCCTCCCGGTGAGGTGAACGGTACCAAGGTTCTGCCTCCTCTTGCCGGGCGCCGCCCTCCCCACCCGAGCCCGTGTCCCGGCCGCC
>NW_005356905.1:2104873-2108768 GCF_000412655.1 Myotis brandtii | reverse complement strand
CGGAGCAGCAGCCGGCGGACCGCTGGGCGCAGCAGGTGAGGGCGGTGGTTGGAAGCCGACCCGGGGGGTCACATTTTTATAATTGCCCGGAGGCGCGCAGGACTTTCCCCGACTCAGATCACTTGCTTTCTCTCTCTCTCTGTCTCTACCTCAGCTTCTCGGTGACACGTGGAGTTGGGCCCGCGGGGCTGGCGGCGCTTTCGGATTAACTCCCCCGGGCCCCCGCCGCAGGGTCTCCGACGCCCCTGCCCCCAAATCCCAGTACCCAGCCCTCACCCCTCCGCCCTGCAGCGCCCCCTGCCGACGGAGCGCCTAGTGGTGCTACCCACTTTTTATCTAGTGTAGTGAGGATGTGCCCTGATGGCGTCCACCCGCCAGGTTCAGGATGGGGTTGGGCAATTGATTTATTCGTTCGCTAGTTCATTCGTCCGTCCGTCCGTCCTCCGTCCGTCCATCCATCCACCCATCTATCCATTCTTATGGTCTACAATGTACCAAGCGGACATTGTGCCCGGAGCGGAACACCTAGCGGTGAACAGATCCCTTTGGGGCACTGCCAGACCGAATCTGACTCAATGTGTTTTGCCCATGGGTACTATCTTAAGCATGAACAGGGATGAAACCAGACTATGTAATAACTTACTTTTTTTCAAGAATCCAGATTCTTTCAGAGTCTAGGAGAGAATCATGACAATGTAGTGGGATGGATGCTCAGCTCCTGGGAGGAGAAGCCAGAGAGAGGGCACCTCAGCAGGAGTAATGGGGGTGAAGCAGCAGCAAAGGCTCCCAAGAGGTCCCTCCTCAGCCCCCCACTCCCCCACCCCCTCTCCTGGTCCCCCCAACCTGAGTGTTGAAGGATGAATAGGCCTTAGACCACTTCCAGTGGAATGGGCGGCAGGTTCTAGGTAAGGGGAACAGTCATCAGAAGCACAGTCAGGAAGGGGAGGGCAAGTGGCTATCTAGGGGTCCTGCTGCCAGGGTGGGAGACTGGGCAGGATGATGAGGCCGTGCCATGAGATTGGTAGATGCCACGAAAAGGAGTGTACATTCTGCTGAGGGTGGTGGGAGCCTTCTAGAGCAGCGGTCACCAACTGGTGGTCTGTGAGGTCCGAAAAGTTGGTGACCGCTGTTCTAGACTGTTAGGCAGGATATATGGTCTGATTTGCATGGTGCAGAGATTTCTCCAGCAGTAGCATGGAGGATGGATCCCAGGAGTGGAGCGGAGGGAGCAGTTGGGAGGGTGTGGCCAAGGCCCCATTTAGAATGGAGAACAAGGGTGGACAGAGAGGGGCCAAGGCTGGGTAACTCTTCAGGTGTAAGGGCCAGACAGACACTGAGAATATTGAATGGAGGTTGTACCAGGTCCTGCACAGGGGTTCCTGGAAGAGGGGAGTGAGTTTGGAGGCGACAGTGAGAAGTTCCATTTTGGATGTGCTGGGTTTGAGATTCCTGTGGGACTTTTCAGTTCACTCATTTCTACCCAAGCATTAGTCACCCTGGGTGTCTATGAAAGGGAAGGGTGTGTTTGGTCAGCCACTCAAGGCTTCTGAAGGGTCACACTGCACTAAGGTCCCAGGACTTCTCTGTGGAGCCGTTGGTGTCCACCACGGTGCAGATTCACCCGTCTTGGATAGGGATAAGCCTTTGGGAACACAGGAGAGAAGAGTGGGTGTTTCTTCTTCCTCTCCTCTGGGTCTCCATTGGTGTCGGGGTAGATGGGACCACTGTAAGCCCTGAGATGCTACCATGAACACTTGGCTGGGCCAACCTCTCTGAAGATGGGGTGATGAAGCCAATTAGGAGAAAGCTATATTAGCCCCTGGTCTGATTCAAGCTCTCTCAGTTGTTGGCATCAGCCCTCGTCTCTGCCCCCCACCCCCCCAACAGATCATTTGCTTGAAGATGATGAGGCTTCCACCTTAGGGACTTTTAGATGTGTGTAAAGGAGAGCAATATTTGATCACTAAGCCTCCTTCCAATGCTACTGTCTGAACTCCTCCATGGGGATAGAGACCAATGGATTGTCAGAAACAATTACATGTAGCAGATTGTGTAAAGCAAATGACAGGTGCAGAGCTGTGTTGTTGCCATAGGGTTTAGGATGGAGTTAAATATACTTAAAGTCAGAAGTCAAGTTTATCACAATTGAGCTATTTCTCCCCTGGAAGGCCGACTCCGATGGAAAGTAATTTCTGTGGCATAAGTAAGCACAGGCCTCTCTGCTCAGAAGGCATTCGTGGCCACCAGACACGGTTTCTAACCTGTTCTTTTGTGAAACAGTTCTCTGCACATCCTATAGCCAAGATAAAATGAAACATGCTCTACATGAGGCATTATCGGAGCCATGATCACCACTACATAATGTCTGACATTGTACTGGAAGTCTTGGCCAATGCTATAAGGAAAGAAAAAGACATGAGAGGTTTACAAATTGGAGAGGAAAAAAACAAGTTTTTATTATTTACAGTTGATGTACAGAAAAGCAACAGAAACAATAAAACCAATAGTAGAACTAATAAGAGAATTCAGCAACTTCACTGGATACAAATATCAACTTACAAAAATCAACTAAGTTCTCTACATCTACAACAACCAATTAGAAAATCTATAATAATAAAAGTGTAACATGCTAATTAAACCAGACGTCCTTCCAGACATCCTTCCAGACGACCTTCTGGACAAAGCTGGGGTGCGTGGGAGCCCAGGCAGAGGCGGCTGTCTCGGTGGGTGGGGCTGAGCCCCTTGCACGAATTTCATACATTGGGACTCTAGTATAATAATAATAACATACCAGATAATACATAAATAATGAAAAAGATACTACTCACAGTTGCAGTCAAACTATATAAAGTAACTACCTGTAGAAAGAGAGGGAATACAGTGGTTAAGAGTATGGATTCTAAACTATTTGAATCCAGGTTTTGTTACTTGTGTTGTTACTGTGTGTTCTTGGGCAAGTTACTTATCACTCTGGGTTCGGTTTCCTCATCTGGAAAATGGTGATAATAAAATACCCATATTTTTGGGTTGTATTTATTACATGAGTTAGTGTAAGTATAGAGTAGTCTTTGGAGGAAAATTTAAAAGTCTATTCAAGGACATAGAATGACTTAAATGAAATGAAAATACATTCCATATCCTTGAGTGAAAGATCTTAATATATAAAGAACTCAATATATAGTCTCCTTTAGTTAACTTATATACTCAATGGAATCGCAATACAAATTACAAATAAACTTTCTGAGGAACTAAATAAAAACCTATTCTAAAATATCTATACTAATAAAGGGTAATATGCTAATTAGACCAGACATCTTCCGGACATCCTTCCGGACAAAGCCATAGTGGTGGGGGCCAAGGCAGAGGCAGTTAGGGGTGATCAGGCCAGCAGGGGAGAGCAGTTAAGGGTGACCAGGCTGGCAGGGGAGGGAAGTTAGGGGCAATCAGGCTGGCAGGGGAGCAGTTAGGGGGTGATCAGGCCAGCAGGCAGAGGTGGTTAGGGGTGATCAGGCAGGCAGGCAGAGTGGTTAGGGGCAATCAGGCAGGCAGGCAGGCGAGTGGTTAGGAGCCAGTGGTCCGGGATTGCCCGAGGGTGCAGTGTATATGATAAGAGCAGGGATCGGGCCTAACGGACAATCAGACATCCCCTGAAGGGTCCCAGATTAGAAAGGGTGCAGGCCGGGCTGAGGGACCCCCCCCATGCTCAAATTTCATGCACCAGGCCTCTAGTCCTATATAATAAAGAGGTAATATGCAAATTAACCCTTATATCCTCACAGGATGGCTGCCTACGACCAGGCCGGCAGGAGGGTTAGTGAGGAATGACCAAATGACTGAACAAGCGGGCTGCATGGGGCGACCAGGCCGGTATGGGGGCCGTGAGGGGCGACCAGGC
>NW_005356905.1:2103515-2104840 GCF_000412655.1 Myotis brandtii | reverse complement strand
GGGGGGGGGTGCAGTTAGGGGTGACCAGGCAGGCAGGCAGGCAGGTGAGCGATTAGGAGTCAGCCTTCCAGAATTGTGAGAGGGATGTCCCCCCCAAGGGGTCCTGGATTGGAGAGGGTGCAGGCTGGG
Source organism: Myotis brandtii (assembly GCF_000412655.1). Classification (NCBI taxonomy): domain Eukaryota; kingdom Metazoa; phylum Chordata; class Mammalia; order Chiroptera; family Vespertilionidae; genus Myotis; species Myotis brandtii. The sequence goes on along the minus strand of NW_005356905.1, from coordinate 2,104,711 downwards.
CTGAGGGGACCCCCCCCCCCTCCATGCACGAATTTCATGCACTGGGCCTCTAGTATAAGAATAAAAGCCTATGGATAAAATATAAGCTAAATTTGTAAAGGAATCATAAGATGTGGAATATAAAAACATAGTTCAAAGCAATAGTAATAAAAATAGTGTTTGTCAAAAGAACACTAGTAGAACTACTATTAGTGCTACTATGAAATATTCTGCCAAATAAATTATTGAAACAAAAGTAGAGAAACTAGAATGGACTCTTATGTCTGGGTATTTAATATGAGGTACAGATTAATGAGGGAAGTGTGGATTATTAGTAGAAAGTGCTCCATGTGTGGTGAAAAATAACACTAGACTCCAACCTAAAACAAAATACAGAGGTGAAGCCATTTGGAAGTGGATTAAAGAAAAAATATGAAAAGTGAAATTACTACAGTAGTAGAAGGAAATGTAGGAGACTATGTTGTCACTCAAGAATGGGAAAGATTTTTTTAAAAACATCAAAGCCCCAAGCCATAAGGCAAAAATACTAATAAATTTGATTACATAAAAATTAAGAATTTCTGTAGCATGATTTCCTGTTAACCATGGACAAAGTTAACAGACAGCTGACAGATTAGGAGAAGATATTTTGCAATGCCTAAACTCAATAGGGAAGTACACAGGAACGCCTGTAAATAAGAAAGAAAAAGACAGAAATCCCAGTGAAAATGGTCAAAGTCTATGGACAGGATTTACAGAGAGGAAACCCCAAAGGCCAACCAGCATCACAAGATGCTCAGATCTACACTAATAAAAGAGAAACATGCAAATTGGTGTCACTCCGCTACCCTTCCCATTGGCTAATCAGGGCGATATGCAAATTAACTGCCAGCCAAGATGGCGGCCAGCAGCCAGGCAGCTTGAAGCTAACAGGAGGCTTGCTTGCTTCAGTGACGGAGGACTCCAACGTTCCCCGCCTGCCGCTGCCGGCCTCTGAGCTTGCAGTTTGAAACATTGTTACAAATATAGAAGCTAAACAAAACCCCAGAAACCTGCTTTCAGCCAGCCGGGATCTCAGAGCTGGAGTTGAAACAGTGTTTCGATTATAGAACCCAAACAAACCAGATACCTGCTTTCAGCAGCCGAGGCCTCAGAGCTGGAGCCAAGCCTCAGAGCTAAAGCTGGCCCAGAATAAAAAAAAAAAAGAAAAAAAGGAG
>NW_005356905.1:2077356-2102445 GCF_000412655.1 Myotis brandtii | reverse complement strand
CCGGCCGGGGGGGGGGGCCCCCCCCCCCCCCCCCCCCCGTGCACAAATTTTTGTGCACCGGGCCTCTAGTATATTATAATCAGAAAAAATGCAAATGAAAACAAGAATGCAACAAGTATGATGATGCAGCTATGTTGGAAGGCATTCTGATATAGCTTGGCCAGATTAAGTATGTGCACACCTGAGGGCCCAGTGTTCTACCGGAATGTATCACAAATTTTTGTGCCCCGGGCCTCTAGTATATTATAATCAGAAAAAATGCAAATGAAAACAAGAATGCAACAAGTAGACTGATGCAGCTATGTTGGAAGGCATTCTGATATAGCTTGGCCAGATTAAGTATGTGCACACCTGAGGGCCCAGTGTTCTACCCTAGGAATGTATCCCAAAAGAGATTCTTATCCAGGTTCCTAAAGAGACATGTGTGAGGATGTTCAGTAAGTCACTGTTTGTAGTTGTGGGGAGCTGGAGGCCATGTAGTTGCCCACCACTGGGGCAGTGAGTAGGTAAAATGTGAGGGATCCACTTCATGGAATATTCTGCAGCAGTTATAGTAACGACTGGTTTTTCATGCAGCAATATGGATAGATCTTAAAAACATAATACTGGGTACAGATATAAGGTAAAAACAGAATAAGATCTGTTTATAATAAACCCCGTGGAGTCAGATTTGGTTTGGAATTTAAAAATTTTGCATTTTAGAAAGGGAAGAGGCAGTATCTCATGATTAAACACAGTATTTATGCAGCAACATGTAGGGATGGTTATACTAAACTAGAGTCCCAGTGCATGAAATTCATGCACAGGGGGTGTCTGTATCCCTCAGCCCAGCCTGCACCCTCTCCAATCTGGGACCCCTTGAGGGATCGGGCCTAAATGGGCAGTTGGACATAACTCTCACAATCCAGGACTGCTGGCTCCCAAACACTCGCCTGCCTGCCTGATTGCCTGTAACTGCTTCTGCCTTCCAGCCTGATCACCCCCTAACCACTCCCCTGCCAGCCTGATTGATTCCTAACTGCTCCCCTGCCAACCTGGTCACCCCTAACTTCCCTCCCCTGCTGGCCTGGTCGCCCCCAACTGCCCTCCCCTGCAGGCCTGGTCGCCCCCAACTTCCCTCCCTTTCAGGCCTTGTCCCTCCTAACTTCCCTCCCCTGCTGGCCTGATTGCCTACAACTGCCCTCCCCCGCTGGCCATCTTGTGGCAGCCATCTTGTGTGTTGGAGTGATGGTCAATTTGCATATTACTCTATTATTAGATAGGATGGATAAGGAATGCAAATAATCTCCTGTCCCTTGAGTTAGATTTTGCTGCTGAGTTTAAGAAAAGATGTTTGGTGTCCAGAACTCTGTCGGTTTCAGAAATGTGAATAAGTGATTGTGGACCTCTATTTATTTAAATAAGAAGAATATATTCAAAATGATACACATTGCACAAGGACACTTACAAACAAAAAGATACATGTTAAGTATATTAGGATAGATCCCACTGAGGAGTGAGGAGGCCGAGAATGAGAAATGGGGATAAAGAAAATAAATACATGAATACCTGCAGATACACATATAAGAGAAGGGGCTGATGACGCCATTGATTGAAGAATATGATCAATTTAATTTTCTTTATCTGAAGTCTTTAGAGCTATGAAACAACACCCTTTGTAAGCAGTTAACTTGACATAGTTGTTTGCAAACTTCAGTTGTAGTTTTGCACATTCAGATAGTTTATCTCTTAGTTATTTCTTTTCCATTAACTTTGAGTAATGGGCCAGCCTGGTAGTCTAGCTTTATCTTGTGAATCAGATTATGTAATGTAATATGGGATTTCACATAATAGTTTCAACACTTGGAATCAAGGGTCTTTTTGAGAATTTGGCACAATATATTAAGGCCCTATACCAGGGGTTCTTGACTGGAGGCAATCTTGCTTCCCAATGTATGGAGACATTTTTGGCTGTCATAGTGGGGGAGGTTGCTACCAGCATTTAGTGGGTAGAGGAATGAAGTTAAATGCTGCTAAACATCCTACAATGCACAGGATAGACTTGTCCAACCCCCCAAATATCAAAAGTGCTGGATTGAGAAATATTGGCCCATATGAGGCCAATAAGTAGCTCAGGATGCCTGCCTTTATCGTTATCCTTGATACATAGACAGTTCATAGTCATAGGCCCTGAACAGAAGACTTTGGGCTGTATGTTTAGTGCCATAATTTAGAGTGGCAGCCCATCTTTGGAAGAAGTGAGTGTGATCCCAAAGAGGCTTATGATCAGGTGAAACTGTAAATGTGAATCTGTAGGTAGGTACTGTCAATGCTAGAGTCCCTTATACGGAAACATAGCAAGGACTCTACTGTCAGTTTGCCTGCAGTTCTGTCCCATAGATGTCATTGAATTTGAGCATAAATCAGCCAGTGCTGTGATGCCATCTGACAGTCTGGGTCCAGTACAGCTCTAATCCTTAAAGGTGACCCATCAGGGTAAGAAGCAGGGCTTTATGTTCCTTATTGCATAGCAACCCCAAGCATGACATGCTAATGAGGCTGGTTCCATAAGGCTGGTTCTTTGGTGGTGAAATGTTTCAGCATCAGGGAGAAAAATAGTGAGCTGAACCAGAAAGACTGTGGTAGAGTAACTTTGACTCTATGATCAAAAGACCTAGGTTCTAGCCCCTTTCTGCTACTTGGTAGCTGTGTGAGCATGAACACACCACTGTGTTCCCTAATTTCCATATCTGCAGAATGGCGATGGCAATCCCTGGTGGTCTAGCTTCATCTTGTGAATCAAATTATATAACGAACAGGTAAGAATTTTGTTAAGTGGCCCGGCTGACATGGTTGAGTGGGTGACCTGTGATAAAGGAGGTCTTGGTTTGATTCCCGGTCTGGGCACATGTCCAGGTTGTGGGCTCGATCCCCAGTGTGGGGCGTGCAGGATGTAGCCAATCAATGATTCTCTCTCGTCATTTATGTTTCTACTAGAGGCCCGGTGCACAAAAATTTGTGCACTCGGGGGGGTGGGGTCCCTCAGCCCGGCCTGTGCCCTCTTGCAGTCTGGGACCCCTCGGGAGATAACGACCTGCTGGCTTAGGCCTGCTCCCGGGTGGCAGAGGGCAGGCCCAATCCCTAGGTGCAGCCCCTGGTCGGGCTCAGAGCAAGGCTGATTGGGGAGTTGGGGCGCTGCCCCCTGTCATGCACAGAGCAGGGCGGATCATGAGGTTGCGATGCCACCCTCAGTCACGCTCAGGGTAGGGCTGATTGGGGGGTTGGGGCACCGCCCCCTATCACACTCAAGGCAGGGTCGATGGGGAGGTTGAGGGGCCACCCCCTGTGATGCACAGAGCAGGGCCAATCAGGGGGTTGGGGCACTGCCCCCTGTCACACACAGAGCAGGGCCCATCAGGGGGGTTGGGGCTCCGTACCCTGTCACGCACAGAGCAGGGCCAATCAGGGGGTTGGGGAGCTCCCCCCTGTCATGCACAGAGCAGGGCGGATTGGGAGGTTGCGATGCCACCCTCAGTCACGCTCAGGGTAGGGCTGATTGGGGGGTTGGGGCACCGCCCCCTATCACACTCAAGGCAGGGTCGATGGGGAGGTTGAGGGGCCACCCCCTGTGATGCACAGAGCAGGGCCAATCAGGGGGTTGGGGAGCTCCCCCCTGTCATGCACAGAGCAGGGCGGATTGGGAGGTTGCGATGCCACCCTCAGTCACGCTCAGGGTAGGGCTGATTGGGGGGTTGGGGCACCGCCCCCTATCACACTCAAGGCAGGGTCGATGGGGAGGTTGAGGGGCCACCCCCTGTGATGCACAGAGCAGGGCCAATCAGGGGGTTGGGGCACTGCCCCCTGTCACACACAGAGCAGGGCCCATCAGGGGGGTTGGGGCTCCGTACCCTGTCACGCACAGAGCAGGGCCAATCAGGGGGTTGGGGAGCTCCCCCCTGTCATGCACAGAGCAGGGCGGATTGGGAGGTTGCGATGCCACCCTCAGTCACGCTCAGGGTAGGGCTGATTGGGGGGTTGGGGCACCGCCCCCTATCACACTCAAGGCAGGGTCGATGGGGAGGTTGAGGGGCCACCCCCTGTGATGCACAGAGCAGGGCCAATCAGGGGGTTGGGGAGCTCCCCCCTGTCATGCACAGAGCAGGGCGGATTGGGAGGTTGCGATGCCACCCTCAGTCACGCTCAGGGTAGGGCTGATTGGGGGGTTGGGGCACCGCCCCCTATCACACTCAAGGCAGGGTCGATGGGGAGGTTGAGGGGCCACCCCCTGTGATGCACAGAGCAGGGCCAATCAGGGGGTTGGGGCACTGCCCCCTGTCACACACAGAGCAGGGCCCATCAGGGGGGTTGGGGCTCCGTACCCTGTCACGCACAGAGCAGGGCCAATCAGGGGGTTGGGGAGCTCCCCCCTGTCATGCACAGAGCAGGGCGGATTGGGAGGTTGCGATGCCACCCTCAGTCACGCTCAGGGTAGGGCTGATTGGGGGGTTGGGGCACCGCCCCCTATCACACTCAAGGCAGGGTCGATGGGGAGGTTGAGGGGCCACCCCCTGTGATGCACAGTCCTGGATCAGGGTGGGGGTCCCGCTTGGGTGCCTGGCCAGCCTGGGTGAGGGGATGATAGCTGTTTGCAGCTGGTCACACACCCTTCAGGGTGGGGGTCCCCATTGGGGTGCCTGGCCAGTCTGGATGAGGGGCTGAGGGCCGTTTTCAGGCTGGCGGGTGACTGAAGCTCCCAACCTGTCCTTTTTTTCTTTTTTTTTTATTCTGGGTCAGCTTTAGCTCTGAGGCTTGGCTCCAGCTATGAGGCCTCCGCTGCTGAAAGCAGGATTCTGGCCTTTGTTTACCTTCTGTAGTTGAAACAATGTTGCGGTCCTGCTGGCTGAAGCCTGGCTGACTGAAAGCTGTTTTCTGGGGTTTTGTTTAGCTTCTATATTTGTTACAATGTTGCTTAGAGTGCAGCTGAGAGGCCGGCAAGGCAGGCGGGGAACCTGGCTTCCTCCGTCACTGGAGCCAGCAAGCCTCCCTGTTCGCGTCAGCTGCCTGGCTGCCGGCCGCCATCTTGGTTGGCAGTTAATTTGCATAACTCAGTGATTAGCCAATGGGAAGGGTAGCGGCCATACGGCTAATTACCATGTTTCTCTTTTATTAGATAGGATCTCTCTCTCCCTCTTCCTTCCTCTCTGAAGTCAATAAAAATATTTTTAAAAAAGACACAAATGAATTTTGTAAATTGGTAGCATGTCATCACTGTGAGATATCACTACACAATGAGAGAAGTAGTTAGTATTTTTAGATTAAGACACACGCACACCAGCTTCTTCTACAACTGCCTCTTTGCACTCTTCAAAATGTTAAGTGGCAACTTCCCAATGAGGGGGAAGGTGAGTCCTAAATATTCACAACACAGTTTCTATAGGCAACATCCATATGTTATCAATGCTGTCTTGAAGAATTTCAAAAATACTAACAATGGGTTTTAAGAAAAAAATTCCTGGAAAGGTGCCATTATTGCTTATTGCTGCTCCAGTGTAAGATTTTATTAATTTTGCAAACTTTTCTGCATCTTGAGTCAGTTTAACAAACTCTCCGGATATGATACAGCTCCTGGACATTCAGCCTCATGAATGATAATATCACCTGATGCCTAGATAATATAAATAAAAGATTGATAAATCTGGCTATATAAAAATTAAACATTTCTGCAAAGAAAAGAAACCATAGATAACATTTACAGACAAATATTAACCTAGAAAAAACACTTGCAATAGCATATGGCAGACAAAGGTTAATATTCTTAGTATGTAAATATGTACATCACTAAGCAAAAAGGACAACAGTACAATGCAAAAATGGGCAAAGGATATGTGTAGACAGTTCAAAGAAAGAGAAATACAAATTACTTGTAAATATATGAAAAATAGTCAGCTGCACTCAAAATTAAAGAAATGCAAATTAGAACTACGAGATATGATTTAAACTTATAATTTATAAAACTAAAAAGTTTGATGATTTATAGGTTGTGTGAGGGTATGTGGAAACAGGTTGCCATATTCTGTTGGAGGGAATGTAATCTAGTGCCATCTACTTGGAGGGTTAGTTGACAATAGCTGTCAAAATAAAAAATGCACATAAACTTTCTCAGTAATCCCACTTCTAGAAATTTACTCTACAGCTACAGACCTGCGGACACCAAAAGTTCGGAGATCCCCGCGGCAGATCCGTGAGTAACAGAGCCCATCCCCCCTTCCCGCAGGCCCGGGGGCAGCGCCATAGTAACTGATAGACCCGCCCCTTGCCGGGGCCTCAGCGCTGCAGGAACTTTGGCCTGGAAGTGCGCGAGCACCTTGGAACTGATCCTGCGCGCACTTTGGGCCTCAGAGCCCTGGGCTGGGAGAAAACTCGCCCGCAGCACCAGGAACTAATCCTACGCGCACTGCCGGCTTCGGGGAGCCCTGGGCCGGGAGCAATCGCGCGAACGGGAATTTGTCTGCCTAGCACAGGCCCAAGGATCCCTTTTCTCGGGGCAGGAGGCAGCACCAAGCACCAGTGACTTGACTGTGTTTCTTATCACCTGCGCCTGAGATCCTGATTTCCTGTGCATTCATACTAAGAGCCAGTGAAACCAATTCCTGGTGCAAGGGCACACAGGGACCCTGATTCTCAAGGCGAAGTCGCGCAAAGCAACAGAGACTCTGATACTGGACTCTTGGGGAACTCTGACTCCTGGCGCATGCTAGGGGGCTCTGGTTTTCAACACGCTCCAGGGGGGTCTCTATTTCAGCACGGTGCAGGCAGGGTCCCTTATTCTAAGGGCACATACGAGGCCACATTGAGCGCTGGCAACACTGACTCAGAGCGAGCCTGGTTCCCACCAACCAACAACAACCACACATCTTAGTGTCAGAGCTCTTCAGTGACACTAAGGTGGTGGGAGGCTCCCACTGCACACGGCCCAGGCCCACGCAACCCGACCTTTGATCCATCGGGAGATAAGCAGAATGAAGAAACGACACAACACCCAGAGGAAAGACAATGAGGAATCACCAAGAAAGGAAATTAATGAAGTTGAAGCGTGCAACATGACAGAAAAAGAATTCAGAATAATGGTTGTACAATTCATTCACCGGATGGATGAGAAAATCAACAACCTATGCAAGAATCAGGAAGAAATGAAAAGTGATATAGCTACAATCAAAAACACCATGGAAAGTTTCAACAGCAGGCTGAAAGAAGCAGAGGACCGAATTAGTGAGTTAGAAGATAAGGCAGAGAAACAAGCTCAATCTGAACAGCAACTGGAGAAAAAAATTAAAAAACAGGAGGAGAGCCTAAGGGAGCTTCGGGACAACATGAAACGAAGTAACATACGCATAATAGGGCTGCAAGAGGGACCAGAAGAGCAGCAAGGATTAGAAAATCTATTTGAAGAAATAATGACAGAAAACTTCCCAGATATAGGGAAGAAAAAAGTTACACAAGTACAGAGAGTCCCAGGCAAGATGAACCCCAAAAGACCCACACCAAGACACGTCATAATAACGATGGCAAATGTACAAGACAAAGAGAGAATCTTAAAGGCTGCAAGAGAGAAACCGAGAATTACCTACAAAGGATCCCCCATCAGATTATCAAACGATTTCTCAACAGAAACACATCAGGCCAGGAAAGAATGGACAGAAATTTACAAAGTGATGCAAAGCAAAGGACTGAATCCAAGAATACTCTATCCAGCAAGGCTATCATTCAAAATTGAAGGGGAAATAAGAAGCTTCACAGACAAAAAAAGGCTAAGGGAGTTCATCACCACCAAGCCAGCAATGCAAGAAATGCTAAAGGGACTGGTGTAAAAAGAAGAAATAAAAAGCCCAGAAAGAAAACAGCCACACAAAAAAAGAAATGGCTACAAACAAGTACCTTTCAATAATAACTTTAAACGTAAATGGACTAAATGGTCCAATCAAAAGACATCGAGTGGCTGAATGGATAAAAAAACATGACCCATACATTTGCTGTCTACAAGAGACCCACCTCATTAAAAGGGACTCACACAGACTGAAAGTGAAGGGATGGAAAAATATCTTTCAGGCAAATGGAAATGAAAAAAAGCTGGGGTAGCAATACTTATATCCGACAAAATAGAAATTTACTCTATAAACTAGTTTCACACACATACATAAAGACAGTTTTCCATTAAAGGTATTATTTTTAACATAAGAACTCTTTAAATGTCCATTAACAGGGGATTGTTTAAATATAACATTATTGATCTTTTCAGTGGATTACTAGACAGCTATTTAAAAACATGGTTAGATTTATATGTGTGATAGGAATAATCTTCATTATGTGAAATGAAGGTTAAGATTAGTGTATAATTTACTTCATTTGTGCAAGGAAAAGTATACACACATATCAGTACATACACATATATACACATAGATACAGGTATGGTATAGATAGAGATCTATACTCGTAAGAGCTTAGAAAATCAGTGATCAATGGAGAATGAAATTGGATCTTTGAAATAGGAGGAAAACCTGCGTTTTATTGAATACCCCCTTGGTACTGTTTAAATTATTTAACATGCAAATATATCACAGTTTTATTTGTCTTTGTTTTGATTTGTTTTATTTGCATTTTAAAAGATCGACTAATGGCAGGTGACAATTAACTGCTAAGACAGTTCCTGGGCCCATTCTGACAGTTTTTGAATAGATAATGTCCTCTAAACTGCAGGATTCTTGCTGGATTTACAGTACAAACACTGAATCTGTGAGCTGAGTCAGGGGTTTTTGTGTCTGACTCCATCCATCCATCCATCCATCCATCCATCCATCCATCCATCCATCCATTTTCCACCCAATTCATCCACCCATCTCCTCGCTTTATTTTGAAGACTATTCTACATGTATGCTATGCACATTTAGATCATCCTTTTAATTATTACTAGTACATACACTAACATTATTATTTCACTGGCTGGAACCTTTCTAGCTTATGGCCTGATGAAGTGAAAAGATCATGGGCTTTTCAGTCTGAGGTTAAAATCCAGCCTCCATCCATTTCTAACTGTGCGACTTGGGCAATTTCCTTAACTTTTCTGAATTCCTGTAAAACAGAGAGAAAAACACCTCCCCCGTTGGGACGATTTGTTGGGATAATGTATACAGGGCGAGTCAGAGCCCTGTAACAGAGTAGCATTGCCCTTGGTGACTGGTAGTTTCCTTTTGTGGCACTGATTTCTAAACAGTGATTGGTGCGGTTATTTTATTTTATTGTATTTAGAGAGAGGAAGGTGGCGGGGGAGAGGGAGAGAGGGAGAGAGAGAGAAATGTGAGAGCGGTTTTATCCTGCAGGGTCCTGATTGGGGATTGAACCCCACAACCTGGGTATATGTGCCCTGACTGGGAATCAAACCTGCCACCTTTTGGTGTATGGGACAACACTCCAGCCAAAGGAGCCATCCAGCCAGGGCTACTAATAAGGTTTTAAATAACCCCTCAAAGGCCCACCACAAGTCTTATTCTTCAGTGAGTAGAAGGGTTGGGTTAGTATTACTAGTGTGATGCTGTGCCACCCTAATGTGGAAGGAAACAATATTCCTGGTCAAGATCATCCTTTTTTGCTTTTTAAGAAACAATGAAAATTGTTTTTCAGATAAGACCTGAAAGGCAAGCTGGCTGGCACTAGCTTTTTAAAGTCCCCAAATAGCCATTTGAATTATTTTATGTAGTTATTATTCATGTGTGTTTAGTTTCCAGGGTTTTTAATTCCTCCAAATTCTTTCACCTTTTGTTTGCCTTCAATGTCTTTATTTTGGATTAATTTTTTAAAAGATGTTTTTGCTTGCCTGTCTGGCATGGCTCAGTCAGTGGTTGAACATTGACATGTGAACCAACAGGTCAGGGTTTGATTCTTGGTCAGGGCACATGCCCGGGTTGAGGGCTTGATACCCAGGGTGGGGCGTTCAGAAGGCAGCTGATCAATGATTCTCTCTCATCATTGATGTTTCTATCTCTGTCCCTCTCTGAAATTAGTACAAATAGTAAAAAAGATGTTTTTTGCTTATGTTATTTTCTTTCAGCTTCCATTGTTTCTATTTAGAAGTCGCTGTATTTTTGTTGTTTTTAATTGTTGCTCCTTTGAAGGTAATTTGTTTGGGATGATAATCTGTCTGTTTATAGGATTTTCTTTTTCCCCCTGGAAATTTGATCATGACCTTTCCAGATGTGTTTTTCTTTGCATTTATTGTGCTTGAGGTTTGCAGCACTTCTTGAATCTGTAACTTAATCCCTTTAAATTGACTATGAAAAATTCTCAGTCATTAAAATATTGTTTCTATTGCTCCCAACTCAGTCTCCCTCTGAAACTCTTCTGAAACCCTGATTACACATATGTTAGACCTTTTCACAATGTCCTATGTGTTTTTCATACTATTTTCTGTGTTTTCCATATTTTTTGTTTTGATCTGCATGCTTCCAACTGGATATTTTCTGGCAATCAATCTTCCAGGACACTAATGCTTTCATCACCTGTGTCTAAAACTATTGTTAAATTAATTTATTGAATTTTTAATGTCAGTTATTGTATTTTGCAGTTTTAGAATTTCTAATTGGCTTATTTTATACATGGATTTCAGTTCTCTAATAAAATTATCCATGTTGTCATCTAATTTCTTGAACATACTAATCACAGTTATTTTACATTCTGTCTTAAAATTCCAGTATCTGGATCATCTGTGTGTCTGTTTCTATTGTATATATTTTCTCTTGTCCCAGTCTCTATGTATGCCTGGTAATTTTTGATTAAATGCTAGATATTGTACATGAAAAGTTGTAGAGCTTCTTGATGATGTTAACTCTGGCAGGCAGTAGGATTAAATGTGGACACCTTAAATCAATCATGGAATACATTGATTTGAGGTTGGGTCTATATCTGTTTATCCTTATTCCTATGAGTTTCACTTGAAAGCAGGAGTGTTTACCAAGGCCACCCTGCTTTGTTAGGCTCTGAATGTTCATGTTTATTTATCTAGCCCTGTGGTACTGTCATTTAATTTGTTGAATTTCTTAGTCTCTTTGTGGCCACTTTTTGTTCTGCTTCTCTAACTCTTAGCCTGTTCTGTCTACTAATTGTCAAATATGTAGAGGCCAAAAGCAGCTCATTCTTCACTTTCTTTCACTCCAAGATCTTGGCATTTCAAGTTCTGGTTGCTTTGGTGGCCCTGAATATCAATATTTGTCACTCCACTCAGTCTACCGAAACCTCTACTCATCTTCTCTGCTTTTTAATAGCCACTTTCTGCTCAGTTTCTCAGTACTATATTCATTACGCGTGTGAGTCAACAAATGACTCAATGGGGAATGTGGACTTATCTCAGTGAGTTTTCCTTCTTTCAGGGATCTTGACCCTTCAAGTCCTGATGTTGCTTTGGTGGCTCTTCAATGTTTTCAGAATATATATATGTTTTTGAATTTTATTTGGCTCTTATAGTTGTTCTCATGGGAGAATTTTCCTTCAAGCTAGAGAATTTTCCTTCATGGCTGTAAATAGAAACCAAATAGCCATTTATAAAACGGTCTGCTCAGAGTTCCAAAGTTGAAACTCAACTCAGAGTGATTATGGCAACTGATAGTGTCCTCCTTTTTAAAGATAATATATTGTCCTAGGTACTAGAAGAGCTGGGATGGACATAGAATAATAATAATAACCTACAAGTTACGTATTACTATTATCATCTCCATTTTTACAGATAAGCAAACTGAGGAACAGGGCATCTAAGTCAGACACTGAAAATCATGTAGCTAGTAAGTAGCAGTGCTGGGATTTGAATCCATATGGTCTGGCTCTTGAGGTCACTCTTAACAGAAGAGTAGACCTTCTCACAAGTTATTATTGATAAAGTAATATAACAAGCAATGAGAAATATATAAAGAGGCCTTTACATTATCCTTCAGACATTCATAGACTCCTTCTCTAGCCTCCGAGAGGCCTTGCACAGAGCTTGGCACATGCAAATTCACAATACAAACATTTTAATCTCTGGATTAGAGCTGAGGTCTGAAGCTATATTTCATTGTTTGTCCCTGCTGCTTTTCTTATGTTGTTGTAGGAATTCAGCAATACATATAGCATTTGTGCAGATGAATGTTAGGGTGCAGAATACGATTTTGCGGGCCAAAGAGCCCATTTGGGGCAAAATCTAGTGCTTTGCTTGTCAAGTTGTGATCTTTACTGCAGCGTGAAGGAAGGGGTTCCTTTTTCTTATTCAGGTTCTGGGCTACTCTGAGTTACAATTTTTCCTTAACCCACCTCACAGGAGGAATTGCCCATCTTTTTAGGCCAAAACAGTTGGATAGGAAGATGTCTAAACTCAACTGTTTATTATCATATACCTCTGTTTATTTGGTGGTTCACCACATGGGAAATTTACAGATCTGATAACACTGATCTCAGAGTAAGGAGAAGGAAAATAGGACAGGGAACACTGACCATATTTGTACTTCAGAAAGGGAAAAATGGACTCAGTTCCCAAATGCTACCTTTGGTGTCAGACCAAAGCTTTTTATTGAGTAGATTTCCAGAGAAGAAACTTCAGGTGAAAACAGCAGCAACAATTTCATTTCCTCTGTTGTTTTTACATCATGAAATGCCCCAGAGTTTCTCTCCTAAGTAATGACACAAATTTACCCGATGTCAAGGAACTCCAAAGAATTGAGAACACATTCTGTGTATTTGTCTCACTGGTAGTTATAGCCTTTTAGACAACAGATACAGAACAATTTTGAGTGGTTTCTCTCTAGAAGGTAAATCCTTATGTTCCCACACCTAATGCTTTTATGAAAAGATTAAGACAATGCATTGGCATAAAGCAATAGAAAATGATCTATTTTTTGGTTTGAATAGAGCTAAACTGACTTCATGGGACAATTTAGGGCACCATCTGCTAAACAACTTTTTACAAGTGATTTCATTTATCTTGTGATCATCTCAACCAAAAATTCTGGGGACACCCAACCCAAAAACTCACCAAATTCTACACAAAGTTCCAACGGACCTTCCAAATTAATTGGAATGGCGTTTTCTTATTAAGTTGCTTAGGGACATTAAAACAAAACAAAACACAACCCAACATTGATCTCTATGGGGAGGCAATGGCCAAAATGTACTAGGTGCCAATGAGGCCTATTTATGATGATGAAATACAAAGCTATTTATGTTGATTTCCTCTCTTTCTGGAAAATTTTTTCCCCCAAATTGGAGCCATTGCCCCTTAAATAAATATGTTTCCCTTGAAACAATAAAGAACAATTAATCATTATTAAAATAATGTATAAAGGGCAGAAAAGCACCTTTGCTAAGATCTTCTTTGCCTCCAGATGGTAATCAAATAGGCTACTATTTTTAGAATAATGAGGCATTGTGTGTGGATATAATAATTGAGTGACTCCAGCTAATGAACAGTTTTATTAAACGGGGAAGCTTAGTACTTTTCTGGACTATGTGTAGGAAATTTTGCATCCATATATTACTCTGGCGAGGAGAGACTTGGGGAAGAGTGATCTTGCAGGTTACTGGCAGCAATTTTGCTAACATTTGTTGACTACATGTGATGGTGCCAGGGTCTATACTAGGCAATTTTATATTATCATTTCATATAATCCTCATAATAACCCTGTGAGCTAGATACCATTATTATCCCTGTTTTACAGATGAGGAAACTGAGGTTAAACAACTTCCCTAAGATAGTGGAGCTGGCATTTGAACCCAGCATGTCTTTGCTACTCTTTTAAAATATAATGGGGAGTGGGGGCTGATTGAGGTAGTAGGAGGGGAGTATATTTAACCTTCTTGGAAAGCAGTTTGAAATATTCATCAAAAACCCATATATATATTTGGTATATATATAATTCCAAATAATTACACTTCTGACTTCTGAGACTCTCACTTAGGGCATTGATCAGAGATTTGAACAATGATTATGGAAATATCCACTGCAGTACTGTTTATAAGAGTTTCTGATATAGATCAGAATACAACTAATTGTTCATAATAGGCACATAATATAAATTATGACAATGGCATAGTTAGAACGTTATCTATCTTTTTCTTTTTATTGCTATCAGAGAAGAAGGAAGAGGGAGAGAGATAGAAACATCAATGAAGAGAGAAAATCATTGATTGGCTGCCTCCTGCACACCCCCAACTGGGGATTGAGCCAGCCAATCAGAGAAGAAGGAAGAGGGAGAGAGATAGAAACATCAATGAAGAGAGAAAATCATTGATTGGCTGCCTCCTGCACACCCCCAACTGGGGATTGAGCCAGCCAGGCATGTGCCCTGACAGGGAATCAAACCATGACCTCCCAGTTCATAAGCTGACACTCAACCACTGAGCCATGCCAGCCGGGCACATAATCTATTTTTTAATAGTAATATTAAAAACATATTATTGGGAAAATGTTCAGAATTTATTGTCAGGTGACAAAGAAAGATATAAAACTATACATGTATAGAATGATCATAATTATGTTTAAAATGGAAGGAAATCAGCAAAGTGTCAACAGTGGCTATCTCTGGATAATGGATTACGGGTAATTTTTATGTTCGTCTTTATGCTTTTCAGTTTAAAAAAATTTTCAGTAATGAGTATGAATTACTTTTATAATCAAAAGAAAATATTCTTTTGTTTAAGCTAAAGAATAGTAAATTAGTCAATGTTACAATTTCCATTGTCAACAAATCACTTTTTTTCCTGGGCTTAATTTTTTTTAAAAATTCATTTTTCTCTTATTGAGTTTTATTTTTTTCTGTGCAACTTCGGAAGCATCACTGTAGAGGAAATTGTCATCTCAGGCAGATATTTTATGGCAGAGTGAAGCATGGTGTCTACTCAAACCTGTGCCCTAAATGCTGTCTGCAGCTGCTCTCATGGGGCACATTTAAGTTCCCTGCCCCTCCCAGCAGATGGTAAGAAGGCACCCAAAGACCCAGCTCAGAAAGCTCTACTCAAAGAGCCTTACAATTGGAGAACACGGTCAGGATGTATCCTCTGAAACTGACAAAAATCAAATTAACAGGAGAGAGCACCTACGAAATAAAGGTATCTTGAGAGAAAATTTGTGAATACATTCTTTTGTTTATCCAGCATATATTTCTAGAATATGTTCCATATTAAAGATTCTGTGTTAGATGGCTTGGGGAAAGTTTATATATTAGCCACGATGAGCCTATGTTGCTGAGTTTTTATTAGATCCAGTGGGTTTCCAACTAGGAAGCAGAGAATCCCTTAGTTTAGTTAAGAGGCAGGCAAAAGCAGCTTTCAAATCTGACTACAGTTAAGAGGCATAATAAGACCTCATAATAATACCTGCAAGGAGAGCTGAAGTCACCTCCCAGGTAGTCTTGCCAAACCCCAGGGGTAAGTGGGAAGGGATGGGGAGGAATACAGACGTTCTAGCAGTGTCTAATGAATGGAAGACTGAGACGTGGTGATTAAACAAATAAAAGCAGACCTGCTTCCAGCTTTCTCCTTCTCCTTTTAATATTTTCAGACTAGAATCTCGGATTCCTTTGGCCAACATCATAATGAATCCAAACACCCCTGCAGATGGCCCGAAAGCCCCTCACGGACATGCCTCCCCACAATGTGCATCTTCTGGTCTGACCCGGCTAATCTCCACCTACATTTCCCACGACTTCCTCTTGTTCGAGTCTCCAGAGACACTGCTCTTCCAGCTCTGAAACATGCCAGGCCTGGTCCCAGGTCAGAGTTGTTTGCACTTCCTGTTCCTTCTCTCTGAACCACTGTTCCTCTAGGTCACTCACGTGTGTCATCACGTCTCTTCCTCCTGGTCCTGGCCCCACCACCTTGTGTAAACTGCACTACACCTTCCCTGCACCCATGACTCTCCAGCCCCTACTCAGTTTTATTTTGCTTTACTAGCACTTACCACCGCTTGACAGTATATTATATGTTTAGCTGTTTATTATCTGTTGTCCTGCATTAGAATGTACACTCCCTGAGGACAGGGACTTTGTCCATTTTATTCACTATTGTATTCCCAGCATATAGAGCAGTCCTTGGTACATAGTAGAAGCTGAGAAATAGTTACTGAGTAAATAATAAATGAATGGATGTACTTTTCTGGAGGGAAGTTTGGGAATATGTATCCACACATAAAATGGTACATAACTTCAACTTAGCCAATTCAACTTCTTAGATTTGTACTAAGGAGATAATTATGCAGGTGAGAAATGATATGCAAAATAAGGTTAAACACAGGATTGTTTATGGTAACATACACAGAGAATCTAAATATCTATTAATGGAACACTGATACAGGCAATTGACATTATGATATGTAGATCAGTACTTATCAACAAGGATGAAGATACTTATTGAAAAATCCTACATCCATAGACCAAAACTTTTATTTTTTAAATATATTTTTTTATTTACCATGTGAAAATACTTCTTTCATCTGGAACTCACCGCTAGAAGAGAATGGCATGGACTGTGGGTACAAGATATCTCATTTCCAAAGGACAATGTATGTTAGCACAGGATATTAATGCAAGCATAAGATATTTTTGCAAATTTTTTTATATCTTGCTCTAATTCTTGAGACATTGTGGATGCTTATTTTGTGATATTTCTACTAAAAATAGAGTAAGTTGACCTTTCAGTGCCTAAATGAGAAAGGAAAAATTGTAATTGGATGTCTACCAAGATTCATCTTGTTTATAAGTAAGAGGTTAGGAGACCGTCCCCATTTGGACTTTTGGGACAAAGAAAAAAAATCTAGTAATAAGATTACTGATTATTATTTAATGTTCTCTTGAGTAGATAGCAAAAGGGAAAAGCCTTTTTGAATTATTTGTCTCTGAGTTCTGAATCTTTCATTAATTTCTCAATAAAAAGAACTAAATACTTAATTTATGGCCTGAAAAAGCAAAGGGAATTATTGGCCAAGAATCCCCCTAAAACACTTAGGGAAAGTACTGAGATAGTATACATTTCATTATTTTTTTTTTATTTGAAAAAAATGGCCATAAAGATGCCCTTCATTTTATTATTAAGGGTGTAAATATTGGTGTTATTTTAGAGACAAAGGTAGCAGCAGTAGCTTAAATAAAATAGACATTTCTCTGGATTATTTTCCTAACAATGTGGGTGGGAGAAGCCAGGGAGGGCTACATGGAGTTAGAGATCTAGGTTTCTTTCACTTTCTTGCTCCACCTAACATGCAGCTTCCACCTGGTGGGCCAAAATGACTGCTGTGGCTCCAGCCATCACATCTGCATTTCAGCTGTTGAGAAGGAGAGAAGTGGAAGGGGATAGCATAGTCTTTTCCCTAAAGGGTATGATCTCAAAGTTGCATACATCATCTACTCACATCTCACTGGCCAGAAATTAGACACATGGCTATACCAAGGTGCAAGGAAGACTAAGAAATGTCAATTTACCTAGTTGGCCATATGATAAGCTAAAAACTATTCATGTGTAAGAAGATGAGAACGGAAATGAGGGAACAAGCAAGGAGGGAAAAGAAAGGAGAATGAAATAATTTGGAAATTAAGTGGGAGAAAGAGAATGGGAGAAGAAAAAGACAAAGTTTATATTGATAAAGGTAGACTATATTTTACAATGTTTTCTCATTTTCTGTTGTTCAGTTGATTTTCAACTTCTGAGTTTATTTATATCATTGCAATTTGCAACGTTACATAACAAACTTAAAACGTTCTTAATCTAGTCTCTGTTTATTTAACTCCATTCAAGGAATACCTATTTGTGAGTGCTTTCTGCAAACCCGAAATTGTGGTAGGGGTCAGACATACAGTGCAGAAAAGAAAGATCAGTTCCTGCCTTGAAAGAATGAAATGAAAGCATTCATATGGTGGTGGGACAGATACTGGCCAAGTAATTACAAAGCGGTTAATGATAGAAAATGAGGAGTACAGGGAGCTATAGCAGCATAGAGGTGAGCACCCAGGCTATATTGCAGAGAAAATAATTTGTCTTATTAAATTTCTTTCTGAGCAAGATACCCACAGAAGCCCATTAGAAGAAGAATTATTTTTCTGGACTGCATTGATCCCAAGAATGTTACACTAGAGGCTACAGAATCAAGCCCATTTAATTAACCCAATGGAACAACTATGCTTTGATTATCCACTGTGGGCCAGGCTCTGTGGGAACTACAAAAGAGAGTAAGAGATGATCTCCCATCTTAAGTAGCTCATGATCTAGTAAAGAGACAACAGTGCGACTCAGGGCATCTGTGACCAAGAGCTAAGGCAGAGATGCCCATAAAACCTAAGGGGAAGAGGGATAAACATTGAGCCTTGAATAATGTGATTGGGTAGGAGGGTCTTTTAGGAGGACACAGCTGGAACCACAGGCAGAAAATGCAAGGTATATTTAAGACTGACTTTTAGTCAAATGCAGCTGAAAGGGTGGAGGAGGGGCATGAGGGTGTCATGTGACCCCAGGGGCATGCTTCATAGATACTTCTGGAAGGGCAGGGGGTAGATATGGTCACAATGCTAACAAAGAACTTTCTTTTATAGGAGACAGGAGTTTGATGATCAGTTACTCTGCTTTTGGAAGCTTATTATGGAGAGGGGGATCTATGATAATCAAACTAGAGAGGAGGCTTTTAAAATGGGCCAGACAGCGAGGATTGAAGAGAGAGGCCTTGATGAGGAGGTTTCTTTAGGCTGAGCATCTGACTGGGTGTGGGTGGGAAGGAGAAGCACAGAGGTGAAGAAAACTCTGAGGTTTAAGCCTGAGTCATTGGGAGGATGATGATGACATTTAGTGGTTTAGGAAAGAAGCAGGGTGTAGACACTGCTGGTTCTCTACCCAACAGCCATGTCCCTGTTCTTCACAGAGCCCTGATTTTCTCAAATGTCTAGTCCATCCTCAGCCCCCGAGGAGTGTCCTAATTGGTGTCCGCCCATCAACTCGAGGACTCCCTCTCCCTGCTGACTGGCATTGATCCGGGGTAGGGGAAAGCATGGCACTCAAACTGGCCCTCTCATATTGAGTGTATAGTTCGTGTTTGGGAATGCATACTCCATGTTTTAGGATGTACACAGCAGAGTGGGGTTACTAAGCAGCCAGCCTGAAAAGGAAGCCTCAGGGAATCGAAAAGTATCAAGGAGATCATGGAGAGAGACGGGATCAGTAATTCAACTCCATCAAGTCGTGTAGGACCCCCTGGGCTCACCCTTGACCAGCATATGTGTAGATTTAACCCTAATCAGATGATCAGACTCTGAGAATGGCACTATGGGGCAGAGGAGCCTGCTGGTTCCATACTGGTCACTGGACGCACACACAGGGCACAGATCCAAAGACTTTGAAAACTGAACTGTCATTAGAACCACAACCCACAGAAGGCTGGTTGGAACTTGTGGCCTGAATCCAACCAGGTCAATTGCCTGCTGAGACACAAATACCAAAATTCTCCCTAGGATTCAAACAAGACCCCAGGTCTCATTTCAAAACATTCAAACTGTCAAAGTACAATCCAAAATTACTCCTCATGCAAGAACCAGGAAAATATCGATTCACATGAGAAAAGATAAGGTATAGATACCCACACTGAGATGACACAGATTTTGGAATTGTAACTTTAAAAAATATATATTTTTATTGATTTCAGAGAGGAAGGGAGAGGGAGAGAGATAGAAGCATCAATGATGAGAGGGAATCATTGATCAGCTGCCTCCTGCACACCCCACTCTGAGGATTGAGCCAGCAACCCGAGCATGTGCCCTGACCAGAAATCTAGTTCAATGCTCAACCACTGAGCCGTCCTGGCTGGGTTGGAATTGTAACTTTTAAGTAGCTATTATAGAAATGCTCCAAGAAGTAAAGGCAGGCAGACTTGAAATGAATGAAAAGATAGAAGGTCTCAGTAAAGAAATGAAGATAAAAAGGAACCAAATGGAAATTTGAGAACTGAAAATACAATAGCCAAATAAAAAGCTCTCCAGAAGGACTGATAGTCAAACCACAGATAACAGAAGTCATTACATTTAAAGACAAATCAATGGAAATTGTCCAGTCTGAACAGCAGAGAGAAAAAAAAAAGTTTGGCGGGTATAGGAATTGAAGAGCTCTCTCTTTCCTGCAGGTGAATACCAAAAGTTCTCGAATTTGTGGCATCAGAGTCCCAGAAAGAGAGTAGAAAGAGGAAACTTTGGAAAAAATATTTGAAAGAATAATGGCTGAAAATCCCCCAAATTTTGATAACAAGCAACAGAAATATAGGATAAGAATAAAGAAGAAGGCAAACAAAATGTCATAGAATATAACCAAGGGCTGAAAAGGTTTTGAACATATGAATGCCCAGTATTGCCACTTACTTACTGACTGACTTACTTGCTGTGTGATCTTGGGAAATTTTGCTTATCTCTCTGAGTCTTAGTTTCTTCATCTGTAAAATGGGTAGAATGGGATCTACCTAAGATAAGGCGGTCATGAAGATTTAACACAATATTCTAATAAAAAAAAAAGAGCACTTAGCACAATTCCTGACTCATAAGAAGTGCTGAATAACTTTTTTAAAAGGAGAAGAGCGGTCAGCAAAGATGTCAAAGATGATGAGGACTGAAAAGAGATCACAGGGTATTGCAAGAAGGAAATGATTATCTTAGATGATTTTGGCCAGAGCAAGAGCCAGACTATTTTATTTTATTTTATTTTTTAAAGTATATTTTATTGATTTTTTTTTTTACAGAGAGGAAGGGAGAGTGATAGAGAGCCAGAAACATCGATGAGAGAGAAACATCGATCAGCTGCCTCCTGCACACCCCCCACTGGGGATGTGCCCACAACCAACGTACATGCCTTTGACCGGAATCGAACCTGGGACCCTTCAGTCCGCATGCCGACGCTCTATCCATTGAGCTAAACTGGTCAGGGCCAGACTGTTTTAAATTGAGGAGTCAATGAGGGCAGAGGAAAGAAAGGAAGCCAGTGTAAACACTTCTTGGTGAAGTCTGGTGATGAAAGGAAGGTGAGAGAGAAAATACTTGCATGAGGATGCAAAGCTGCTGGAACATTCTCCCTTTTTTTAAGATGGAGAATTTGATCCTGTTTTTTAAGGTGAGGGATGAAGCTCAGGAGAGAAAAGTTGTTTCAGAAGAGACATGAGAGGGCTGACAGCACATGGCCTCGGAGAAGGCAGGAAGTAATTGCAGCAGATCCACAGTTTGTTTTTCTTTAAAAATATTTTTAAATTGATTTTACAGAGAGGAAGGGAACGGGATAGAAAGTTAGAAATACTGATGAGAGAGAAACATTGATCAGCTGCCTCCTGCATGCCCCCTCCTGGGACTGAGCCCACAACCAAGGTACGTGCCCTTGACTGGAATCAAACCCAGGACCCTTTAGTCCGAGGGCCAATGCTCTATCCACTGAGCCAAACCCATTAGGGCTTTTTTTTTTATGTTCTTGTTGATGCAATGGCTTAAAGCAGAAATTAAAAGTCTGTTATAACAGGGGGTGCATGATTATCATGATTTGCGGATATATTTCCTATCCTAAAACAGTAATTCTCAACTATTTTCCACATTAGTGCACATAAAAAATGATAATATCTGTAAGATACATTGGTGATATAAACAGAGGATTTGGCGACAATTTTCTGTGGCGTGGTGAAAAACTTAGTATGTCTTTATATTAAGTGATAATAAAAATAAAATGTAGGGTATTAGGGAAGATGTTAAATGTTGAGTTTATATAAAGTTTCCATGTAAAAATATTCTAAAATTGTTTACTTAGAAACTTAAGCTTACTTCTGTGGACATAACTTGCATATTAGATTATATGCCTGAAAGGACTATAAGCATGTCTTATTGTTGACTTTTTAATGATACTCTTGCTAGTCAAAATGAATGAGAAACTTTATTCATGTAAATTGATGATTTAAAATACTTAATTTTTAATCTTTAAAATTTATAATAGTTGCCAAGAGAATGTAATAGATCTTTCATTCTTTCATAGACAAATGTTACATCGAAATGTGTGATGATGTAAACAGATTTTTCTCAACAATAGAACTTTTTTATATCACATACTTCAAAGTAGTGATGAAGCTCCAATATGAAGGAAAGGCAGGTCTTACTGGAGCATCACCTTGCAAGTAGCTTGAATGTCACTAAAAGAATCCATCAGCCACAGATAAGTGGCAGCATCTGCTGTGTGTCAGGACCAAGATTCCAAGTTGCCACCTGGTGAAGTGCCTGCCCCAAGCCCCTAACCAAGTGCACCATGGGCTGTGACCCGGGCATAGCGGGCACTTGGAACCCACACCTCTCCAGCAGCTCCATGGACCCAGATGTGTTCTGTAGCTGGCGCTGGCAGAGCATCATGGCTGGAGGGCGCTTCATTGGCTGGGTTTAATGCATTGCCATGAAGCAGGGTGAGCCAGATGAGTCCAGCTGTGCTCATTGCTAATAGTGACCACACATAGTCAGAGCTACTCTGTTTATCTGCTTCAGGCACTCTCTCTAGCCTTCAAGGAGCTTCATGATCATAGGTGACCAGCTACAAGTGGCTGCACCAGACCGTCCTTGATGGCTGGGGCCGTCAGTATCTCCCAGGGCAACAAAGTTTCATCCTCTGCATGCCAGTGGACTGCATGCAGCACACCAACTGGAAAGCTGTGGTCTAGAAAGCCCGAGGGAGAAAGTATTGACATTAATAAAAGAGTGAGAGAATGACTTAATATGTGAAAGATACACACATACATAAAGATAAAGGTCTGAAAATTACTGGATTTTCTATATACTAACTATAACCAGTGAGCAAACATAATGGAAAAACAGATTGCATTCCCAATAGTAACAAAATAGATGAAATACCTAGGAATAGCTTAACAAGAAATGTGAAAGATTTATATGAATAAATGACAAGATTTTACTACAAGATGTAAAAGGACGCTTCAGTAAAAACCATACTACGTTCTTGGATGGGAGAACTGAATATTATACAATGTCAATTCCGACCAAATTAATTTATAGTTATAATATAACTCCAATCAAAACCCCAACAGGGTTGTTTTAGGAATATGACAAAATCATTCTAAAGTGCATCTAGAGGACAACAGGCCATGGTAACTAATACATTTTGAGAAAAAAAAAAAAAGGGAGGGGGATTGGCAGAGACGAATTAGCTTTCCCAGAAAGTAGAAGACAGCAGAAAAGAACAATAATGTTATCAATTTGTTTCTATTACTGGTATAGATTAGTGAAATGGAGAGGTAGGCCAGAAATAGCCCATAGGATATATCTGATGATGATAAAGAAGGCATCACAAAAGAGGACAGCAGTGAAGGAGAAGGGGGGCTGGGAGTGGTGCTGGGGGATGAATGGAGAGGAACTGTTGTCCTGAGTATGTGTGTCTGTGTACAGGGTCTTCAGCTAGACTCCCCCTCCTCTCTCTCTCTCTCTCTCTCTCTCTCTCTCTCTCTCCCTCTCTCTGCCCTCTGCTCCGTGGTCCCTCATGAGGAAGGTTCTGTCCTGCCCTTCTGGGATTTGCTGGGAGTTTAGCAGGGCCTGGGTTTGGATGACTGAGGCAGTTCAATTCAGGGGGACGATGTATTAGCAGATGATTTGGGCTGTTTGTTTAAAATCACATGTTCTAAGCTAATTCTGAGCTTTACTCAGAAGTAAAGACACCATAGGCCCACAGTATGTCTTTTCTTTTAATTGGCTTCTAACTCATGAGGGGGAAAGGGCATTATTTGTTGGTCCAGTTAAAACTTCCAAACTAGAACAAGTGACTGGCTAGCATGCCAATATATGAAGAGTAAGTTTTATAAATGTCAAACTATTAAATATGAAAATATAAGACAATATCAAATTTTTCATTCAGGGAAGACCCTCTAATGTTAAAAGCAAATGCAAAGATCCTAAAGGCAAAGATATACCCCTCTAACAATATTTAAAAACAGGGTGTACATATAAAAAAAGCAAAAATGAATGAAAAGGCAATTATCAAACTGGAAAATTATTTTCAGTGTACTGGTATGTTACACATAATTATTACACTAAATTTGTCAAGTACACAGACAAAATGATCAAGGACGTGAATACCTCAGTAGGTGAGTGGGAAAAAACATTAATAGACAATTCACAAGAAGAAAAGTACAAATAGCTAATGAATATGTGAAAAATGTCATAAACATGAATGATCAAAGAGATGCTGTTAAAATAAAAACACCTTGTTTGTCTATCCAGTTTGGAGAAAAAATGATAAAACAAGAATAACTAGTCCTAGTGAAGGTATAATGAAATGATCACTGTAACTGAACCAGTACAAGTTTTCCGAGAAGAACTTTGGCAATTATCGTGAGTCTTAAAATACTTATACCTTTTGACTCCAGTAAATCTAGGTTAAGTACATTATTTTATAATGGAATATTATGCTGTTGTTAAAATTAATCAGAAAGAGTTTTTAAAAATCACCTAAGAATATTTGGAAAAAGAAAAATAACCCACCATAAAACCCTCTGTTAAAGTGTTTTAAGGTAGCTTGTGAATAGATTTAAAATTCAGCGAGATTGCCTGAGTTAGAAGTAGTCGAGGGAAAGAAGCCAATAAGAGTAGGAACAAACTAAAAGCTGGAAAAAAAACTATCGAAACAATGAAAAACTGTTGTTGACGTTTGAACACTGGCTGTGGGTAAGCCACAAATCTGACTCCGTGAAAATTCAAAAAGGGAAGGTGTTTTGTAACATCACGGTGTAGGATTTGCTAGGGAGGCAACGTGAGATAAGTACAGAGATTGTGTTAGGCATGATGAAAGGCGCGTGTGAGGTTTGGCAATAGGATTCTGTGGTGGGTCCACTTGGCAGACATGGGTGATGTTTCCCCAGCAGCTCTCGGCAGCCTATAATAGACGCCACACGTGGGTTCCAGGCCGGCTGGGATGCCTGGGCGGCGTGGGGGCTGCATGGAACGGCTGCCGTGCCCAGGCTGCTGGAAGGGTAGCCACGTCCTCCCTTCTGCCCAGGCCTCTCTGCCCCGCTGACCCGGCCCTGGGTCGGCACCGAGGCTCCCGGAGCCCTCGCCC
>NW_005356905.1:2070059-2077309 GCF_000412655.1 Myotis brandtii | reverse complement strand
CTTGGCGGGCGGGCGGGGGGAGGTTGGACCTGCCCCGGCTGGGGCTTTAAAGGTGCCAGGGAGGGGCTCCCCCATCCCCACACTGTGCCTGACATGTCCTGCCCTCTAGCTCATACTTGCCCCTGGAAGCCCCACAGCCAGGCTCGAAGTGGGCGCGGGCGTGGGCACGGCAGCCAGCTGCTCCCTCTGGCCCCGGGGTGCCTGGGAGACCGCCTGGAAGGGGGTGCGGGCTGCACGGTGCTGGGGTGGCTAACGCCACTGTCTCCTCAGCCCACTGGACCCCAGCTCGGCTCCCAGCGACTCCCCAGTTTGCACCGGGCTGGCTCAGTGACCTCCGGGCCCCCACCCTTCGCTTCTCCCAGCTCCGGGACCTGGGACCTTCCGTAATCGAGGCTGCGGTGACCTCACCTTCCTGGGGCCCTTCGGGCGGGGAGAGCTGGAGGTGGAAACAAAATGTGTCTTTATTTATGCTTTTAATTTGAATTCTAGAGCTGGCCCAACGTGGTAATACATTTAACATCAGTAAAATGCTGAGGAAATGGGGGGAAAAAAAATAGACGCCACAGCATCAGAGGCTGAGAAAACGAGTGTTGGGTAAATTAAAGTTTGGAAATTGACACAATGAAGGGGAAAAAGTCAGGGTGATAGAGGCATCCCATGTGCTTCTTTGAGCAATCATTTATTCATTCAACAGAAAGTTATTGACACCAGGCGCTCTCCTACTCATTCCTGGGATACATCAGTGAACATCACTAAGATCTCTACATTTGGCCCAGAATTTGAGTTTGGGAGGGGACACAGAATAACTAATAAACAATAGATTTGTGTAACTCGGTAAAAAAGAAACTATCTAGCACGGTATAGGAAATGAGAGTATGGACTCTGTGTGTGTGTGTGTCTGTGTGTGTGTGACACTGGTCAGTAAAAACTTAAAGGAGATAAGGGAGCGAGTCACAAAGGTATCTTGGGGAAAAGGCCAAGGAATGAGGGCATCTAGGACAGTGGTCGGCGAACTCATTAGACAACAGAGCCAAATATCAACAGTACAACGATTGAAATTTCTTTTGAGAGCCAAATTTTTTAAACTTAAACTATATAGGTAGGTACATTGTTATTAACTTAATTAGGGTACTCCTAAGGCTTAGGAAGAGCCACACTCAAGGGGCCAAAGAGCTGCATGTGGCTCACGAGCCGCAGTTTGCCAACAACGGATCTAGGATCTAGAATGGCAGTGAGGAAAGAAAGGCGAGGCAAGGGCTTGAGTCTTAGATGAAGAGAGTAGAGAGGTCTAGGTAGAGAGAGAGAAAGAGAGAGAGAAGGTAGGAAGCTATTCCAAGAGGGAAATTCCTGAGCTTGGAATCTTAGAGATTCATAGCTCTTATCTTAAACTCACTCCCTTTCCTCACGGAACTATTTTAAGTTTCCAATTCCACACGTCTCTAAGGTGCAGCCCTTTCCCTGCCTTGATTTCAGAACATGTGCTATGTAGCATAGTGAAAATTAGGATATTGTAGGAGAAAAGTCCTTGATAAAAAATTTAAAGAAGAATTGAGTGACTCACACATTCAAATTAAAAATAGAGAATTTTAAAGCATGTAATTATACAAATAGGATGATCATAATTTTGCCAGATAATAACATAGTCCAAAATCAAATGCATAGAAAAAGAAAAAGGGGAGAATGAAAGAAAACACCAAAATATCTACTATGGCTGGCTGTCTTTGGCGGGACTACACAAGCTCTTTTATTTCTTTGTTTCTCCTTATTTTACTTTTATAATGGCTGAAGAATCTTTTACTTAAAAATAGAATAGGTTTTTCTCTCAATTTTTGTTTAAGTACTGTCCTGATAGAAAGGAAGGGAATACAATGGCCGAAGGATATTCTATATAATAAAAGAGATAATACGCAAATTGACCATCACTCCAACATACAAGATGGCCGCCCCCATGTGGTCAAAGATGGCCGGCAGGGGAGGGCAGTTAAGGGTGACCAGGCCTGCAGGGGAGGGCAGTTGGGGGTGACCAGACTGGCAAGAGAGGGCAGTTAGGGGTGATCGGGCCAGCAGGGGAGGGCAAGTGGGAGCGACCAGGCCTGCAGGGGAGGGCAGTTAGGGGGGATCGGGCCAGCAGGGGAGCAGTTAGGCGTTGATCAGGCTGGCAGGGGAGTGGTTAGGGGGTGATCAGGCTGGCAGGGGAGTGGTTAGGGGGTGATCAGGCTGGCAGGGGAGTGGTTAGGGGGTGATCAGGCTGGCAGGGGAGTGGTTAGGGGGTGATCAGGCTGGCAGGGGAGTGGTTAGGGGGTGATCAGGCTGGCAGGCAGAAGCTGTTAGGGGCAATCTGGCAGTCAGGCAGGCGAGTAGTTGGGAGCCAGCAGTCCTGGATTGTGAGAGGGATGTCCACTGGGAGCGGGCCTAAACGGGCAGTTGGACATCCCTCGAGGGGTCCCAGATTGGAGAGGGCGTAGGCTGGGCTGAGGGCCACACACACACACACCCGTGCATGAATTTCATGCACTGGGCCTCTAGTCCTATATAATAAAGAGCTAATATGCAAATGGTCATAATGCCCTCAGACACTTAACACTGGGGAGTGAGGAATGGGGACCAGCCAAGCTGCGGCCCGGGAGAGGGACAAGCCACCCACCCTGTGGTCCCAGGTACCTGTGGCTGCGCCCCGGGTGAAGCCACCCACCCACAGTCCCCTGCAGCTGCAGCCAGCTCAGGCAAAGCTGGCCAGGGTCCTGGGTGCCTGTGGCCGGCCAGAGGGAGGGAAGCCTGGGTCCCAGGTGCAGGGCGAGGCAGAGGTGGTTAGGGGAAATCAGGCCAGCAGGGGAGCAGTTAGGGGTGATCAGGCTGGTAGGGGAGCAGTTAGGGGCAATCAGGCAGGCAGTCAGAGGGTTTAGGGGCAATCAGGCAGGCAGGCAGGCGAGCAGTTAGGAGCCAGCAGCCCCGGATTGCTAGAGGCAGTTGGACATTCCCCTAGGGGTCCCGGATTGGAGAGGGTGCAAGCCGAGCTGAGGACAACACCGCCCCCCCCCCCGCACAAACTTCATGCACCAGGCCTCTAGTAAAAATATAATTAACATAAAAAATAAAAATAGTAAAGGTAGTATGAGAAGATACTCAACATGACTAGTAACCAAAGAAATGAATGTTGAACCTTTAAAAATTTTATCTTTTTTCCTCATTATATTGGCAATTAAAGAAATGTTTGTAATGTGGAACTGAAAAAAAAAATGGAGGCAAAGAAACCATTAAGGAAATGATTCAACAAAATTGCCTAGAACTAAAGGAAATAGAGCCCATTGAGTGACCATCAGCATGGATGAAAATAGACTCACATCAAGGTATAGGTTCGCGAAATTTCACAACACAGGGAACATAAATAAAATCCTACAAGCTTCTAGAGAGAAAAGAAAACAGCTTATATAGAAAAAGGATCATGAATCAAAACAGTTCTGGACTTTTCAAAGGTAAAACTTGACACTAAAAGGAAGTGAAGAATTGTTCTCAAAATGTCAGAATAAAAATTATTTTCAACCTCCAACTAACTGTCAATCAAATGAAGATACAACAAAGATCTTTTTAAGAGCTCATAAATTTACCTCTGATTTACTCCTTTTTAAGAAGGCAACTGGAGGGTGTGCACCATGAAAATTAAGGAGTAAACCAAGAAAGAGAACTGCAGGAAGAAGAAACAAGGAAAGAGGACATTTAGGGTGATGTTAAGGGATGATCCCAAACGGCAGCCAACCCAGATCAGAGCAGAAGTCTCCAGGAGAAAATTCTTCAGGAACGTGACTTGATAAACACCTGCTGTTTCTAAACATGTTGAGAGGATGTTAAATGATTAACAGGGGCTTTGCAGTTGGGTCAGTAGTATGTTGAAAATAAGCAAATAAAAATAGGTAATTATTAACTCCAGGAAAAAGCAAATTTGTACAGGAAAGAGAATATAAATCATAGTATGAGTTTGAATAATGTCTAAATGGTCCTTAGAATGTAAACACATCTCTCTAATCAAAGCTGTGGAATGACTGTATTGGGAGGACGGGGGACTGGGAAGGGCTTGTGTAGAGCAGGGAAAAGAAAGCTAAATTCTTTTTCTTCATAGAGGGAAGTTAATAAATAAAGCCAGATACTTCTTCTCCCTGTAGGCACTCTTTTTTCTGGGTGGGAATTTATTAGAAAGCCAAATAACCTGAGGATAAAAGTGATATACCAAGGATAGCTGAATGCAAAGGCAGAATCTGAGTCTTTTGTGATTTAGCATTGAATTAACCAGTCCTGGAATCTACTGCAATCTACTGGGTGTTCAAGGACCTCAGTGATGACACTGTAAATGTCTATGGTTTCCACATTCAAGTACTTTGCACAACTATCCCTACACGTTGGCATATCTTCTACATAAGATTTTCTATAAAGCTCTATAAGCAAAGAAAAAGTCAATGTTAATGACAAGATACATCATTATTAAGCACTGACAATGTTCCATATCCTTTAGACTACCTGAAGATTGATAGGCCTTCCAGACTATGAATTTTACTGCCTATTGTCTTAAATCTTTGCATACACAGAATTATTTAAAGAAAAAAAATACTTCACTTAAAATAGCCTCTGATATTTGTATACAAGTTCAGGCTTTTAAAGAATAAGTTCACACATGAGAAGTTACTATTCTAAAGAAACACATTATTATGTGCTAGCTACTTCAGAAATGCTACACTAATGAAATGAGTAAGGCCACGTAAATTTCTACAAGGACTTTCAAATATATACGATGCCTCAATCATTATTGAATAGATTTCTATATTAAATATTCAGTGTGGCTATGTTAAGACGGGCCAAGTGTTCTCTAACTGCAGGTACACACACCTGGTATTCCTCTCAGCTCCTGATCTCTCTTTATGCTCAGATATACTTGATCTTGGACTGGAGGTACCAGGTAAATACTGCTTCCATATTTGTTTGGGATTTTAGTATTCTGTCCACTTATCGTATCATGAGGTCTGATTTTGATTGCATGCTCCCATAGACCAAGGAGTGTATCTGTCTCACCTAATTATTACAGAGTTCTGTCACGGTCCTGAGTTTGCCAATCATTCATGCAAACTGCAAGTAATTGGAAAAACGAGTGAGCAGGAGGGGCTCAGTAAGGGGAGGCGGTGATCAGACCCCACTCAGGCATGGAGCCTCGTAGCCATGAAAGCAAGCGCACAGGGGGGCATAGGCCCTCTCAGCACCAGAGAATCACCGAATCTGAATTCTCCTGATGTGGTCACCATTGGCCTGCTACACTCCAAAGATGTATTTCATTTGCATGCCAAGAAATTGGTACAAAACGACTCTTGAACAATGTCTCCATATGTTCCTGACAAAACCCGAAATGGAATTGGAAAGCATTCAACGGGATTGGATTGTCAATAAATGATAAGTAAGAACATCAACATAAAAAGCCTTTGTGTTTGTCTCAATTATTTAATCTCTGCCAGTTCAGATGTGCATCTTCCCTGCTCTGGTGTTAATGAAACTGACATCTGAAGTGAAGCGAGCGGCTTCCATCTCCTTTGGAAATGGAAATGGAGGTGTCAAGGGAGCTCAGAGAATGGAAATGGGGAAATGCTGTTCATCATCATGGCCGCAGAATGCACAGTAATACCACCAGGGCCGTGAATGTGTACAGCGGGTCTTCTGGATGACAGACGTGTTTGTCAGATCCGGCCTTTTGCGCTGATGGTGCCGACAGCCCAGCTGTGGGGCTGTCACTGGAGATGTCTTTTGAGGCTGGATGTGTCCTCAAATTTCCCTTTTATGGCGGTTTTAGGAATATGGAAATTCCATGCTGGAAGGGACCTTAGAAACCACGGAGTCCAGTGCTTTTGTTCTACGAGGAGTAAATATAACCCAAAGAGAGGAGGCAGCTTGCTAAGTTCAAAGTGATGGTTATGTCAGCGGCTAGGACAGAACTCGGGCCTTCTGAGCTCCCACCAGTGCTCTTTCCTCTGCTCTGCAAGGCCTTCTCTAGGAAATTACCTTGTTGCCGGTTAACGCATTGACAAGAGACATCCTTACATGGTGCAGACAGCACATGGTTTAGTGGAGGGGACACGCCCATCCTGTGAAACACAGGTCTAATCTTTTTCTCAGGCGTCCAGACTCCTTGGGGCAGACATGCACAGTTACGTTCTCTTATTTCTGGAGCGTGGGATCATGGGTGATTTTAATTTTCTTTTTGTCTCTTTTTGAAAAAAAAGTTAATACTATTTACATGGTTTCTCCTCTAGTGAGTGTGTATTGCTTTTGTTTTTTAAAAATAAGACAATAAGACAAGCCCTGGCTGGTTTTTCTCAGTGGTTAGAGCATCAGCCTGTGGAACGAAGGGTCCGGTTTGATTCCCGGTTAAGGGCATATACCTGGGTTGCAGCCTGATCCCATGTGCAGGAGACAACTGATCAATGTGTCTCTCTCTTATTGATGTTTCTCTCTCTCTCCCCCACTCCCTCCTTTTCACTCTCTTTATGAACAATGGAAAAAATATCCTCAGGTGAGGATTAACCAAAAAGGATAATAATAATAACAAAAAAAAACAAGACAAAATATTTTAAAGGATTTTAGGGTCCAGGATATGTCCACGGGAATGGGTTGTTGGATCAGAGCAAAGAGCTTTGTAACAGGGGTGAGGGTGGTGTCAACAATTTAAGGCTGGGTTGTCAGCTGTGGGCCAGGTAGATGATGAAGTCACTCATGTTGATGGTGTGAGATGGGTCAGAGAGAAAGCTGGAAGTCAGGGGCCAATGTCTTCAACAAATGGGCAGAGCTGGGAGGGCTGCTGTGGAAATCAGGAAAAATAGGGAGTGAGGTAGATAGATGGCATGGACTTCAGTGATAAATAAAAGTCATGGAAGCAGCAACAAGACCCTAATAGGGGAAGAGGGGTGTGGGTAAGAGCCAGAGCACCACCAAGACAAGAAGGTTGAGTTAATATTTTGTGGTTGAAGGTGTAGGGGAGTTTTCTTTTTTCTGTTTCTTCTCTTTTTATTATGAAATATGACACAGAGGAAAAAGTACAAACTGTTACCAAATGCATGGTCACTTACATGGTCAGTTACAAGCCCGTTCCTGGTGGCCACAATGGACTCCAAGGCAGGGACACTCCTCTTTGATTTCTGTTTACTTAGCCTAGAAACCAGGAGCTAGGGTACAAAGAGAAGACCGGCTTTGGATTCTGCTCTGAAATTAGCCAGAGGGAT
>NW_005356905.1:2040654-2069635 GCF_000412655.1 Myotis brandtii | reverse complement strand
GGGCCGCCGCCAGCAGGTGGTTATCTCCCGAGGAGTCCCAGACTGTGAGAGGGCACAAGTGGGACTGAGGGACACCCCCCCCCAACCCCTCCTCCCCCACCAGTGCACAAATTTTTGTGCACCAGGCCTCTAGTATATATATATTCATTCTTCATCACTGCATCATTGCAAGGTTCATTGTTGGATGACTATGAAGCAACAAAACTAATTTTAAAAATAGTAAATAATTAACATTGTTCTTTAAAATCCCTTCCAGAATCATGTTCTTGTCCTTCCAAGGAGTCACCCAGGTGACTATACATTTATCCTCAAGATCTTACAGTTGCTCCAATCATTTTGAGAAGAACTCTTTCTGCACTGTCTTTTACACACATGAGATAAATCAGTCTCTACCCCACAGTCATCTGTTGGTTGAATCTCTGTGGAGTTAGAGCAAAAGCAGATTGCTCAGCTTGGCCACTCATCTAATTCACCAGACTTGAGTTCTTAGCATTTTTGGCTGCTTCAGAATCTCCATTGGATTTTGATTGTATATAAAACTTCTTAGAATGGTACAAAGCTCTTTAAAATTTGACCTCAGCCTGTTGCACTCCCATATCTCTTGCTGCCTCCCAACTTCATTCATCTCCTACATCCTGCTAATGATATTCTATGTTCCAGTTTCAAAAACTTCACTCTTCCCTAAATCACCATGTTCTTTTGTGCCTTTGCTTCTTTGCCCACAATAACTTTCCACACATCATTGGCCTCCTCATTCTCAGGGTATAAATCAAACATCACCAGATCCAAGTTATTGCTTTCTCTAAGCTCTCTCATCTCCCTGAAAGTATTGCTGCTTTAGCCTTTGTGCTCGAGGAGGATTATTATTATTTTTAGTCTGGCTTCCCCTGTAGAGTGTATGCTCCTTTAGGACCGGCTCCAGGGTTGTGTTGATATGCTATTCCCAGGGCTTCACACTGAGTTAGACACAGGGTAGGGTAGAATGATCCCAACATTAAGTCTCCTTCAAAGGAGATATTTTTAAACATCTGCTACAGACTGGAAGGCTTTAAGCATGTGTGTATTATATGCATACTAGAGGCCCGATGCATAAAATTCATGCAAGAGTAGGCCTTCCATCCTCCAGCTGCCAGCACCGGTTTCCCTCTGGCACCCGGGACCCGGGCTTTGCTCCGGCCCCAACTTCAGCTGGAAGGATGTCTGGAATGACATCTGGTTTAATTAGCATATTACCCTTTTATTATTATAGATTACTCCAGGTGCTGGGTAGTCTGTGGGGACTTACAGATGAAAAGGAGCTAGTCCTTATACCCAAAGAGGTACAGGTTACAGGAAGAGATGAAGAGAAAGCAGGAAGTCAGAAGCCAATGGGGTATGTTGTGGAAGAGCTGAGGAGGAAGGGGGTCCATGTGACCATGACACCTTATGAAGCGGCTTCATTAATCACACATGATTAATAAATACTAGCCCTGTTGTTAAAACAGCAATCTAATTACATGGGGTTTTGAAGGCATCATCTAGGTTTATTTTGACCTCAGCTAACGATCCTTCACTGCCTGTTCCCGATTGCCTGACATTCCATTACAAGCCACCAATTTAGAGAACAGCCTTATGTGCTCCAGAGAGTTCTGTTAAAATATGCACGTGTGTTATTAAGATGAGTTAACAGTACCTCAGAGCCTCCTGACACCTAACTTTTAGGTCATCTTGACTCCTCCACTTCCCACACCTCACACCTCAAGTCAAAGTCCTGAGAATTCTTCCTCGTATCTCTCACATCTGGCCCTTCTTCAGACTCACTGTCACCATTTTAGTTCAGGGAACGACCTCTGGAATATCTTCAGTCTCTCCTCACTGTATTTCATGCCATTGTCTAGTTAATGTACCGAAAACAGTTATTTCCTGTTCAAAAATCTTCAGAGGTTTGCCCACATTTTTAATTTAATATTTAGGGACCTTTGTGAGTGGATTCCAGCTGACTTTTCTAATTTACTGTGGCAGTGAATTAGTTAGGAGATAGATCGAGCAGCTGCAAGAAAACGACCTAATTATGGTAACATAAACAAGCAAAAATCGAAGTAGATGGGCAGGGACTGAGGGAGGCTGCTTTCAAGATGACCCCAATAATTCTTGCCTCCTCCCATCCATACCCTTGTGTAGTTCCCTCCTACCTGCATCAAAGTAAATGAGGAAAAGTATTTTTATTTACATTGTATATATGAGAAACTGATACTCCAAAAAGTTAAGTGATGTGATTGGTGAAAGGGACAAGAATCAGGTGTCCTGATATCAAATCCAAGACTTTGTTTATGATGCTATTCCTTGAGAAGAGAGGAAATTGAATGAATGAAATTAAGCATTTTCCATTCATTCAAATGGTGGCTAACAGAGCCCTCACATCCAGAGATAACAATACACAAATACATATTTACCCTTCAAAATTCTTTTCAGTTAAATACATTAGTAAATGATGAGTAACATCAAAAGGGATGTGGACCCCCCCCCTTTCTCCTCTATCTTTTTAATTAATCAACCCATCCCCTTTTCTGTTGGCTCAGAGATAAAAAGATTTGCATAATATCTGGGTTGCCATGGCTGTTAACGTGCTTGGTTAATTAACTCTTAAAGGAGGAGTCATATAAAAGCCTATAAATGACCACATGAATTGTGCATAAGGGACTCAACTCAAGTCATGCATATAAGATGGGCATTAAGAACACAAACTTGACTCTCTTTTTCTTTTATAAAGACCCCTACACGGGTCTTGCTAGCCTAGTCTGTAGCCCTCTTGTAGAACAAAATGGAATTTGACATAGTGGTTTGAACAAATTTACAAACTGAAGAGCAGTAGCCAAGAAAATCAAGTTTTATAAACACAGTTGGCATCTGACAAATAATAATAATAACAATATGTCTTTTCAAATTTCTGTATATCTTAATAGAACATTATATAATCGTTCACATAGTGACTGATGAAATCCAACCCTTCTTCCACCCAGCTAAGAAGAACCAGTTTTAGACTAGCAAGTGATTTGCTGACAAGCTCAGGAGGCACAGGAGGTTCCAATCCCATCTCCTGTTCTCCCAATTTATTCTCTATGATACCTTTGAGGACAAAACTGAGTCTCAATGGGGATAATTTGCCACAGGAGGGACAGGCCATTGCTAATTTAGGAAGACAGAGATGCAGGGGAGACCCTGGTCTTCATCACAACAACCAAACTCCCTTTCAACTTCAGCTGTCCAAGACCTAGTCCAGTCAGTTCAAACCCATCTTCTCACCAAATTCCCAGGCTATTAAAGATTCAGGGACACCTCAAAGAGAATGTATAAGCTGTCCTTTTGTCTGAGACCCTGAACTTGAGCATGGCCTGGAAAAGAGCACTCCTGTGTTGGTTTGATTGA
Source organism: Myotis brandtii (assembly GCF_000412655.1). Taxonomy (NCBI): domain Eukaryota; kingdom Metazoa; phylum Chordata; class Mammalia; order Chiroptera; family Vespertilionidae; genus Myotis; species Myotis brandtii. The sequence continues at coordinate 2,066,230 of NW_005356905.1, read as the reverse complement.
ACCTTATTTGGGAGAATTTGTTTTTGTCTTTTAACCACATGTAACTTAAAAACAGCTTGCTGATGCTTTCCCATGGTGATCATGGAGAAATCAAGATTTGGGCCAGCTGGCATGCAAGTCCACTCCCAGCCATTGCCATCTCTCACCAGGCTAGGGCAATAGTCCCTGATGTTGCCTCCTTGCCTCCCTTCTCACTCCATACAGCCCATTTTCCACACAGCAGCTGAAACTACCTATAGCTTTTTATCACACTTAGAACAGACTCCAAGCCCCTTAGCCCTGCCTATGAGGCCTTCCATGACATGGCCCTGCCGGGCTCCCGTAAGTAACTTTGTACCACCCTCCTCCTTGCCCATTACTTTCCAACCCTTGGTTTCTTAAACACATTAAGCTTGCTTCTACCTGAGAGTCTTCACACTCCTTCCTTTTACCTGGAATAATCCCACCACTCTATTTTTTCCTTTCCAGCTCCTTGTCATTTCCATTTCTTATTTTATTTTATTTTTTTGTTACTCCTCACTTGAGGATATTTTTCCATTGATTTTTTTTTAGAGTGGAAGGAGTCAGAAGCCAATGGGGTATGTTGTGGAAGAGCTGAGGAGGAAGGGGGTCCATGTGACCATGACACCTTATGAAGCGGCTTCATTAATCACACATGATTAATAAATACTAGCCCTGTTGTTAAAACAGCAATCTAATTACATGGGGTTTTGAAGGCATCATCTAGGTTTATTTTGACCTCAGCTAACGATCCTTCACTGCCTGTTCCCGATTGCCTGACATTCCATTACAAGCCACCAATTTAGAGAACAGCCTTATGTGCTCCAGAGAGTTCTGTTAAAATATGCACGTGTGTTATTAAGATGAGTTAACAGTACCTCAGAGCCTCCTGACACCTAACTTTTAGGTCATCTTGACTCCTCCACTTCCCACACCTCACACCTCAAGTCAAAGTCCTGAGAATTCTTCCTCGTATCTCTCACATCTGGCCCTTCTTCAGACTCACTGTCACCATTTTAGTTCAGGGAACGACCTCTGGAATATCTTCAGTCTCTCCTCACTGTATTTCATGCCATTGTCTAGTTAATGTACCGAAAACAGTTATTTCCTGTTCAAAAATCTTCAGAGGTTTGCCCACATTTTTAATTTAATATTTAGGGACCTTTGTGAGTGGATTCCAGCTGACTTTTCTAATTTACTGTGGCAGTGAATTAGTTAGGAGATAGATCGAGCAGCTGCAAGAAAACGACCTAATTATGGTAACATAAACAAGCAAAAATCGAAGTAGATGGGCAGGGACTGAGGGAGGCTGCTTTCAAGATGACCCCAATAATTCTTGCCTCCTCCCATCCATACCCTTGTGTAGTTCCCTCCTACCTGCATCAAAGTAAATGAGGAAAAGTATTTTTATTTACATTGTATATATGAGAAACTGATACTCCAAAAAGTTAAGTGATGTGATTGGTGAAAGGGACAAGAATCAGGTGTCCTGATATCAAATCCAAGACTTTGTTTATGATGCTATTCCTTGAGAAGAGAGGAAATTGAATGAATGAAATTAAGCATTTTCCATTCATTCAAATGGTGGCTAACAGAGCCCTCACATCCAGAGATAACAATACACAAATACATATTTACCCTTCAAAATTCTTTTCAGTTAAATACATTAGTAAATGATGAGTAACATCAAAAGGGATGTGGACCCCCCCCCTTTCTCCTCTATCTTTTTAATTAATCAACCCATCCCCTTTTCTGTTGGCTCAGAGATAAAAAGATTTGCATAATATCTGGGTTGCCATGGCTGTTAACGTGCTTGGTTAATTAACTCTTAAAGGAGGAGTCATATAAAAGCCTATAAATGACCACATGAATTGTGCATAAGGGACTCAACTCAAGTCATGCATATAAGATGGGCATTAAGAACACAAACTTGACTCTCTTTTTCTTTTATAAAGACCCCTACACGGGTCTTGCTAGCCTAGTCTGTAGCCCTCTTGTAGAACAAAATGGAATTTGACATAGTGGTTTGAACAAATTTACAAACTGAAGAGCAGTAGCCAAGAAAATCAAGTTTTATAAACACAGTTGGCATCTGACAAATAATAATAATAACAATATGTCTTTTCAAATTTCTGTATATCTTAATAGAACATTATATAATCGTTCACATAGTGACTGATGAAATCCAACCCTTCTTCCACCCAGCTAAGAAGAACCAGTTTTAGACTAGCAAGTGATTTGCTGACAAGCTCAGGAGGCACAGGAGGTTCCAATCCCATCTCCTGTTCTCCCAATTTATTCTCTATGATACCTTTGAGGACAAAACTGAGTCTCAATGGGGATAATTTGCCACAGGAGGGACAGGCCATTGCTAATTTAGGAAGACAGAGATGCAGGGGAGACCCTGGTCTTCATCACAACAACCAAACTCCCTTTCAACTTCAGCTGTCCAAGACCTAGTCCAGTCAGTTCAAACCCATCTTCTCACCAAATTCCCAGGCTATTAAAGATTCAGGGACACCTCAAAGAGAATGTATAAGCTGTCCTTTTGTCTGAGACCCTGAACTTGAGCATGGCCTGGAAAAGAGCACTCCTGTGTTGGTTTGATTGAACCTTATTTGGGAGAATTTGTTTTTGTCTTTTAACCACATGTAACTTAAAAACAGCTTGCTGATGCTTTCCCATGGTGATCATGGAGAAATCAAGATTTGGGCCAGCTGGCATGCAAGTCCACTCCCAGCCATTGCCATCTCTCACCAGGCTAGGGCAATAGTCCCTGATGTTGCCTCCTTGCCTCCCTTCTCACTCCATACAGCCCATTTTCCACACAGCAGCTGAAACTACCTATAGCTTTTTATCACACTTAGAACAGACTCCAAGCCCCTTAGCCCTGCCTATGAGGCCTTCCATGACATGGCCCTGCCGGGCTCCCGTAAGTAACTTTGTACCACCCTCCTCCTTGCCCATTACTTTCCAACCCTTGGTTTCTTAAACACATTAAGCTTGCTTCTACCTGAGAGTCTTCACACTCCTTCCTTTTACCTGGAATAATCCCACCACTCTATTTTTTCCTTTCCAGCTCCTTGTCATTTCCATTTCTTATTTTATTTTATTTTTTTGTTACTCCTCACTTGAGGACATTGATTTATTGATTTTTTTTTAGAGTGGAAGGGAGGGGTGGGAGGGAAGAGAGAGAGAGAGAGAGAGAGAGAGAGAGAGAGAGAGAGAGAGACACATCGATTGGTTGCCTCCTGTATGCACCCCATCCTGGGCCAGGGATCATGCTTGCAACTGAGGTACATGCCCTTGACCAGAATCAAACTTAGGACCCTTCAATATGAAGGCCAATGCTCTATCCACTGAGACAAACCAGCCAGGGCTCCATTTCTTATTAAATGTCACTTCCCCCAGAGCATCCTTCTCTGACCATCCGATCTGAATTAATAGTTCTAGCACATGACTTGGTTTTATTTTCATCTTATTGCTTCCGGATATGTCATTGTTTGTAATTTGATCTGTTTTATTGTGTGGCGTTACCCTTCCAAACTGTCAGCTGCAAAGGCAGACACCTCATTGTCTAATTCTCCATTGTGGCTCCAGCACTAGAACACTCAGCTGGCACTAGGACACACTCGGTGTTTGTGGAGTGAACAAATGAATGAATAAGTGCCTTTGTTTTAATTTGGATCAGTCATATGAGAAAAATATGTTGGTTTATTTCCATGGAATTGATTCAGTCATTTCATAAAAACAAATCTTTCCCAGTTAATATCAATTCATAGTTGAATAAAAAAATTACTAGGAAATTTAGCTTTAGAAAATTAGTGTGCTATTCCCCTCACAGGTCCAATTCAATGGATTCAGACAACTGAAAACGTCATTCGAGTTACAATTGCTGGTCTTGGGATTGCCTTATCTTTCTCTGGGCTCCAAGGACCCAACACAAGTCCTGTGTCCTCTGTAAGTTTTTGACCTCCCAGCCCACAGAATTGCTCTCTTTCTTGGATGGCCCCTCCTTTCATAGCACTTAGAATTTTAGTCACTCCTCAGGACTTGGGCAGAGGTGGCTATTAGGTAGTCTCTGCTCTTTGGGGTGAATTTGCACGTAGGCAGAGTGAGGCTTGGTGCCCTTTTATTTCTCCTGGGCTCCTATTTCTCCTGGGCTCAATCGTGGACTTTTTAGCACAGCATTTGTCCTGTGGATATTGTGTTGACCTCTTGACCCAACTCCAGTGTGTTTTTTTTTTTTTCCCCTCCAGTTTTGTTTTAAATGAATGTCTGCTCCTTGCAGGGGTAGGGCCCTAGGATAGTCTGACCCCAGTTGTGGCCATGGTCAGTGGCAGTGGGCAGGGCAGCGTTCAAAGGGGGAACTCTTTCCAGGATGTCCCAAATGTGGAGGGCGCTTCCCCTTTCCCTTTCAGTTGAGATAATTCAGTGAAGTCATTCTTAGCCAGAAATAAGTTGTAAAAAGGCAAGAACTAGATCCCTTTACCTCCCACCATAGCTTTCCACAAAAGAGGGAGATCCTCCCAGCTGAGATCAAGTCTCATTTTAGCTGATACTACTGGGCAACCCACAATAATCCCCCTCCACAGCCAGGAACCCATTAGCATCTCTTTACCAGATACGTGATGATGCACGAGCAAGTCTCCAGACATCTTCCCCTGTAAAGGGGTTTGAATCTGGGAGAAATCAAGTCCTTAGTATAAAGATATGGTAAAAATCTTACTTTTCCTAAGAGCAGACGAACATTTCCCTCTTTGTAGAGAAACGTGTTGCTATCAGGTAATTCTTTTGATAAGACACTTGGAAAGAAGGTGGGGCATCTGAGCTACAGTCTTGACTCCTGGGATTGTCTTATAAGGAAGGTGGATTCAGATGATTGAAAAGTTCAAAGAAATTCCTGCCCCCAAATCTCTCATTGATAAGGAGATTAATTTTTTTTTCCTTGAAAGCCTTTCTGCCTTTCAGAACTTTTATTAAAACATAACTCTCCCAACTAGGGGTAAACTCTAAGTCATTCATCAGGTGGTAGATTACAGACCCTCAGGTACACTCCATGGAGTCCTATACTAATATAATAACCCCACAGTATAGAATTTACCATGTTGCTTTTTTCCATGGTTGTAACCCCACCAGGTTGATAAGGACTCTAGAAAGCAGACAGTTTATCTTATCCATCTGTTCTCTCCCAGGCCTGGTACAGTGCCTGGCACGTGATAGGTCCTTGATAAATACATACTTCTGAATGAATGACCAACATTGCTAGATGCTTCCAAGTCTGGAAGCCAGCTGAGCTGAGGAGTAGACCACAGATGCTGGCCCAAGAATGGTTGTGGGGAGAAGGCCTCTGGTAAGAAAGGGAAGAGGATCCCTAGACTTCTGAATCTTTCCCCCTTGGCCACACACAACGCAGATGGTGAGGAGAGCCGCTTCAGCGGGCAGAGAGTGAAATTTCTCAGAGGATGCCATGGACATGTTTGAAACACTTTCTCTCTCCTCTGTGACTGTGACAACTCAGCAAAGCCATTTCATCTCCTCACTAATCAGTAACATTCTCTCCCTGCTAAAGCATTTGGAGTGTGAATTCTAATGATAACTCTGGGAACTGCTCCTGCAATAAACCCAGGGAATTAATGCGGGCTGCAGGGCCGGCTGGGCCGAGATCATGGCAGTTTGATTTTCTCAGGTCACAGCTCCCCCCGAAAGGAGAAAGCGGTGGTTCCTCACCAACCGCATGCTGGGGACTGAGGCTTGTGGGGGCTGCGGGATGGCCCCCACAGTGCGGGCTGTGATAGAACTCGGGCCCCAACACCGGGCAGCTCCCCATGCCTTCCAAACACATGATGGAACAGGACCGGCAGCTCGGCCAGCATGTACCACCCCCTAGAGCAGAGGGTGGTCAGCTCAGCAGGATGTGTTCTGAAAGAGTTGGCAGCATGCTGTCAAGATTGGGAGGCGTGTGGTTCCTCTGGAGACTTTCTGGGAGCTTTTGCTGCTTCTGTGCAGGTTTAGAAACAACAGACACCACCAATCCTTATTAAGCGCCTACTGTGCTCTGTGCTAAACATAGTTCTAAGTGATTATACACACATGAATTCACCCAGCGCTCATAACAGCTGATGAGTACGATTATCGCCCCCATTTTACAGATAGGAACTCTAGAAAGAGGGGCACAGTGTAAGGGCTACTCCTTAGCCATCCTTTTGCCATTTCAGAGTGACATTTTATAAAAAGGTCTCAGGTTTTGGATTTCCCAGCTCAGAGGGTCTCTATCTTGCTGTCTCCTCCCTCTCCACGCCCCCCTCACCCTAACCTTTCCTTTCCATGGTATGTCTGGCAGTTGACTCTGACCTCTGTCTGAGTGTCCTGGGTTCTGTACCCATAGCCACAAGCCAGCCCTACCCCAGCATCCAGCTGGCCTCTTACCCCTACCAGGGGTCAGGTGGGTGGTTTCACAGGCTGCCAGGGTCGGCAGTGGAGCACATGGTTGGTGGGAACAGCAGGTCCTCTTGTGAAAGCAGGTACTAGCACCTGGCAGGTCTCCGTATGTAGGAGAGATGGATTGCTGAAATTCGTGGCGATGAAGTTAGATGTGGGTTGACTGGCAAGTCAGGAGTATGAGATGCAGTAGCTGAGTGGTGGCTAAATGATGCAAATGCAGAAGGGAAAAGATAGAAGGTGCGGAATTGCTCTGCTCTTGTTTACTCCAATGCTATCTGCCTCTCTTCTATCCAATCTATGAAACTGGACTAACCTCCTACTTTTTTTAGACTTTATTTTTTAGGTTTTTATAGACTTTTTTTTAAAGAGAAGTTTTAGATTCATAGCAAAATTGAGTAGGAAGTGCAGAGCGTCCCTATATTCCCCCTGTCCCTACCCACATGCCCTGTTTCTCCCACTGTCAACGTCCCGAACCAAAACAATACATTTGTTACAATCAATGAACCTACATGAACACACCAATATCAGACACCACAGTTTACATCAGGGTTCACTCTTGGTGTTGTACATTCTGTGTTTGGATGAATTAATAATAACATGTGTCTATTATTACAGGATCATACAGAATAGTTTCACTGCCCTAAAAATCCTCTGTGCTCTGCCTACTCATTCCTCCTTTGCCCCTCACCCTTGGCAACCACTGATCTTTTTACTGTCTTCCTAGTTTTGCCTTTTTCAGAATGTCATGGAGTTGGAACCATACAATATGCATGCAGCCTTTCATGTTCAATGTCCTACTTTTCATTTTTCAATCACTTCCCATGTTGCACCCTTTTCAAATCCAGGGTTTGGGTCCCTAGGTATCTGGGTAATCACATAGTGGGCACAGCCTGTAGGGTGTCCACATAGAGAGAAGGACTGGGGACGCTGAGAGGCAGTGCTAGGGATCTCCGAGGGCCAGAGATTCCCTTCTACTCTACCTAATGCTGCGACTGCCCTTTATGTTAGGATGCTGAAGTTCCCTGTTGAAATACAAGCATAGCATGTGGAAGGGATGATATACGTTATTAAACATTAACATGCTGACTCACATTAGATGAGCACAAGAACTAAAGGGTAGTATGAGTCCAGGGGAATGTGCCCCAAAGGGAGCCCAGGGACAGAGGGAGGGGTTCCCTGGGCTGTATGTACTGCACAGTCTGAACTCCTGGGAAAGTGGAGAAAGGTAGATAAAACATGGTCTAGTGGAAAGTATACACAGAATGAAGGGTTCCTTCATATAGTAGTTACTTATGTCTGTGGATCAAATTACCCCCAAAACTTAGTAGTTTGGAACCATAAACAATTGTCATCTCACAGTTTCTGTGTCAGAAATTTGAGAGTGGCTTGGCTGGGTAGTTCTGGCTCAGAGCCCCTCATGAGGTTGCAGTCAAGATGTTAGCCGAGGCTGCAGCCATCTCAACACTGATGGGCAGGTCCCCTTCAAGATGGCTCACTCATAAGGCTGTTGGCAGAGCCCTCAGGTCTCTGTTGGCTGTGGGAAGGTCTTCTCCCTGGCCCCACTGTTGTTCTCTTGGGGGGGGGGCTGCTTGAATGCCCTCCTAGCATGGCCACTGGCTTCCCCCAGAGTGAACAATCAGGAGAGAGCAGGGAGAAGGCCACAGTGCCTTTCGTGACTGGCCCACTACACAGTCATGCCTACCATGTCCCATTTCTTAGAAGCGAGTCACGGAGTCAAGTCCATGCTGAAGGGAAGGCTCTACTTTTTTTAAAGGAGGAATTTTGGAGAATTTGTGGATATATTTAACACTATGATCCCTCTGCTGTCTATACTTACACAGTCGGACTCCTGGAGTGAAAGGACAGAGAAATGTGTCGTGGAGAGAATCATCTATTTGCCATCCAAGACCTGGCTCGAGTGGCCTTTCCATTCACCAGTGATGGCTCCTAGAAAATCTCACATGCTGTGAACCTGGATTTCCATAGTCAGAATGACCCGGACAATATGCCCTGCCCACAAGCTGCAGAGAGCCTTACAGAGGGCTAAGGGTGATGCTTTTGAAATCTTCTCTGTATGTCACAAAATGCTATGCAGACTCAAGCTTCTATAGTCATGCTAACTTTATAGTTTGCATGTGTGGTTGAGGGAAACATTCATAGCAAAATTCACACAAGCATTTCTGCCTCCCCTGCGGGCAGCATCCAAATCTCTGCCTCTTTCTCATCCTGAAGTGCAGGTCACAGAGTTCCGGCCCAGGTCTGTTTCAGGATCAGGGAGGCATTCACAGGGCGAGGCCTGGTTAGCATGCCCCTTCCTGAGCCCCTCCAGATGCCTGGAAACATTTCATGCAGGTTGTGGTCCTGTTTCTTGTAGAAACAAGCTGAAGTCATCTACAATTAGGATCATCAGACTCCAATTCAGAAAGCAGAGTTTGTGTTTTGTGTCCTTTCTCCCTATTGTTAAGCCATACTTGATTTCTGCTTTATTTACTGGCCTGGTGGCAATTTTTTATTGAAATGATGTGAAGACAGATTTGTGTGCTGCGAATACTGTGTTTTTCCTCCTTGCACGCCCTTCCATTGGTTATTGCATTCCAGGTCCCTTTTTAAAGGAATTCTTTGTGATTGAGTCATCGAGCGCTGGAAAATGTATACCTTAGGGGCCTAGAATGAGGAGTTCAAATGATGTGTTTGTTCCAAGGGACTCTGTAATGGTCACCTCCACCCACCTAAATGTTTTCCATGTTGGGAAGAAGCTTGGAAATGTAAATGAGAACAGACTTTAAAATTTTAGGGAGCAGTCAGTGACATCAGCTTCAGCAGCGTTGCTGCCCAAGAAGGCACCATCTGAAATATCTCTGGATGTACACTTCCGAGGGAAGAAAAGACCTTGCAGACTGGAAATGGGCTCCTGCCACGTTCATCGTAACCTTTATTTCTCGACCAGGCCAGGCCCTCCAGCTGATCCCGGGCGGCGTTCAGTCGTGTGATGCCTGAACATGGCACTATCTGTTTAGGTTCTTGGTCTACCCAGCATTTCCACTCTTTTGGAGCATGAGGGACCATCATAGATTGAGCCCAGATTATTTTCAGGGCAAATTTCCCCTTGTGACATGGCGTGGGGATTCCTGTTGTCTCAGGAAATTCAAAACTCTTATAGTAAAGTCAGTTTAAATTCTCTGGAAAATATATAAGAACAGAGGATAAATTAAAAAGAACACAAAACAAACAAACAAACAAACAAACAAAAAGAAAGAAAAGGTTGGGGAAAGTAAAGAAATGAGGGATTAACATGGCTCCAAAGTTGAAATCACTTATTTCCCCTTCTTTTTTGTGGCAGAGATTGCCAGTGGCCTTGACGTCAGATCTGCTCTTCTTTTATACTCTAGAACCACAGAAACATGCCTCTAGTTTTTAGATGGCCACAAGGTCACCCAACACCTCTTGCAGCGAGGTGCACCATGTGACTAAGTTCCGGACAGGGGCACATTAAACAGAAAGAGCGTCTGCATCTTCCCGGAAGTTTCTTTAAAAGACGTGGTGCATGCTCTTCTCTTCTTTCCTTCTTCCCAATGACTGGAATACAGATGTGATGGCTACAATTGGAACAGCCATCCTGGATCAGGAGATGATGTTGGAAATGGAAACCACATACAGCAGAGCCATAGGATAAAAGCAGCCTGGATGAACACCATGGAGCACGATGCCAGCCCTAGCCCGTCCATCATCCCTATACATGCAACTGAAAGGTGGTCCAGCTGGCATCTTCATTCTACCATGTTGCCTTTTGGTGTTGTGGCCACGGGAGCAGTGTCACCTGGTGGTTTAGAATGCTAGCTTTCAAAATCAGGTGATTTGGGGTTGAAATCCTGGCTTCACCACTTATGAACTGTATGACCTTGGGCAAATTACTTAATCTCTCTGTTATGATCATGTATTGCTGTGTAACAAATTTCCCCCTATTCTGCATACTCATACATTTCAGGGTCAGAAATGTAGACAGGGCACAGCAGTTTCATCTCTGTTCCCTGATGTCTGGGGAACTCAATGGCTGGAAGACTCAATGGCTGAGGGTAACTCGACAGCTGGGGACTGAAATCAAATGAAGGCTCATTCACTCACACATCTGACTGTTGATGCCACCTGTTCGCTGGGACCTCCAATGGGACCTCAACTGGGACTGCCAGCCAGAGCACCTACACATGGCCTTTCTATATGGTGGTTGTATTCCAACAGCGAGTATCCCTAGAGAGGACCAAGTGGAAACTGGACCTCCTATGCTAGCCTCACATTCACAGAAGTCACACATTCTGCTCATTGAGACAACCACACAGTCCCACCCAGGTTCTAGGGGAGGGGAGATAAACACCAAGACTTGATGGAGAAGCAGCAAAGTTCTTGAAGAACGTGCATGACTGGGAATATTATTGTAGCCAGTTTTGGAAAAGAGAGTCAGCCATATTCTCTAAAGCCTTCAGTTCTTCATCTGCAAATGAGGATAACCGTATCTACCTGATAAGGCAGGGTGGCATTAGGAGTATTTAACTATGAGCACAGCATGGACACTGACCCATTCACAGCAGTCACCAGGATTAACACTTCAGTCTCAGATCATGGAACAGTTGTGGAGGTCCCCAGGGGAGAGGAAAAGGTGCATGGGGAGCGACGCTTAGTGGCTGACACTTAGTGGTCTCAGGGCAGGGAATACAGACCACCAGGAAAGAAGCAGGTCAGTAGCTTAATAACCTACTGTTGCATATAGGCTGAATGTCAGCTCTGCTCACATCATTTTGAGGATTGAGTAAGACACTGCATATACAGCACTTGGCACATGGTAAATACAGAATAAACAATGATTATTGTTATAGCTATTTCTGGTACTTTCCCATTTTAATATGCAGCATAGAAATTAAAATCTGAAAAACAGGGGACCCCCTAATGTCTTATCTATTTAACATGAGGACACATGTCTCCGCTTCCCCAAGAGCTTGTAGACCATGTGAGTATCTAAGGTCTTGAATAAATCAAGTGGATGACCTTTCAATAGATAGATTATTCTTGAGAAATAAGGACTCTGGTTTTTTCCCCCTCTGGTTGGAAACCATGAGTCAATGACAGTATTGCTCTGTATTAGTTTCTTCAACAGCTGTACAAAACTTGAAAATTTCCTAGATGTTTGCTACACATTGTCAGCAAATTGATACGATAAAGGAATAGAAACAAGAGTATTACCCAGCTGTAATTTCAGAAGGGATTTCTGTGGCTTCATAGAGAAGTGTGCTTTGTACCATAGGGCCCTATATCCTAAAATTAGAATAGGCCAAAAGAGACAGAGTCCAGATCTATAGTTCCTCCTAGAATAGGAACCTTCTTTAATAATGAAATTATGCTCACAGAACCTGACTCACTAGCACATTTCCTGGACATGAAGGAGGCCCCCAGTGTTGGGCTGGTCGATATCTGAATTCTCAGGAAAAAGGCTGATTGATGTTGAAGAATTTTCCACAATGTGGGGTAGCCCTATTTTCTGCCAAGCCACATCAGCTGGGAAAGGTCAGATGAAGGGTTGGCTAATAATGGTGACAGGAACAAAAGCTGATGTTAGCTTTGAGCACCTGTCCAACAATCTGGGTCAGAACACCCCTTCAAATTCTCCTTCCCTCTGTCTCTGGGGACTCCATAGTTCTCAGAGGTGCCTTTTAGAGTATTTCTGCTGCAGCTGTAGGCTCCATACCCTGTTCCCACCAACCAGTCTGAGCAGGAGCTGCTGCAGCCATGGTCCCCTTCAACTTGGGGAATGACTTAAGGCTACCTCTGTGCAGCCATTGCTGTCTGGAGGTTCACTCTGTGGACTGAGGTGGGCAGTCACTCCACTAGGGTCACATCACCCGAATTAGCACAGAAAACGTGCTGTGTAGCCTGGCACTAAATTCCCTGGGGGCAAGGTTAGGGGACAGCTGAGGGGTGTCATGTGCGTGGCATCCAGAAATGTCTCTCCTCACCACTTGGTTTCCAGTGTGGCACCCCAGCTTCTTCTCTGGCCTCTGGGTAGTTTCTGATCCCCCCCACCCCGGGTCCTCTCTGAGAGTCCAGGCCTGCTATTGCCCCTCCCTTTTTTTGTTGAGCAGCCCCCTCCCCAAACACAGAATTGCTTTTTCCTCCCACAGGTATTCTTCACCTTCTCAGGCAAATAACTGGCCTCCTGGTCACTCTCACTGGGGGCCACCATTTATTAGATGGGAACACACGTCTCTTGGATCCTTGACTGTAATTTGGTGACCTTCACTTAACCCTGGTAATCAGTGGAAGATGAATTTTAATTGGGTTCAAAGCCAGACATTTACCGTGCAAGCAAATCTCATTAACCCCCTGTTTAATGAGAGCCTTTACTAAAGTTAAATGTGGTACTTCACTTGACTCATCTTAACTGATAGCAAATTCACTCTTTTTTTGTTTGACAAACATTTACCAGGTGCCTACTGCATAGGAAGCACTGAGTTGTGGGGACACAGCAAAAGTAAATAGTTCCCAGCATAAGGTGCTAATAGTTTGGTGAGAGAGAACTGAAGAGGTGGTGATGGTCTCCAGTGGTCAGGCAGAGAGGGAAGCAGTGCCAGGTCCTCACTCAGCATGGGCTCTCCAACCCAAGAGATGATCAGAAATTTAAGATGGTTTGAAGCCTTCTTGGGTGGTTAGGAAAAAGGTTTCAGGAGATGGTCCCTTGTGTGTTTCTCTGCCTCTGTGGATGGAAAATAGGGAGGGCGTTTTGGAGACACGGTAAACAAACCTAAAAGGTTCTCAAACTTCTCCTGGGAGCTAAGCTGCATTCACAGGAAGCAAAACTTTGGAAGGGTCTCCATTTAGCCCAGTAATTGTGGAAATTCAATTGTCTGTATTTTGAAGAAAATTTTTATTTCAAGGATCAAGGCCAGTGTTTCTCCAATGTTTTTAGACTATGATTTTTTTACATTGTGTTCCAGTAAATATGTACTGAAAAATGATTTCTAACTAAAATTGTTTCATAAAACAATACTTAATCATACTGCGTTGAATATACTCTGTTTTCTCTCTTGGTCTTATCCCCTTCCTCTCTCTCTCTCTCTCTCTCTTTCTCTCTCGTTGGTTACTACCCACTAAATTGACTTAACAGATAACTAATGCTTTTTAAAATCACGGCTCTGGATCACTGAATGCAAAGTCTTGAATTGCCAATCATCCCTTCCCAGTAGCTGAGTGACTCAGCTACTGAGCTTTGCTCACCATGTCTACAAGGCAATTAGAGCCCAGGTGGGATCACTGGCTGGGTCAGGATGGCTTACCTAGAGTACCATTCTGTTCTGTAAAATTGGGTGAATTTATTTTTCTGCCTGTGGTTGGTGAAGCTTTCAAAACTGACCAGAGCAGGCAGTTGGTCTTGATGTATCATGTAACAGCTTTATTCTATAACTAGAGGCCCGGTGCATGGATTCGTGCACTGGTGGGGTCCCCCAGCCTGGCCTGCAGAGATTGGGCTGAAACCAGCTCTCCGACGTCCCCCAAGGGGGTCCCGGATTGTGAGAGGGCAGTTCTCGGGTGAAACACCCCAGGATCAGGCAGCCTACTCTCTGGTTCCTGGTGCGTCACCTGAGAACCACAACTGCCAAGTCACCGCAGCTCAGCAGCTCCTGCGTTGGCCATTTGGCTGGTCGGCCAGTTGCTTAGGCTTTTATATATATAGATACCCAGAGCTTTTTTTGCACATTAAAACTAAACACTTGGAAATTACTTCAAATAGTATCTGGAGCCATTTTATTTATTTTATTTTTGCTTTTCAATTTTTTTTATTTTTCAGTTATATTTCACATACAATATTTATTAGTTTCATGTTACAACAAAGTGATTAGACATCTATATAACTTATAAAGTGATCACCCTGTTAAGCCTAATTCCCATCTTACACCATGCAAAGTTATTACAATATTATTGATGACATTCCCTATAATGTACTTTAGATTCCCCACAACTGTTTTTATAACTGGCTCTTTGTACTTCTTAATCCCTTCACCCATCCCCTCTGGAGCCATTTTAGAAAAATAAACTTCAGAATCACTTTGTTCTCATAAAGAATACTCAAGTCATGTTTAATATGTTTTCATTTCTTGGACTTGAGCCTCAGTAGTGTTATAAAAACCCATTCAGTGTGGTGTAGTGGTCAGGTTTATGCTTGGAAGTCTGTGTCTCAGTTTGCTCCTCTGTTAAGTGGGGGTAATACCAGTCCTGTTTTCACGGGAGTGTTGTAAGGAGTAATGATAGTGTGACTGTAATGAACTTTTCAGAGTGCCTGGCTTATGGCAGATGCATGGTGGTGGTGGAGATTCATTGGTGTTACCATCCTGCATTGCTCCAAAACCTGTTGCCTTCCCTGTCTTGCTCAGGTCAGCAGTCCCTGCCCGTGGCTCTGGGAGACAGTTTTTCTGACTGTAGATACTTGACATATAGACTTCCTTGTTTAGATCCCACTCGGTTCCTCCCTAGGTGACCTCCTTCACTTACTGAAAGATGGGAGAGAACTTTACAATAACAAGGAAGTGAAACTCCATTGCTCTTCCAGAGGACACATAGCAAGGATGCCAGATTCAAACTTCCCATATCTTTATATCAAACTAGAGGCCTGGTGCATGAATTCATGCACGGGTTGGGCCGGCTGGCAGGAGGGGCTATGGGTGGTTGGCTGGTCGGCCCCACCCCCTGGTCGAACTCCCAGTTGAACTCCTGCTTGAACTCCTGGTCGAGGGGACAACTTGCATATTAGCCTTTTATTATATAGGATAATTATCTTTATATGAATTTTCATAAGGATGTCCTCCATGTAGAAAACTCCCCCTAAGTGAGAGATACTGAGAGGGGAATCTAAATCTGCCTGAATTTGGATTAAAATGTGACAATAATGCTCTGTTACTTGGGGAGAGGGACGATGGGGAGAGATAGGGTCCAATGAATAACTGAATTCTGAAAAACATTTAATGCAAAACATTTACTGTGTGTCTCCCATTCATGTTGCACTGAACCATTAGGAGATTACCACTTAATTGAAAGTTAAAATATATTTATACATTAACTTCTAAAAAATAACCCAAGAGTGCCCAGCTAGTGTGGCTCAAGGGTTGAGTGTTGACCTATGAACCAGGAGGTCCCTGGTTTGATTCCCTGTCAGGGCACATGCCTGGATTGTGGGCTTGATCCCCAGTTGGGGGGTGTGTGGGAGGCATCCATTGAATGATTCTCTCTCATCATTGATGTTTCTATCTCTCTCTCCCTCTCCCTTCCTCTCTGAAATCAATAAAAAAATATAGTAAAGACATAAAAATTACTCAAGAGAACTCATGGGCCATTGGATAATGATGCTTCCTGTTTCTTACTTGACACAATGTGTTGTGAGTTGTAGACATTTTCTGAAAGTGGGATAAACCCTAGACAAATATATATTTGGTGAATGAATAAAGAAGTAATTAAAGAACATGTACAAAGGTAAAGAAGAGTATACAAACTCAGGGGTAAATAGACATACAGTCTAGAGAGAGAGAGTTCATCATTTACAGTAAGTTTTGTACACAGGGAAATGCTGAGAAAGCTAGTCTTAGCCTTAGCTGTATTGTTGATACATGTGGACTGTTCTGGTGTCCATGTACTCTGCTCTGGTAGAGAACTAGTTAGTTAGATACTTGGGTTGGCCCATCTACAGCGACATCAAAAAAACTATGGAAGAAGTATAAGGTGCCTGTGGTTGACATCAATACAGAACTCCTGACTTTACAGACCTATATCTACTTATCCATATCTTATATCTATATTATATCTATATCTATATCTATATCTATATCTATATCTATATCTCTTTCTATATATACTAGAGGAGCAGTGCGCAAAATCGCACGAGACTCAGACCCACCGTGCCACCATGGGACCCCAGACCTGCTGCCCTGCCGTGCCGCGAGACCCATCAATGCACCTCCTGGTGACTGGTTGTTTGGTCGTTACGGCATTATGGTGTTACGGTGTTACTGCCACTGGCCTTTTATAATATATATATGTGTGTGTGTGTGTGTGTGTGTGTGTGTGTGTGTATCTTATGTATAAATACTTCTTTATAGGAACAACATATGAAGCTATATCAAATATCCTTATTTTGCCCCATTCTTCCCAAGGTGGATCACTTCCAGAGTTATAGGTAGAAATTATAGGTAGAAAGCTGTTGACCCAGGAGAGGATCAGGGTTAACATGGCAAGACTCATAAGAATGGGTATAAATTGCTTTCTTCTATCGCAATCTATTTTACTTTACTTTCTCTCCTCAGGCAATGGTTGTGGAGTAGGGGGCGGGGGCAGAGTTCTAAGACCACAAGAAGCAGAAAAGGACAGGTTGAGTCTCTCTCAGATCCTGACAGGGTCAGGATGTGGCCTTCCTGCCTTTAAGGACTAGGCAGTCATGGCCTTCAGGGGCTTCCTAGGAGTCTTTACCCCTGATTTCCTGACCACATTGACCATGGTGCTTAGCTGGAACCTCTTCCATGGCTAATAATACGCCCTGTATTATTATGGCTCCTCTCAAAGCTCTAGCACACATATTCTCTTCTTTGAAACTGACAGTAGCCCTTGTTCTGGGCTTTATTTTCACAGAAGAGACAAATGCAACCCAGATCTTCAGACTGTAGAGGCCTCTGCACTAAGCCAGTCTGTTTGACTTAGTGAGGAACCCACAGATCCTCTCTGTAGAGGAAAACACATATGCCGACACATAGGAATGGGCTATTTTTTTTCCCATAAAGAAAACAGGTTTCTTTTTTCCTTAGTGCCATAGAAATTAAAATGCTTGACCATGTTTTTATACGCAAAAATATCCCCATAGCAGAGAGAAATAAAGTTAATTCAAGAAGCAAATATGCCTATATATAAGTATATAGGACAAAGGTGGTGATATAACCTATATTTTAAAGAAAAATCCTAATTTATAGTGTTTAAAAATTGTATAGCTGATTACATCCTATACTAATAAAAGACAAACATGCAAATTGACTGTACTTTTGCTATGCCTTAAGCCATGCCCACCAGCCAATCAGAGTGACTATATGCAAATTAACCCAACCAAGATGGCGGCCGGAAGCCACGGAGATGGAGTGAGCAGGAGGCTTGCTTGCTCCAGTGATGGAGGAAGCCAAGCTTCCCTGCCTGCCACAGCCCGGCTCTGAGCTCCATTGAAAACAGTTTCAATTATAGAAGGTAAACAAACCCCAGATACCTGCTTTCAGCCAGCCGTGGCCATGGAGCTGGAGCAAGCAGGAGTGGGTTGCCCCTGGTGATGGAGGAAGCCAAGCTTTCTGCAGGCCTCCGCTAAAGGCAACAAAGTTTCAATTGTAGAAGGTAAATAAATCCCAGAATAAAAAAAGAAAAAGAAAAACAGGAGAGGCTGGGAGCTTATGTTGCCAGGGTGCTTGGCCAGCCTGAAAATGGCCCTCAGCCCTTCACCCAGACTGGCCAGGCACCCCAGTGGGGACCCCCCACCCTAAAGGGGGTGTGGCCAGCCTGAAAACAGCCATCAGCCCCTCACCCAGGCTGGCCAAACCTTCATGGGGTGAGGGTCCCCACTGGGGCAGACATCCTCCGAGGGGTCCCACACTGCAAGAGAGCATAGGCCGGGCTGAGGGACCCCTCGAGTGCACAAATTTTTGTGCACCAGGCCTCTAGTATGAACATATAAAGCTGAGTTTATTTCTTTGTATGGGTTTTGCTTCAATAAAGATAATTTATTAAATGAGCCACTAAATGTGATACACAAGTCAGAAAATAATTTTTCATCAGACTTTATGCCTTAATTTGTATTTTAGAAAAATGGAGTCATCATTGTTAAAGGAAAAAAAATCAGCTTACAAATTAGTTATGTCCTAAGGTAGACAGGCCAAATCTGACTTCATTGGAGATGATTTTGATATAAGGCAGGGATATATCTCCAGAACGTGGTGGAACTCAGACAAACTGGGGCATTGCAGTCAGAGCAGGACTTGAAGACCAGTGTGATGCTGAGCTACTGAGGAACTGACCCTGAGCTCCTTATCCTGTTCCCAAGAAGGATGGCTTCCAGACGTGAGACATCAGTGGGACTTACAGGTGTGATGAGATAGAACCCACAGCTATCAAAACAAGACCATGCAGGACAAGGAGGTGAGTGGATCATTTCGCAGGGCCATTCCCCATCACAACCGAGGCACAGCTGTATTAAATGCTAATGTGGCATTTGTGACCATTTGTGACTTTATGTTAGCATTCCAGCCGCAGTGCTCGTGGGCTTCTCCTTCTGGGCCTTCCTCAGGGAGCGGAATTGTGGTGTTGGAGCTGATAGTTAATGTTGGATGGGATTTTCCCATAGGCTGTGAAATGTGACACCGAAGATGAGACAGTAAGTGAATTAGGGCTGAAACAAAAAAAAGCAAAACCTAAGTTTCACGGACATTTATCGAGAGGCTCTGAGAAGATTGTAGCTTTAGGGTAACAGAAGAGCATTGTAGGGAACCAGACTAGAGCAAGGGGTCTTGCATCCAAATGTGATGTGAGGGAAGTCCAGAGAGTCCTTGACGTCTTTGAAGCCTGTTTATCATATCTTTTATAAGGCAGCAGGGACCTTGGCCATGAATAGCAAGGGGGCTTTTAAGGACAGAGTGATAGCTAAGATAATCTGTGTAAACATATGAAATTTTATATTTTACTAATGATCTCATATTCTGTTAAACACCAGTCAACAGTTGTTTGGCAGCCATTTTGAAAAATGATAGCTACAGAAATAAAGCCGTAGGATGAGTTGAGTACATGTGGTCTTGAGACACACACAAACTTCAAGGTTCTCTAAACAGCTTTTGGAGCAAAGGATAATAGTTGGGGGAAGGGAGTTGTGCAAAATGGGTTGGAGGACTGAATTGCTGGTTAAGTGCATGTTCTCATTTTTTCCTGGTGGATTTCAAAAGACCTTACTCACCATCTTTCACGTAACTTTTAATATATCTGATGACTATTATCAAGTGCTCTTTTCCCCAAAGACAGTCAGCTTCCCTGGGCTTTTCTTCTTTAACCTATTTCTCTAGAACAAAAAATGAACTCAATTTCTGTAGCCTTCCCACATACTGATCAATTTCCCAGCCCATTTATCATTTTCATTGATTACCAACAGAGTTCCTTGGTTTATGAACTTACTTTAGAAGCCAGTTCATGTGAGTCTCACCTGCATCAAGAAAAACTCTCCTCTCTGAGCCCAGAGCCTTCAATACAAGGATCTTGGTCTGAAAAGACCCCTGACTCTGCTGCTGCTTTGGGACCTCTCACTTGCTTTCAGGCCATCATTTGTCCCATATTTGGGTGGACCACTAGTTTGGGCACTTGAGTTGTGGTGCCAGAAATGGGACAGTATGCTTCCATGGGACAATTTTTATTTTACACACATCTATAAAATAACTGCTAGTGTCTTGCATGAGAAGTGCTCATGATTCAAGACATGGTTCATTTTTACATTTGTCAAGTTTTAATCAGTCTTTTCAAGATGGCCTTTCAAAGGTAAAGTCGAGTGGAAACTTTTGAGCCTTAGGGCCTCATTTCTTCCCGGGGTCCTCTGGGTATGGAGCCAAGCACAGGCAGAAACAGAGGGCTATGGTGATGAATCATTCATTGCTTTCTGTCTGGTCAGGAGACCTGCCTCATGAAATCCTCATTCCTGAACAGCAAGAATAAATTCCACTCACCCTGGCTCCACTCAGAGAGCCACAGCTCACATTTGTGAAATTTTTAGTTTCCCTCTCTGTGAGGTGACCAGCTTTTTTCCAACCAACTCAGCATTGACGCCTCTTCTTTATTTTGGTTTCCAAAATGCGTGCCAAATCCCACTCTTACAGAAGGCTGTGCTGGGCTTCCTGTAGTACCATCCCCACCTGGGATGGCCTCACAGGTCTCCCCTTCTCTCACTTCTCTCAGGGTTATGCTAAGCCTGTGGGGTTTTTAAACCATTAACTTGAGTAATGAGACTCTGTCAGGGTGGTTTGTTTGTGAAAATAACCCTGTTTCTGGTGAAAAGACTCAATATTTTGGTGTTGCTGTTCATCCCTGCCCCAAGGCCAAGAGAAAATGAAAGTTCCTATTTATCCTTTTATGTGAACATGACCACATTCTCTTCAGAGTTCTTCCTCAAAGACCTGGCTTTGGTTCCCTCTGCTGTCCGCTACTGTAAGGGACCAGATAGTCCCTGACCTTGAGGAACTGGTTTGAATGAAGAGCCTCAAACCATTGATTAGAAGTTGGAAGGCTTCAGTGTTCCCAAGAGCTGTGACTGATGGAGCCCTGATGACCCCCATTTAGAATTGAGGAAAGGAAAGGACTCTTTCTTAAATGTGCAGAGACCTAGCTTTCTTTCTGTTGACAGGATCCAGCCCAGCCAGATCCCATAAGTTATCAATCATGGTCTAGATCAGTGATGGCGAACCTTTTGAGCTCGGCGTGTCAGCATTTTGAAAAACCCTAACTTAACTCTGGTGCCGTGTCACATATAGAAATTTTTTGATATTTGCAACCATAGTAAAACAAAGACTTATATTTTTGATATTTATTTTATATATTTAAATGCCATTTAACAAAGAAAAATCAACCCAAAAAATGAGTTCACGTGTCACCTCTGACATGCGTGTCATAGGTTCGCCATCACTGGTCTAGATCAATCAAAATTTCCAACCTCCACGCAAATCAGAGCTCTGCCCATCCTCCCCGTGTAAGCTAAGGTGCTTAGGGAAGGCCTTTCTGGGGAGGTGACATATGAGCAGAAGGGCCAGGTCACTTACTGACTGAATCATGGCCTGTGGTGTGGTGAAGAGTCAGCCAGACACTCTCTTGCTTATATAAATCCCAATAATGACCTCTATTGTCTTCATAAATCCACCTTCTACTGGGTCTACAAGGCCTTTCTCCGTATTCCACTGCCACCCTACCCCTTGTGCTTTTCACAATTTTTGTTCTTTGAAAGCCAAGCATTTCTTCTCATAATGGTCTCTGCATATATCCTTTTCTCTACCACGAATACTTCCCTACTCAGTTGTCCTTCCTTTAATTTCTGCTTGGTTAGCTCCACTAATCCTTCAGACCTCAGCTTAGATATCTCTTCCTCCAGGAAGCCTTTTTTGACCACACAGGAAAGCCTAGGTTTCCTATCCCTGTAATTGTTGCTTCTTGTCCTGACTCCTCATGTCCCCACTGGACTATAACTTTCTTATGGTCAGGGACCATATTTTTTTTATTCACCACTTGATCTCTGGCATTGAGCACAATGCCTGGCACATAGTAGATGCTGAATAAATATAGATGGCCCTAGCTGGTTTGGCTCAGTGGATAGAGCATAGACCTGTGGACCAAAGTGTCCCGGGTTTGATTCCAGTCAAGAGCACGTACCTTGGTTGCAGGCTCCTCCCTGGCCTAGGCCCTGGTCAGGGCTCCTGGGAGAGGCAACCAATCGATGTGTTTCTCTCACATCGATGTTTCTCTCTGTCTTTCCCTCTCTTCCACTCTTCCTAAAAATCAATGAAAAAATATCCTCAGGTGAGGATTAACAACAACAACAACAAAAATGGGACAAATGATGACCTGAAGGCAACTGTAAGATCCCAAAAGCAACAGCGGAGTCAGGGGTCTCTTCAGGCCAGGTTCCTTGTATTGCAGGGGTATGAAAGGGGCTGATGCTGACAAAGCTGGGACCTGGAGACATCTGTGCAGAGGAGACCGAGTCTGTGCTCTGACATCAGGAAGGAGCTGCAAAAATGTACTGATGGGGAGAAGAGAGTGTTTCTGCAGCTCAATAAGATTCAGGGCTGGCAGGCTCAAGGCCTCTGTCCAGATTCCACGGGTCTGCCTTGCCCAGGGCCAGCTGGAGTGCTTTGCTTGAGAGCCCCCTGGAAGGGGCTTTTGACACCACATTTCATGAACCCCCTAGGTCCCATCAGTAGATCTGCCTCCATCTGTTGAGGTTCCTCCACTTAAATGTCAGCCTAATTGGAGATTAATAATTTGTTCCTTCAAAGTCAGGTAAAGGACAAAGGAGCCTGCAGGATGGGTGAGGAAATTGTGGGGAGGGCTCAGCTGGACAGATGGGGGGCTGTTTACTTGGTCCCACTGTGGCTCGGGCTTTTCTGTATGACTTGGAGATACTGGAAAACCACTCTCGCAGGCGGACTAAGAGCTGGACAAAATGGAGAGAATAACTCCTCTCTTGTTTGGTCCCTGGTTAGTCACTGACAGCATCTCTGCTCGCTGGCTCCAGGCTTGGCCTTGTCTAGCCTGCTGGATGATGGGTGGGATGGGGGCATCCTGGCAGAGGGACCTGAGTCCTGCAGCTCTTAGTGGCATCCTACTCTTTACTCCTTGAGACTGGTTGATGGCGTGAATGCTGAAGCCAGAATGTCTAGGTTGAATCCCAGTGCTGCCATTTATGCCTGGCTATGTGATTGTAGTACTTTCCTCGCCTCCCTTTTCTGCTTCGTAACTATCTCACATATTTAAAGTCCTTAGAATTCTGCCTGGCACCAAGCAAATACTGAAACAGCATTTTCATCTTTAAAATGGGAGGTTGGACCCAGTGAACTCAGAACCCTTTCAGTATAAAATTCATGGCCTTCCTGGGTTCAAATCCTGACTCCACCATTGGCCAGCTGGAAGTTCTTAAGGTCAGGGACTGACTTACCTGGGTCAACTCTGTACCCCTAAAGGGCCTGACACAGTGCCTGCCAGTGTAGCACGCACTCAGGAAATTAGAAGGAGTGCATGAATTGCCTGGTGCAGAGGACTGCAGACACTCAATAAGAAATTGAGTGAATGGTTGAATGCATACATGAGTGCAATTTACTCCTCTAGAAAAGACTTTTTTCTTAAGTTGTCTCCCTCATTTTAATAGGAGAAAGGATGCTGGGAAACAAAATAAAAAACAAACCCAAACAAATTATGCCCTTTAGTCTTGTCATTCTTTCTTGCCAAACTTTACTTACTAGTTATGAAGATGAATTTCTTTTTTTTTAAATCCTCCCAGAGGATATTTTTCCATTGCTTTTTAGAGAGAGTGGCAGAGAGAGGGAAAGACAGAGAGAAATATCAGTGTGAGAGAATCACATTGATTGGTTGCCTCCTGCATGAGCCCCGACCAAGGCCCAGGCCAGGGAGGAGCCTGCAACCGAGGTACATGCCCCGATCGGAATTGAGCCTGGAACCCTTTGGTCCACAGGCCAATGCTCTATTCATTGAGCCAAACTGGCCAGGGCTGAAGATAAATTTCTGACACTGTTTTTGTTTTTCCCCCAAGATGCTCACTGTGAATGCTGATTGGTTGAGGCCTGTGGTGATGGTTTTTCATCAAATCAAAGAGGTGTTGCTGGCTCCTGCTGGTCAGAAAACTATGCTGTGTCACAGCAAGGGAGCAGAAATGAATTCAAATCCCCCCCAAATCACAGAGTGGGAGGAGCTGGAGAGAGATCTCTGGCTCAGCCCAGAGGTCAAGGAAACGGAATCTAGTTCTGTTTTTCCTCTCTCGCCACCCCAACCCAGATCCTAGGAAGAGCCTGGTTCTGAGTTGACAAGTGACATCATCATTGCCCTGGGGGCCAATCCTCACCAAGATCTATTCTGATGAGGTCACCAAGGGCTGTATTGTCAGTAGCCTGCTTGTCCTTCTTGAGTACTTAGGAATGTGCCTGACATCCTGAGTGTCCTCCACAACTCTAGTTTTGGTTACGTGTTCCATGAATTTAGTGAGACTTTAGGGGAAGTTTATTGTTATTCTCAACCTAAACCATGCCCTAGAGGTTAATGGGCTTCCTTACTTTATGATTTAGTATGTAGGAATAAAACTTTTCTTCATTTATCATTAATTTGCTTCTTGTAAGATCTAAGGTGAGGACCACAACAGGCAACTTGAGAGTCTCATGTGGCTTGAGTGTCTCATGGCTCGGCAGGTAGGTTTACTTGGTTGAACTCCCACAACTAATTTGAATTAATTGCCAACATTACAAACTAGGCAGTTTTACATAATTATCTGAGGTTATTGCTTCTTTTGGAAAATAGAAACGTCCAGCAATTCTGGGCCGCAATCCTTCATGGTAACAGTTGGCTGGGCCTGATTAGCGGTTTCCCCATGTAGACCCGGGAATACTCTCCTGTTTAATGCAGTCAGCACCATTTTCAGTTGCCTTACTCCAACAGAACAGCAGATATCTAAAGCAAAGTCAGTCCAGAGAGATTTGGAGGACGGATGTAGGGGAAACTCAAGATCAGGGGTAACTATTTCAAATTAGAAAAGGGGGCAGGTAAAAGTTCAGAGAAGCTAAAGTGTTTATCACAATGGTAAGTAGAAACTTGATCGTTGTGTCTTCCAATGAGTTTCTTCTGGTAGGCACTATAAGACTGTGCATTAGTTTGCCATGGTAGCTGTAACAAAGTCCAAAAATGAAGGCTTAAACAACAGAAATCTATTCTCTCATAGTTCCAGAGGCCAAAGTGCAAAATCAGTATCACTGGGCCAAAATCAAGCTGTTGGCACTACTGTGCTCCCTCTGGAAGTTCTTGCCTCTTCCAGCTTCTGGTCTCTGCCTGTGTTCCTTGGTTTGTGGCCATGTCATTCCAATTTTCAAGGTCAACCTTTAAAGCCCTCTCTGCTCTGTTTTCATGTTGCCTTCTTGTGGTGTGTGTGTGTGTGTGTGTGTGTGTGTGTGTGTGTGTGTGCGCGTGTGTGTGTGTGTGTGAGAGAGAGAGAGAGAGAGAGAGAGAGATCTCCCTCTTATGATACCTGTGCTTGCATTTAAGATCTACCAAATAATTCAGGATGATCTCCTCCTCTTGGGATCTTCTTTTTTATAGCAGTGTAGTATTCCATTCTGTAGATGTACCACAGTTTTTTAATCCATTCATCTGCTGAAGGGCACTCAGGTTGTTTCCAAATCTCAGCTATTTTAAATTGTGCTGCTACAAACATAGGGGTGCATATATCCTTTCTGATTGGTGTTTTTGGTTTCTTGGGATATAGTCCTAAAAGTGGGATCACTGGGTCAAATGGGAGTTCCATTTTTAACTTTTTAAGGAAACTCCATACTGT
>NW_005356905.1:2012714-2040307 GCF_000412655.1 Myotis brandtii | reverse complement strand
TGCAGAAGCTTTTTATTTTGATGTAGTCCCATTTGTTTATTTTCTCCTTAGTCTCCATTGCCCTAGGACCGTGTCGGTAAAGATATTGCTACGACATATGTCTGCTATTTTGCTGCCTATGGAGTCTTGTAGGACTTTTATGGTTTCCCGTCTTACATTCAAGTCCTTTAGCCATTTTGAGTTTGTTTTTGTGTATGTCGTAAGTTGGTGGTCTAGTTTCATTTTTTTTTTTGCATGTATCTGACCAAATTTCTCAGCACCATTTATTGAAGAAACTGTCTTGACTCCATTGTATGCTCTTGCCTCCTTTGTCAAATATTAATTGAGCATAATGGCTTGGGTCAATTTCTGGGCTCTCTGTTCTGTCCCATTGGTCTATATAGCTGTTCTTGTGCCAGTAGCAGGCAGTTTTGAGAACCATGGCTTGGTAATATAGCTTAATATCTGGTATTGTGATCCCTCCAACTTTGTTATTCTTTCTCAGGATTGCTGTGGCTATTTGAGAGACAAATAATCCCAAAACCAGATAAAGACACTACAGAAAAAGAGAACTACAGGCCAATATCATTGATGAACATAGATGCTAAAATCCTCAACAAAATTCTGGTCTTTTTTTAATTTCATATGAGTTTGTTCTGGATCTTTGAAATATGCCAAATGGAGATTGCATTGAATTTGTAGATTGCTTTGGGTAGTATGGACATTTTAATGATGTTGATTCTAGCAATCCATGAACATGGTATGTTTTTCCATTTGTTTATGTCTTCCTCTATCTCTTTTTTCAATGTCCTGTAGTTTTCCAAGTACAGGTCTTTTACCTTCTTAGTTAAGTTTATTCCTAGGTATTTTAATTTTTTTTGGTGCAATGGTAAACAAATTGTTTTTTTAGTTTCGCTTTCTGTGAGTTCATTATCGGTGTATAAAAAGGCCATATTTCTGGGTGTTAATTTTGTATCGTGCTACATTGCCAAATTCATTTACTAGTAGTTTTTTTGATGGAGTCTTTGGGGTTTTCTATGTATAGCATCATGTCATTTGTGAATAAAGACAGTTTTACTTCTTTTCCAATTTGGATGCCTTTTATTTCTTCTCCTTATCTGATTGCTATGGCTAGCACTTTCAGTACTATATCGATCAGGAGTGGTGAAAGTGGGCATCTCTTGTCTTGTTCCCATTCTTAGGGGAAATGAGTTTAGTTTTTGCCCATTGAGTATGATGTTGGCGGTAGGTTTGTCATATAAGGCTTTTATTATGTTGAGGTATGATTCCTCTATTCCCACTTTGCTGAGAGTTTTTATCAAGAAAGATTTTGTCAAATGCTTTTTCTGCATCGATTGATATGATTATGTGATTTTTGTCTCCCAATTTGTTTATGTGATGTATTACATTTATTGATTTGTGGATATTGTACCATCCTTGCATCCCCAGAATAAATCCCACTTGGTTATGGTGTATGATCTTTCTAATGTAATGCTGAATCTGATTTGCTAGAATTTTGTTGAGGATTTTAGCATCTATGTTCATCAATGATATTGGCTTGTAGTTCTCTTTTTCTGTGGTGTCTTTATCTGGTTTTGGGATTAAGGTAATGCTGACTTCATAGAAAGAGCTTGGAAGTGTGCCTTCCTCTTGAATTTTTTGGAATAGTCTGAGTAGGATAGGTTTTAGTTCTTTGAATGATTGGTAGAACTCCCCTGTAAAGCTGTCCGGACCAGGGCTTTTGTTTGCTGGAAGGTTTTTGATCACTGCTTCAATTTCTTTGGTAGTTATCAGCCTATTCAGGTTTTTTGATTTTTCCTGATTGAGTTTTTGGAGCTTGTATTTTTCTAAGAATATGTCCATTTCATCTAGGTTGTCCATTTTGTTGGAATGCAGTGATCCTTTTTTGACATAAGGCAATATTTATTACATTCCAGGGATTAAGACCTGACGCCATTGGGAGCACTAGTAAGACTACTACAGACTGCAATTGATTGGGTGTGTTAACCTTGGATTCAGCAACATTTAAAGAGTTTGTCTGGCCCTGGTCAGTTTGGCTCAGTGGATGGAGTATCGGCCAGCGGACTAAGGGGTCCCGGGTTCGATTCCGGTTGGGGGCATGTGCCTTGGTTGTGGGCGCATGCCCAGTGGGGAGTGTGCAGCGGGCAGCTGATTGATGTTTCTCTCTCATTGATGTTTCTGGCTCTCTGTCCCTCTCCCTTCCTCTCTGTGGAGAATCAATATATTTTTTTAAAAAATATATTTTTTTTAAAAAATAAAGAGTTTGTCTGAAGAATCAACTTTTCTATATAGACAGTTATATCATAGACAGATAACAATTTCTGTTTATTTACTGATGTAAAGAACTTCTATTCTTCCTTTTCATTCTCACTCCCCCTTTCCCTGAACCTTTTTCTTTGTATCCTTCTTTTCTTTTTCTTCTTCTTTTAAAATTTCTGGTGTTACTTAATT
The DNA here is from genome assembly GCF_000412655.1 of Myotis brandtii. Classification (NCBI taxonomy): domain Eukaryota; kingdom Metazoa; phylum Chordata; class Mammalia; order Chiroptera; family Vespertilionidae; genus Myotis; species Myotis brandtii. The sequence goes on along the minus strand of NW_005356905.1, from coordinate 2,037,856 downwards.
ATTTTTTAAAAATCGGAGTAATTTTCAAACATTTTTTTTCCTGTTTGTAACAGCTTTATCAAGACATCATTCATATACCATACAATTTCCTTGTTTAAATTAAAAAATTCAATGGCTTTTAGTATATTGACAGAGTTATGTAACTATCACCACAATCAATTTTAAGAACATTTTATCACTCCATAAAAAACTGCATGCCCCTTAACCATCAACCCTCCACCCTTTCCTCTCCTTGAGCCCTCAGCAACCACTGATCTGTTTTATGTCTCTATAAATTTTCTTATTCTGGAATTTTATATAAATGAAATCATATCATACCTGACCTTTTGTGACTGGCTTCTTTCATTTATCATAATCATATCAAAGTTTATCCATGTTGGAGCATGTATCAAGATTTTATATTTTTGTTGTGGTAAAATATATATAACACAATATTTATCAGTTTAACCATTTCTAAGTAGACAATTTGGTGGCATAAAACACATTTACAATGCTGTGTAACCATCACCACTATCTATACTCAAAACGTTTTCATTAACCTCAACAAAAACTCTAAACTCTTTAAACAGTAACTCCTATATCCTTCACTACCCTGGCCCCTGGTAACCTCTATTTTACTTTCTGTCTCTTTGAATTTGCCTATTCTAGATATCTCATGTAAGCAGAATCATACAATACTTGTCCTTCTATGTCTGGCTCATTTCATTAAGTATAATGTTTTCAAGGTCCGTCCATATTATAGTACATATTAAAATGCCATTTTTTTAAGACTGGATAATATCTCATTTTATATATTCACCACATTTTGTTTAACAAATCATCTGGGTGCTTGGGTGTTTCCCCCTTTGTGAATAATGATGTTATTAACATCAATGTGCAAATATCTGTTTGAGTCTCTACTTTTTAATTCTTTACATTCTTTGCAAGTTCTTAGGAGTGAACTTGAGGGGCCATATGGTAGTTCCATGTTTAATGTTTTGAGAAGCCACCAAGCTGTTTTCCACAGTGGCTGCACTACTTCATATTCCCACTAGCAAATCATGATGGTTCCAATTTCTCCAGATGCTCACCAACACTTACTTACTTTCTTTCTTTCTTTTTAAAAAAATCATTATAAAAGACATCTTAGTGTGAAGTGGTATCTCATTGTGGGTTTTGAATTTAGTTTTTCTAATAACTAATGATGTTGATCATTTTTTATGTGCTTATTGGATATATATATCTTTGAGAAAGTCTCTTTAAGTAATTTACCCATTTTGAATTGTCTTTTTAATTTTTAATTGTAAAGTTTTAGGAGTTTTCAGTATATGGTGGATATTAATAATTTGCAAATATTTTATCCCTTTCAGGAAGGGTTTTCTTTCCCCTTTCTTGACAGTATTTTTTGATGCACAAAAATTCTTAATTTTTATGAAGTCCAGCTTATTTTCTGTTGCCTGTGCTTTTATTGCCATATCCATGAAGTCATTGCCAATCATTTCCTTTCTTTATATTGCCAATTGATATTCCATTATATAGATATGCCATATTTTATTTATCTATTCATCGGTTGTTAGACTTTTCGGTTGGTTTCTACCTTTTGGCCATTATGAATACTACTACTGTAAAAGTTTCTAAATTCATATTCTCATGAAGATGTATGTTTTTATTTCTCTTGGGCATAAATCTAAAGTAGAACTAGGCTGGGTCATGCAGTAATTGTTTGAAGAACTGTCATACTGTTTTTCAAAGTGACTGCACTACTATGTATAACATGCTCATCATTAGGCTATGAGGGTTTCAATTTCTCTACTTACTCACTAGCAATTGTTATTATTTAACTTTTTGATTAAAGCCATTCTAGTGGATTTGAAGTAGTATCTCATTGTGGTTTTGATTTTCATTTCCTTAATGGCATCTTTTCATGTACTGACTGGTCACTGATATATCTTCTTTGGAGGAATGTCTAGTCAGATACTTTGCCCATTTTTAAATTGGGTTGTCTTTTTAGTATTGAGCTGTAATAGTTTTTATGTTTTTAAGATATGTCTCTTATGAGATATATGATTTTCAAAATTTTTCTTCTATTCTGTGTGCTGTGTTTTCACCATCTTGATGGTTTTCTTTGAAGCACGGAAGTCTTAAATTGTGATGATGTTACCTTATGTATTTTTTTTCTTTTGTTGCTTGTGATTTTGGTGTCACATCTAAGAAATAATTGCCTAATCCAAGGTTATTTGTACCTATGTTTTCTTTAAAGAGTTTTCTAATTTCAGCTCTTACATTTATGTCTGATCCATTTGAGTTTATTTTAAAAATATGGTATGAGGTGGGGGGGAGGGTCCCACTTTATTCTTTTGCATGTGGCTATCCAACTGTCCTAAACCCATTTGTTGAAAGGACTGTTTTCTCATCAGTGGATACCCTTGTTGACCATAAATATGAGGTTTTATTTCTGAACTTTTCTTTATTTAACATAGAAGTCATAGCAAGCATCTTGGTATGATCCTGATTTTAATGGGAAAACTTTTAGGCCTTCACCTTTTTGTGGTGCTACCGTTAGTTTTTGATAAATGGATGTTTCTTTGCATTTCTAGTTTGTTAACAGATTTAAAATTTGTGTTTAATGAAATTCAGATGCTTTCTCTACATCTATATAAATGATTATATTTGTTTTATTTTTTAATTTATTAACATGCTAAGTCGTACTGAATGGTGTTTTTAATGGCAAATTCATGCATTCCTGAGATAAACCCCTCTTGGACTTGCTTGTATTTTATGTAGGACTTCTGTATCTATGTATATAAGTGAGACTGACCCATAGATTTCTTTTCTTATGTAGTTTTGATCTGGCTTTGGTAGCAAAACCCACAGTATCTGTTTTGTTTTGTTGTGTGTGTGTGTGTGTGTGTGTGTGTGTGTGTGTGTGTGTGTGTGTTTTAAAAAATATTTTTATTGATTTCAGAGAGAAAGGGAGAGGGAGAGAGAGATAGAAACATCAATGATGAGAGAGAATTATTGATTGACTGCCTCTAGCGTGTTCCTCTGAGCCCACAACCCAGGCATATGCCTTTGACCGGAATTGAACCCGGGACCCCTCAGTCTGCAGGCTGACGCTTTATCCACTGAGCCAAACCAGCCAGGGTTTTTTATTATTATTATTATTATTATCTGACATCTTCTGAGCATGTTTTAAAAATCTTTCCAGCCTTTCCTGCTTTGTCTCTGGCTTCCCATGCCGGCTTTGACTCTGACTTTGGGCAGGTACAACTTAACTGTCTCGTGTTCCTCTCATATCCTTCGTAGGGCTTCCCCAATGCACAGGTATGAGATGCCTGCAAAACTTGCTCACACTCACACAAGTGCCCCTGGAAGTGCTGGGGAGAGAGGCTGCCCTTGACCAGTGGGGGACCTTGCCCACGGCACTCAGGAGAACCTATGTACCTTCCTTTCTTTCCCCAGGTTGACAGTCCTGAGATAAAATTAATAAGACTTCGTAGAAGGTCCCAGTCTCCCTTAGTGGAGGTCAGCTCAGTGATGCATCTTTATCTTAGCTTTCCCCCTTCCCTGTTTCAACCTCTGCCCCTCAGTTCTGCTTCTGAGGATCACATTCCAAATAAACTACCAACATACACGCAAGCCTGTGTCTCAGGCTCTGTTTTCTGGGGAACTCAATCCAAGACAGGTTAGTCTCAGAAAATAAGTTGGTAGCTTTCTTTATTTAAAAAATTCTTTTTTCTATGATAGTTGTATTGAATAAGAATAATCTGTTGAATGTTTGTTAAAACCTCGTGGCTTCTTGGTAAGTGTTTGTTAATTGGTCATGATTTATTTATTGTCTTTTCAAAGAAGTAGATTTTAGTTTTGTTGATGGTCATTAATTTCTGATTTCAAATTTACTTATTTTTTCTTTGAGTTCACTTTGAGTCAAATGCTTCCTGAATTAGCTCATTTATTTTCTTAAAAAGTTTTGATAACTTTGTAGTGTATACAAATATCAAAGCATAATGCTGTGCCCTTGAAACTTATATATATGTAAAATTTTAATTATGAGATATCTTAAACACCCATAAAAGCAAAAACAAACAAACTCATATCTCCTAAATAATAAAAGCCCAGCAACTGAATGGCAGAACGACCAGAATGACCAGTCGACCAGTCGCTATGATGTGCACTGACCAACAGGGGGTAGACGCTCAACGGAGGAGCTGACCCCTGGTGGTCAGTGCGCTACCACAGTGGGAGTGCCACTTGGCTGACTAGGATGAGCAGCTGCTCCCACTGCGAAACCCGGGCCCACAGGCAGGAACCTGGGCTGTGATCATCGCCTCCTCGCCTCAGGCGCCTCCTCCTCACTCCCTGCCGCCTCCTCTGGATGCCTGCAGGTCACGCAGCACTGCTGCTGGGCTCGCAGAGGTGACCCCGGAGGCTGGGAGGCGGGACTGAGGCCTACTCCACCGCCTCTCAGTGCTATTGTCCCTGGGCCCGGCCCTACCCGGGTCCCCTGGAGAGGTGAGTGCTCTGGCTCCATGGAAGATGCCCGACCAGGGAGCAGCCACTCAGAGGGCAGGTCCACAGCCACTCGGCTGACCAGGATGAGCAGAGCTCCCACAGTAGGCCGGATCCCTATAGGCCATTCCCCCCACCAGTGCATGAATTCCATGCACTGGGCCACTAGTATGTAAGAAACACCCATGTAATTATTACCCAGCTTTGAAAAATCAAATTAATTTTTAATCTTTCTTATTTATTAAAGATTTATTTATTAATAATCGCATTTAAGACTACAAATTTTCATATAAATACAACATTCATTGTCTCTTACAATTCGGGATTTGTAGTCCTTTGGTTATTTTTTGGTTTCCCACATTTTGACATTTTTATTGTGATTCCTTTTTGAATCCACACATTATTAGAATGATGTCTGTCCTTAAAATTCCAAATGTATTTTTTCCTACCTTCTTATATTGATTTCTAATTTTATTGCTCTGTGAAGAGAATATTAAATCTATTCTTTTAGAGTAGTTGATATTTCTTTTATTGATCTGGAAAGAAGCTATGACATATTGTTGAGAGAAAACATCATTATGTTCAAATATATCGCATTGAAGAGAAAAATGTGTGCATGCCTGCAGGGAGAAAAGATGAAAGGATACAAGCCGAAATATTTTTCTGCTAAATATTATCACCAAAGTGAAAGGCTATTATGGAAGTTGTGTGTGTGTGTGTGTGTGTGTGTGTGTGTGTGTGTGTGTATGTTTGATCATTTTGTTTCTGAAATTTCCAAAACAATTTTTTTCCCCTGCAAAAAGCTTTATTGTTTCCATTTGGTCCAATGCATTGGAGAGGGCTTCAGGGTGGTTAGAAGAATGGCTAGTAGTTTTAGGAAGAGGCTCAGGCAAAAGCCAGACACCAGGGGAATGTAGAGAGGCCACTCAAAGGCCTCTGGGCTCCAAAGGTTCCTAGTCATGCTTGAGGGTGGGCCTTTCGAAGAGATACTCGCCCAGGCCAGCCTGGGGGCCAGCCAGCCTGCAGAGGTGAGTCAGGTGGTCACCCATCTTCTTGATGAGTTTCACCTGCTCACCCTGGAAGTGGATCTCTAAAAGGTCACAGAGCTGAGGGTCTGCACAGGTAGAACCCAGGGCCTGCAGCTCCCAAAGGGCCTGGTTCAGGTTCCTCTCCAAGGCCAGGGCGGCTTTCATGGGCCCTGAGTTTTGCCCTAGTCATCTTGGGAAGCTTCAGCACATCCTGGAGAAAATGCGGCCACCATGCTGGTTTTGCATCTTTAAGAGACACTGGGAGGCCTCATGCGTCTTCTCCACCAACTCAAGGAAGAAGTAGCGCCCCTCACCCCCCTCCCAGAGCCACATACTCAAGGTTGAAATAGAAGCCCAGAGAGAGGTAGGTACAGGAGGCCGGCAGATGCAGGTCGGGTGGTTGGCTGAAGTCTTCACCTCGGTGGAATAATTCTGACAAACTTGGGAGCTCACGGTTGTTTGGCAATAAGGAGTAAAGGTAAAAGAAAAACAACCCAGTGTGTTGGCCGGTCCTGGAGGTGGTTCTGAAGGTGGTGACTGGATAAGACACAGGAGAGTGGCCGGAGGCTGGAAGAAGGGGCGTCCCTGCGTCTGTTCCTTCCAAACACTGTTGGAGCTGGAGACAGATCCAGGACTGCCGAGGGCACTCTCTCCAATAATTTCTTAATGACCATGTGTTCTCTTTTAACAATTAAAAATTAGTTTACATATTTAAAAAATATCTTCCCATGTAAAAATAATCAATACACACTCAAAAAACATAAAATATAGAAATGTATACTATAGAAAGTTGTTGCTTGATTTCTAAACATAGATCCTACATTTATTAATTTTAAATAGTAGAAGGAATCTAAGAAATCATGTAATTCAGGATTTCTCAACACCAGGCCACAGCCTCCCAGTGAGTCCTGAAATCAATTTTGTGGGTCACAACAGCATTATTTTATTCATTAAAAATTTAAAAATTGAGTAAGATATATGAAAGCAGAAGTATCAGAGTTCATTGTACATAGAAAGGTTATGCATTTCCTATTGGGAAACTGTGTTTTACAATATGACTTGTGTCTGTGTGTAGTGTGTGTTCCTATACATGTGTGTGGTCTGTATATACATAAATGTGCTTTGTGTGTGTGCTTTTTGTATGTGTTGTGTGCTTATGCATAGGTATGTGTGTTTTGTGGTTTAAATGTATTTCTTACTGTTGGTCCTGGACTAAAAAGTTTTAAATTCATTGTCCTAGTTCAAAATACCTTACTTTATGGACAAGGAAATGGAGGCTCAGACAGGCAAAGTGTTTATCCCCTGGGCTGGGGATAAACACTCCCCTCCCCAATGGAAGCTTTAAGAAGGGAAGGAGGGAGGGAAGAACTTTATAAAGGAGTCAGTAGAGAGCAGAGTTAACGAAGAAAAGAGGATGTGTGAATGAACTGTAGGAGCTATAATGAAAATCAAGTATAGTTGTGTACTGGGGACAGATTTTAAAAGTAGGAATCAGAAAAGAAAAAAGGGAACAAGATGAAGAGCATAATTACAATTTCTACCCATGTGTCTGGACTTACAGGTTTTATCCTATTTCATAGATGCCTCTGCTGCCAGAGCCTTAAGGACATGCAGGAGTGGAAAGGTAGGTAATTGGATTTTCATTTTTGAAAGACCCTGAGAAACAATGTAGAGGATGGGCTACATTGGACTCTGGTCGGAGGTGTTTATATCAGCCCTGGTGAGAATTGATGACTCCACTAAGGCATTGGCCCTAGGCCTGCAGAGGAGGAGAAAGGAGTGAAATTTACTTAAAGGCAGAAATGACAGGACCTGGTGATGACCAAATTTGAAGTGGCACTCCAAAAGGAGTCAAGAATATGTCCAAAGTTACAGACTTGGGTGCCTGGATATATGGTAGGGCTGTTTGCTGAACAAGAGAAAATGGGAGAAGGAGCAGTTGCAGGGACAAAGACAACAAGAATAGATGTGAACCCAGTTGGCATGGCTCAGTGGTTGAGCATTGACTTATGAACCAGGAGGTCCCTGGTTCAATTCCCTGTCAAGGCACGTGTCCAGGTTGCGGGCTCTATCCCCAGTGTGAGGCAGGCAGGAGGCATCTGATCAATGATTCTCTCTCATCATTGATGTTTCTATTGCTGTCTCCCTCTCCCTTCCTCTCTGAAATCAATAATAATAATAATCTATACTAATAATAAAGAAATATGCAAATTATCCGTTACAGCGTCACATCACAACCGGATCTGCAGGCTGCGTCCCCGCCCTCTGCTCAGGCAGCTGCAAGACCCAGGGTAGGATAGGATACGATAGGTGGGGATAAGAAAGGAGAGGGAGAGGAAGGCAGACCTACATGCAGACAGGCTGAGGGGAGAAACAGAAATACAGAAAGGGAACAAGAAAAAGACGCAGGAATGGAAAAGGGAAGGAAATGCGGGAGGGGATGGTAACCGCGAGAGGAGGGAGCAGGTGCGCCTGGCGAGAGGCGGGGCAGGAGCCCTGCCCAGACACGGGAAGAGGGCGGTGTCCCCCAGCACGGGCCATTGGTGGGGAGGCGCCCACGGGTCAGGGACGGAGTGGTGGACGGCCCGAGGCCTTCTCGGTGGAGGCGCTCCTGCTTTGCAGTAGCAGCAGCACCTGGGCTGAGTGGGCCTTGGCCACCCTTGCTGGGCTGGGCGTCCTGGGCAGAGAATGGGAGCAGGACAGCAGCGGGGAGGCCAGGGAAGGGGGGGCGGTGAACACCTGGCTGGGGCTGAGCCCTGGGCTGGGGATAAACACTCCCCTCCCCAATGGAAGCTTTAAGAAGGGAAGGAGGGAGGGAAGAACTTTATAAAGGAGTCAGTAGAGAGCAGAGTTAACGAAGAAAAGAGGATGTGTGAATGAACTGTAGGAGCTATAATGAAAATCAAGTATAGTTGTGTACTGGGGACAGATTTTAAAAGTAGGAATCAGAAAAGAAAAAAGGGAACAAGATGAAGAGCATAATTACAATTTCTACCCATGTGTCTGGACTTACAGGTTTTATCCTATTTCATAGATGCCTCTGCTGCCAGAGCCTTAAGGACATGCAGGAGTGGAAAGGTAGGTAATTGGATTTTCATTTTTGAAAGACCCTGAGAAACAATGTAGAGGATGGGCTACATTGGACTCTGGTTGAAGAAAAAAATTAAGGTGGGAAGGAAGGAAAAAGGGAGGGAGGGCAGGGGTAAAGATAAAGGAAAGAAGGAATGTGGGGAGGGAAGGAGGGTAGGAGAAAGATGGGAAGAAGGATGATGGAACAGAAGTAGGAAATAAGGAGGAAAGAAAAAGTTTATAAATGATGATTCAGTAGGAAAAAGTGTTACATAAAGGAGAGAAAAATTGTGTGAGAGGGAGAAGCCAATAAGGAAGAAGATTTTTAAAAAGTTAATAGGGGCAACCAGGTCGGCAGGGGAGGGCAGTTAGGGGTGACCAGGCCAGCAGGGGAGGGCAGTTAGGGGGATCAAGCCAGCAGGCAGAGTGATTAGGAGCCAGAGGTTCCGGATTGAGACAGGGTGCAGGTCGGGCTGAGAGCCCCCCCAACCCCCCATGCATGAATTTCGTTCACCGGACCTCTAGTAGTAATAATAATAGTAATCCTATCTAATAAAAGAGTAATTTGCAAATTGACCATCACTCTAACACACAAGATGGCTGCCCCCATGTGGACACAAGATGGCCGGCAGGGGAGGGTAGTTGTGGGTGATCAGGCCAGCAGGGGAGGGCAGTTGGGAGGGACCAGGCCGGAAAGAGAGGGTAGTTGGGGGGGGACCAGGCCTGCAGGGGAGGGCAGTTGGGGGCGACCAGGCCAGCAGGGGAGGGCAGTTGGGAGGGACCAGGCCGGAAAGAGAGGGTAGTTGGGGGGGGACCAGGCCTGCAGGGGAGGGCAGTTGGGGGCGACCAGGCCAGCAGGGGAGGGCAGTTAGGGGCAATCAGGCTGGCAGGATAGCAGTTAGGTGTTGATCAGGCTGGTAGGGGAGTGGTTAAGGGATGATCAGGCAAGCGAGGGCTTGGGAGCCAGCAGCCCTGGATTGTGAGAGGGATGTCCAACTGCCTGTTTAGGCCCAATTCCCCCAGGATCGGGCCTAAATGGGCAGTTGGACATCCCTTGAGGGGTCCCAGATTGGAGAGGGTGCAGGCTAGGTTGAGGAACACCCCCCCCCCTCCCATGCATGGATTTTGTGCACCAGGCCTCTAGTAATAATAATAATAATAAAAGAATAGATGTGAGATGGCTTTGGAACTTTATAGTAGACACTTCCAGAAAAGCCAGTTGAAAATGAAAAACAGCACTCAGGGACTAAGCTGATGATCTAGGGTGACCTGGGGGTCATCTGTGGAGGTGGACAGACAGCTATGAAATGATTCTTCTTCTGGGCTCCTTTGGTCCTCACCAACTGAGTGTGGTTTCCAGGGTTTCTTATTCGAAGGCCATCAGCAGAAACTTCTCACGACTCACCACCTCCACCAAATGCAACAGAAGTGCAAAGTGAAACTGTTGGGAACTGACTCAGAAACCAAACCAACAAATTCTCCTCTCAGAAGCTCTTTATTTACTCATTTGGTTTCCATTTGTGCCAGTGTAATTAAACAACATTGTCTTTTACTTGGAACCTTCTATTTGGCCACCGGGGACTTCCCTCTGGTCAGCCAGCAGCCACTCCAAGGACTTACCCCAGAGACCTCAGAACAGAAGCAGCTCCATTTCCACTTGCACTATTATTTCTCTGCCTAAGGAATCTTCCTGACCAATAATCCTGCTAACCGATGATGGGAAATTTGACCTCTGGGCACCACAGATATTAAATTCACAACAAAACAATGGAAGACTCCCATTCATTAAAAATTCCATTCATACTCTCCAACTTGAAAACACAAAACTACATATTGGGGTGTAGGAGTAGCCACTCTAAATAACACAACTGAACAACAACTTTTTCTTTTATGTTATACTAGAGGTCTGGTGCATGAAATTTGTGCAGGGGGAGGGGAGTGTCCCTCAGCCCAGCCTGCACCCTCTTGCAATCCGGGACTGCTGGCTCCTAACCGCTCGCCTGCCTGCCTGATCACCCCAAACTCCTCTGCCTGCCTGCCTGATTGCCCCTAACCACTCTGCATGCCTGCCTGATCACCCCTAAACTCCTCTGCCTGCCTGCCTGATCGCCCCTAACCACTTGCCTGCCTGCCTGATCGCCCCTAACCGCCTCTGCCTCATCCCCTGCCACTGCGGCTTCATCTGGAAGGATGTCCAGAAGGTCGTTTGGCTGTCCAGTCTAATTAGCATATTACATTTTTATTATTATAGATGTGCCCTGTGAATTCCAAGGGAATTCATTAAATAGAGGGAGAGAGAAGTATTTTCTTATTTCACTTTTTATATAGATGTCTAAGGCTTTGTTGTGAGTTTACATAAGTATGGGTCAGGGACATTCCTTAGTGGCAGCTATCAAGCTGGGGCTATTTTAAAGGAGGCAGAACTTGCCTGGATTGAAGGCATCTAAAAATTTTCCGTAGATTCATGATTCTGATAAGTTACTTCACCTTTCCAGGCCTCATTTCTTTTTCCTCAAGAAAAGGGGAAATGACCCTGACCAGTTTGGCTCAGTGGATAGAGCGTCGGCCTGTGGACTGAAGGGTCCCAGGTTCGATTCTGGTCAAGGGCATGTATCTTGGTTGCAGGCACATCCCCAGTGGGGGGTGTGCATGAGGCAGCTGATCGATGTTTCTCTCTCATTGATGTTTCTAACTCTCTATTCCTCTCCCTTCCTCTCTGTAAAAAATCAATAAAATATAAAAAAAAGAAAAAAAAAAAGAAAAGGGGAAATGGGATCACGTGGTCACTAAGTTTCTTTCGGGATCTAAAACTGCTATGGTTTTATGAACAACTTTGCAGTACTCTTCATTTAAAAGACAACTGTATCAGACACTTAATAATAAGCATGTCAAACTCAAAGGCTAACACGGGCCAAATAAACAAGGTTTAAGTTTATGTGGGCCGCAAAAAAACAAAAGCTTCAATTTTCATAGAAACGTAGGTTTATTTCAATAGAGACATGCTGAATACAAAGAGTTGAAATAAATGAATAATCGTTAACATAAAATAATAGAACATTTTAATAAAAATTCATATTTTTTCTTGAACATTAACTCACCAGACACTGAATAACTGCACAAATTAATAAGCATAATGCAAATATAGCTATTTTTCTTGTTCTCCAAAAGTGAAATATTTCCTGTTGCACACACCAAACAAGTCAGTCCAAAACTAATGATGTGGTAATTGGCTGCTAAAATATTTGCTGCTAGTATTAGCGGAGAAAAATGGTGCACCTGTGCATAAGGTGTGTAAGGGAAATGAATGCAATATGATTATAGTAATCAATAATTAGTAAACATTTTTGTTTGTTATTAATAACTAGGGGCCCGGTGCATGAAATTTGGGACCAGCCTGCCCCCTCTCACATCCTGGGAGCCCTCAGGGGATGTCCTACTGACGGCATAGGCCCGCTCCCTGCTCCCCTTGGAGCCGGCTCCGCCCCTGCCCTCTCCAATCGCCAGCTCCACCCCTGCCTAGGCCTAAAGCCTCTGGCCCAGGAGCCCCCTGGCTCAGGCCCTTCCTAGGCTGCTCAGGGCCCACACAGGGTCTACCTTGGAGTGACCTGGGTGCCCGATGATGTTCCTTGGACCCAGGCCGCTGGGCGCCTACATATGCAAATTAACTGCCATCTTAGTTGGGTTAATTTGCATACCCACTCCTGATTGGCTGATGGGTGTGGCTTGTGGGTATAGTGGCAGAGTGATGGAGTGATGGTTAATTTGCATGTTTCTCTTTTATTAGTGTAGATTATGTATAACAGGATATTGTAAAAATTAAGTTACAAAATTTTTATTAAATGTTTCTTACATACCATTATATTGGCTGGGACGCAAAAATATTTATTGTGGGCCACATGTGCCCCATGGGCCATGAGTTTGATATGCTTGCTTTAGAAAGATAAATACAATTTTCTTTGACTTCCAACTTCACTCAATTAATTGGGCGTATATGTATGGACAGCCTATGAGGTGCCTGGCATTCTGTTTGGTGTAGGGAAACTTAGGACAGGGGCATGGCACCCTGTCCTTGCAGCTACAGGGGAGACAAGCCAGCCAGGTTTCAGGGTCACAATGGCCCGAGTTTTCTATTTCTGACTTGTCATGTCCCAGTGTGCTCAATATAAAAACGGAGTCAAATTCTGATAAGTTATTGTCTCTCTTGTCCAGTAGTGTGAATTTAATATATTTTCTTTGTTGTTGTATCTCCAGTACTTAGAAAAATGCCCAACACATTGTTGGTGATTGATGTACAATGTGTAATGATGGGGCACACAGTTGGAGGATTTATTCAAAAGTGGTGGAAGCCCGAGCTAATACAAACTGAAGTATGCTTATTCCCAAACAATTTACAAACTTTCCAAGGGGTAGGTGGTCACAGATAGCTTTGGGGGAATCAATTTCCAGATGCTCAATTTAGGTAGGAACCATCTGCCTGAGAGCCACTGAGAAAGTTGTCCTGCTGGCTTCTTTCCCATCTTCCCTTTCACAGTGTTTTCTTACTTAGCAATGAATGGCTTTTCTCTCCAGTCTCACTGAGATGCATTCCCCCAGGTGGTAAAGAAACACTTGAGAAGAAACCCTTGAAGGTAGAGAAACAGGATTGAGAAGGTAAACTGCTCTAATGATGGGCTAATAAATGTTTGCAGATCAAGTGGTTGCTGTCAACAAAATTCAAGTAGAACCTAATGGAGCTGTCATTTGATACATCATTAAAATGATTTTTGATAATAGATCAAATGTAAATTTTGGCATATCATTCAAAGGGAACTCAAATAATTAATTAACATTGTTATAACAAGACTCCTTCCATTTCCACTTACTTATTTATGAACGCATTTCCTCAAGGTTTACATCTACACATACAAATAGTGAGAATAGAAATGATGGAGAATCTAAATCTCCTTCTGTCAATAAGAAATATTCATCAGCAGGTCCATGACTGAATTGTAAAAGAAATCAACCTCCTTTCAATAAAAGATGTATTTCCAATACAATTTCCTTTTTCTTCTATAATTATTCATCAAACCTTATAATATATTTATGTTGTTTTTAAAAATCAATTTATTAATAGTATTTGTAACAGAAACTCAGTATTAAAGAATTTTGTTACTTAGAAACTTATGGTCACAGGAAACTTAAAAATTTAAATTCATATTTATATACCTTTTTTGTATAAGGAAGTTTGATAGGGTTATCAATAAGATGTTTTTAAAAATTACATAAGGACTAAATTCTGAGGGGAAATTGGAATGAAAATATAAGTTCAAGAATAAATAAATGAGCCCTAGCCGGTTTAGCCAGCAGGGCATGTACCTTGGTTGCAGGTTCGATTTTCACCCCGGTTGGGGTGAGTGTGGGAGACACCCTCTCTCTCTCTCTCTCTCTCTCTCTCTCTCACACACACACACAATGATATTTTTCTTTTTCAGTCTCTCCCCCTTTCTTCTACTCTTTAAAAAAATCAATGGAAGAAACATTCTCGGGTGAGGATTAACAACAATAACAACAACAAAAAGAATAAATAAATGATATAAAATTTCCAACAGTTAAAGAAGAGCTTGTTCATTTATTTAAAAAAAATGGATATGATAGTCAAATTGCTTTGGTATTTAAATTCCACCGGATACAAAGAAAAGATATGTTTAATAGGATATTCCAGATATATTTTTAAATCTTTTTATTTAGAAAGTTCTGGAGATAATCTTTTTTTGCAATCCTTTAAAAATATAAGGGGCAAATTTTGAAGTCAGTTTAGAAACTTATGAGGAGTAGGTAGTTTCAAACATAGCTATGTAGGCAGCCAACTTTGAAGACCCCGGGGCTAATAAAACAAGTGTGGCATTCTAATCCTGGCTGCACGGTTGCTATCAAGCCTTGGGAAATGCCCTTCTTAATCCCTCTGTGCCCATTTCTCTTTCTGCAAAATGAAAAGCACACCTGCCCGCTTTTCCTTATTCTCAGGAAAATTCTGAGATCATACAAGATAATGAAACAATGTGAAAAGGCCTAGCTTATTTCCTGGGCGGTAAGTTGGACACCTCTGGGAAGTTTCAATGACTTTTTGAGGCTAGCAGGATACTGGTTAGTTCCCCAGAAAGTATAAATGAAAGGTATTCTTATTACTACCTCTACTTTACCGTGGTCTCCCATTTCCCCTAGTTTTGATTCAGCCTTTGGAACGTCATGAAAGCCATCTAACACTGTAAAGTTAGTTTCTGCATCTCTGCATCATAGGATTATCAAGAAGGATCTAACTTTAGTTCTGGTCTCTGTCCAAGATTCTACTCTGATGGTTGGCAAGAGAAACCACAGAAATGGCTGTGAGAGCACACGTGACTTAGCCCAAAGAATAGTGACTGAGCTTGTGAGTATTGCCACTATGAACACCTCTTCAGGGAACTGTGGGTGGTCCATGCTCACCACATGCCCCCCTTTAGTGTGGTGGATCATCTGACATATCATGTATTAAATTCCTTTCCTCTTAAAGATGCTTATAATTTTGTAAACAATGAATGGAAAGTTAGACCTGAGCCTCTCATCCAAGTTCATAAAGCAAACCAGGTTGCGATGTCAGCAGATCGAATGGGCTTCAGAATTGGTTTTTCCTCACAGGCCTTATGAGTACATTGAATCTTGAAGACTTTTAAGACAGCCGCAGTTTTGAAAAGACATGGGGTCATAAGTTGTTGCTTAAGCCTAAGAACTTGTGGGGAAATTGGTCGGTGAAGACTATATATAAAAAGAGAAATTAGGAGTAAGCTTTCTCTATGAAGTGGCATTGAACATTTATTCATTCACTCATTTAACATATATTTATTTAGCTCCTATTGAGTGCCATTTGCTTAGCTGGACATTAAGAAACACAGATAAATGCCCTTCCTTGTTCTCAAGGAGCTATGAGGATATGGTGGGAGCAGAGGAGAATAAACAGCAAATTCTATCTAAGGAGGCAAAGAAAGACTTTCTAGAGAAGATGGCATTTGAGCTCAAAGCAGGGGGAGGGAATTTCAGAGATAAACTAATGCCATGTACAAAGGCCTGGAGGCCAGGAAGAAATTGGGATCAATAAGGAGCTCAAATGTCACCTGCTCAAAATCTGAGAGGGGGATGGCAAGAGTTAGGCCCGATGAGAAGTCTTGAATATCATACAGAGAGATCACAACATGTCTTGAATATCATGCAGAGAGTTTATATTTTATCTTGTGGGTGATAGTCTTTCAGGACACTGAGCAAGGACATGTCAAGATCCAATGTTTGTTAGAAACATTACAAGGTCACTTAGCTCTGTGGAGGGTGGATTGAGGTGATAGGGCCAGGGCCACAAGACTAGAGATAAGAGTATAATCAGTAGGACTCTTTCAGTCCTGACAAAAATCCAACTTAAATCAGCATAAGCAAAATGGGATATTATTGGCTGCTGTAACAAATGTCAAGGGGAGGATCTGACTTCAGACTAAATCCAAGAACTTGTAGGATGTCATCAGGGCTTCTCTCCTTCCCTCTGGCCATCTCTCACCTCTGTTGCTCTTTTAGCTTCTGATGTAAACTTTCCCTCTACATAGTAGACGAGATGGCTGCCAGGCTCTAATTGTCCCAGTTTAGCAAATCCAGTATTCATAGACCAATCCCGGGAAGCTTCTGATTGGTTCTTCTGGGGACACATGTACATTAATGAACCAATTATTGATGGAGGATAGGGGTTAGGTATTTCATTCTGGGTGACTGCCTGGGTCATTCCTTTCTGTGAAAGAAGGGGCAGACACAAGTCTGACAGCCTCAGCAGAACCACATAACGAAAGAGATCTCCAAAGAAACCAGAAGAAGAATGGGAACATGCACTGGGGTTATAAAGACTGTAGCTACCACTGACCATAAGAATAGAATTTGATTACAATATAAGAGTGGAACTATGGAAAAGAGGACAGACAAAAGAGGGTTGGGGCATGTAATTGGCATCAGAACTTGGTTTTTATTCACTTGATCTTCTAAAACAAAATAGAGTCTGCCTCTGGAAGGTATCTGGTTGCTGTAATTAGAAGATTCCAGGTGTTGGTAGCCAGAGAGGACTAAGTAAATATCTATACTAATAAAAGGGTAATATGTTAATTAGACCAGGTAACTGGACATCTTCTGGATGTCCAACTTCATTCCGGACAGTCAGGGGGCAACCAAGTGGTTAGGGCAATCAGGCAGGCAGGCAGAGTGGTTAGGGGTGATCAAGCAGGCAGGCAGGCGAGCAGTTAGGATCCAGCGGTCCCAGATTGCGAGAGGAATCGGGCCTAAACTGGCAGTCGGACATCCCCTGAGGGGTCCCTGATTGGAGAGGGTGCAGGCCAGGCTGAGGACCCCCTCTCCCCCCCGTCCATGCACAAATTTCAGGCACCAGGCCTCTAGTATAAGGATAAATATGTAAATAAAAATACAGATACATATAAAGATAAATAAATACATAGAGATATTTATTTTCTTATGATCGGGCCTAAACTGGCAGTCGGACATCCCCTGAGGGGTCCCTGATTGGAGAGGGTGCAGGCCAGGCTGAGGACCCCCTCTCCCCCCCGTCCATGCACAAATTTCAGGCACCAGGCCTCTAGTATAAGGATAAATATGTAAATAAAAATACAGATACATATAAAGATAAATAAATACATAGAGATATTTATTTTCTTATGATGCCCTTTTTTTTTTTTTTTTTTGTTTCCCAAAAGGTGTGTAGCAACTTAAAGGGATAATACAGTAAACTAGGAATCACATTACACCAAGCTCTTCTTCAACTTGTCATAGGTGGGCTGCAAATTTAGTTCTTTGCTTCCTAGAAGCCAATGCGAAGAGGTAACATTATGTGTAAAAAAATTTACAATAGAAACTTGACAAGTATTGGTACTGACATCTGAAAGGAATCTCTCCCTCAGACACTCATAAACTTGTCATTCTGCAGTGTGGAAGTAATATTATCTGTAAACATAATACATTTAGTGGGGCTCTTTTTAGAATGACTTTCAGTGCTGGCTAATGTCATATGGCTGAAACATTAGTTAATAGAAGTAATGAGCTCTGTAACAAATGTAGAATATTTTGAAATCTTAGAAAAGTCCTGCAGAAGCCAGTTCAGCCCAGCAGTTAGATAGCATTTCCTTGACTGTGAATCCCTTTAGTCAGGTCATGTGCCTCTCATTGTCTTACACCCAACTTGTTTCTGTTCCTGGTATTACCAGTGTGGCCCCTAAGTGCATTTGTATATGTGACCTCTGGAAGAGATGCATATAACCAGTGGTCCAACTCCTTTCCCCTCTACGCATCTCAACCTACCTATTAGCATACTGCCTGCCGTGCGTCTTCTTTTCTCCATCCCAGCTGCCTCTAGTACTAGCTTTATCAAATACCCCTTTCATTTTCCTCCAGTCTGCCCTGGGCAAGTCCTCACATTCTCCCTCCTCCTGCTCTGGACTTCAGGACTGGAAGGTAAAGCTACCCCCTTCCTAAAGACACAGCACCCCCACTTGCAGTGTGGTGAGACTGGTCCATGTTTTTGGACAGTTCGCATGACTGACTTGGAAACTGAAGCCAAGGAATTCCTGATGAAAATGATTTCATCTTGAGCCAAGAAGCCGGGGATAACTGTGGGTCGGGAATCTCAGAAATCTGAAGTCGCCCTAAGATTTGGCTTTCACTTTCTGGTGTGATGTGAAAACAGTGCTGCTGGCCCAGTTGGTTGGCAGTAGAGGAAGATCCACGCATGCTCCTGAAATGAGAGTCATTTGAATGTGAACTTCCTGCTTTTTTAAAAAAATTGTCAATTACAGTTTACATTCAGTATTATTTTGTATTAATTGCAGGTGTACAGCCTAATCCTGTTTTCTTTAAAATTCAAAATTCTGAGAATGAGGAAGTGTATTTTGCCCAAGCTAGTAAGTACGAGGCTCCTAAGATATGAAATGAAGGCAACTGTGATGTTTTAAAGGAGCAGTTACTGCCTCAGATAAAATCAAACACTTGGATAATTTTATAGTTCGAAATTCTTGACAATGAGTATAATTTAGGAAGTGATACACATGTGTGTACTTTGAAAAAAGAGGAAGTGGGCATTTAGACTTTTTATTTTAGTGGGCTGGGGAGGGCATTGTTAGTACAATATTGGCTCACCAGCTATGCAAATCAGGGGGTTGGGCTAATATTTAAAAAAAAACACACAACAAGAGAGAGAAAATAAGACTTGAAATACAACTTAGGTATCAAAACCATGACAATTTATCTAGGACTCTTTCTTATAAGGAGCAAATAGACAACACATTCTAAGTGTGGCCCCAAAGGGCATAATTTAAAACTTTTATGATTTATTTTTTTATTGTTGGATTTGCCCCTTCCGTCTCAACCCCATTAATTTATATTTCCTGATTGTTGCCTAAGTGTTTGGGGGAGGTAGCTTCAAGAGCAGTTAGAGAAGTAGAGGAAACTCAAAAGAGGTATTTAATTGTTTACATATTGCCTACAAAATTCATAAAACCTAGATTATTCAGTCCCTTCAGCCCTGTCAAGGCTGCCTTTGGCAATTCCCCTGTAGGCCTCAGGCCTCCTGGGGGTGGGCCTGGCCCTGAGGGGTCCCACTGCAGGGATGAAGAATGTTCTCATAGGAAAGTGCAGGTCCCTAGAAGGCAGGCTCCCTCACTGCCTCCGGGCAGTTCTCTAGCTCTGACTCTCACAGAGGCAACACCTACCAGGTGGCTCCTTGATACAGGGGTTCCAGGCACCAAAATGCATTGGAAGTGCTGTGGCAGGGCCAAAGGTGGAGCATCAGATGCTGTCCTGGTTCTCAGAGCCTCTTAGTGAACAGCACTTCCATTCTCCAATCCTCACACTCTCTTGCTTTGGGCCTCTGGTCCAGGAGGCGAGAGCTGCTGTCTCCCTAGAGACCCAGCACCCCCACTGGCAGCGTGGGTGAGACTGGTTTGGGAACTCGGAAAAGGCCCGGGTACTGTTTCACTCCCACTCTTGATTTAGCCAGAACTGCGGGGAGATGGATTCATTAGTCCCATACAAAACATCCCCAGACCTAATTATTCTTCCCAAGGCATTTATGACTTCCCTTAACAAATTAGTTAGCTCAACGGAGTTGCCTGGTGCTTGATTCTCAGTCTGATTTGCATCTGAGACAATGACTCATCTTAAAACCAGCCTTTTAAAGCCACATGGACAAGAGTCCTTCACATCACTGGAAAGAGGAATGGGACACTTTGTGAGAATTTAGTAAAGTCCTTTCTTCCCTTTGCCTGTAAGAGTCAACATGGAGTCTTTAACCCTCACATCTAAATTGTCCTCAGGTGAAGAATGGGCTCCTGCTGTCTTTCAAATGCCGTTGCTAATACGCAGGGATGCTCCCGGACCTAAAACAACCCCACAGGGTGAGATGACATGTCATTACAGACTAATTTCTACCGAGAACTAACAGACATCTGGAAGGAAGTAACTTTATGAGCCAGAAAATTAAAGAACTTATTTCCAGCCTTGTCTATACTTTACCAGAGCCAGGTTCTATGCCACTATTTCCTGCAAAGTCAAAAAGCAAATAAGGTATCGATTGAATATAAGAGAAAAGAGACTGTGGTTGTAAATAATCACCAAGAAAGTTTGAACTGCCCTAGTCTGGAGGGTGGAAATAAAATCTCTTTTCCCATAACTGTCGCTTTCCTACCCTGTGCTCTTGTATATTGGTGCAAGGTAGTTCATTCAATGGTTTCTATTTATATATATATTTTTTCAACTGGTTTTTATTCATAAATATGTATCAAACTCATAAGACTAGTTTTCACTTGTCTTCCCAATCATCTGGTCATTCAATGGTTTTTAAAACAAGGGCAGTGTTACAACCATAGGCAGAGCATTGTTTTAGAACAGAGAAATGTATGAAGAGAAAATGCAATGGGAAAGAATTTCTTACAACCAATTAATTCATCCTGGTAAATTATTTCCTACTAAATGAAAGACCTTTTGGATTCTCACTCAGAAATTTTCATTTTGCATAGCCAGACTATTAATTCATAAATTATTTAATATAATATTAATTTATACCAACAATGAACTATAAGCCTCAATTAAAATATCCTGAAAAACTCATTACCCATCAACCTATCTTATAATGAATGTGTCATATCTTATTTAGAAAAAATAAATGAACATCAGTACAAAAGGTAATTGCTTTTTCTAAGCATCAGAATTCAGCTGTGGGACTAAACAATCAAAGTGTGGTCTTGAGGATTGTGGGACACCAACAAAAGTCTCCTGTAGCCAGTTGATAAATATTTGTGTTTCTGGCATCATAATAAAATCCATTTCTGATGTGAATTGCTTGTTTATGACAAATCTCTTTCTGACCTAATGACTAAAGGAAAAGATAGAAGAGGGGACAGGATTTGAACTAACCTAAAGAGGTCCATAAACTGAAAAAGGCTAAGTCACTGACCTAGAGAAGATGCTTCAGAGGGAAGAGGTGGGACCTCTAGAAGCATTGTGGCACGATGGTGAAGAACACAGACCTGAGGGTCTGATTCAGAGACCTGGATTTGTGTTCTAGCTCTTTTTTAGAGGACTATGGTTTTCCTTGTTAAGGACCTGCATCAGTTATGGTAGTGCCAGCTGTTGTAAAAAAAGATGTGATGCAGTATAATGGCTCTAACATAATCATGCCTGTAAATGTCTGAGGCAAATCTTGCTGGACAGCAGACAGTTGTCCCCATGCAGTGGGCTCAAGGACCCAATGCAGACTCCTTCCATATTGTGGCTCTGCCATACCCTAGGTTCTTGTGATTGCAGCTGATAAAACAAGGAGAAAACATGGAGAAGGCAAATCTCTTCTTCAAAGGCTTGGCTGGAATTAAGACACTCACACCCACTCACATTCTCTTGATGAAAATCAGTTATGGGTCACATCTAAACGCAAGGGGGTGGTGGGAGAGAAATGTAGTTCCTATTTAGCCACTTCCCAGGGACAACTCTATAACTGTGAACATGATAGGAGGCATAAATTTTAGCAAATGGCTAGCCGTACCTGCCATAGGGCAGTTTAATTAGAGAGAGAGTGAAAAGAAAGTCTCTGGACTATAATCAAAACTTTGGAGAGATCAGGGACCTAAGGAAGAGTCAACAAGTCATGGGGGATCAAGTTTGAGAACAGAGAGACTAAACCTGCGGGGAAGTTAGGCTGAGAGGCTCCGCCCTCAACTTCAAGGAGCAGCATAAAGAGGGCCACCTGCTAAAAGAAGTGATCAAAAGGCAGATCCCAATGATCATAGAGTTTCTCTTCGGAAGACTGCCTGCTTCTGTGCTGAGGGCTATAGTTACAAAGGTGACAGGTTTGCCTCCCCTCTCAAACAGGAAATAGAGAAAAATCTGCATTCAGAAGTCAGATGACAGTCCTTGGAGGCTGTGTGCAAGTGTGTGTGTGTGTGTGTGTGTGTGTGTGTGTGTGTGTGTGTGAGAGAGAGAGAGAGAGAGAAACATTTGCATCAAGGAAGTGATACCCATACTCTTTAAAGATGAAAATGAGTTTGTGTTTGTCAGGCAAGGGGATTGGTCCAATTTTGTTGCAAGAAATCGAACTTTCCTGCAATGGCTTCATCTTGTCTTCCCTATCTTAATTTGCTCTCTATACTCTGCAGTGTCCTATATAATAAAAGGCTAATATGCAAATCAATGGAATGACCAGTTGCTATGATGTGCACTGACCACCAGGGGGCAGATGCTCAACGCAGGAGCTGCCCCCTGGTGGTCAGTGCGCTCCCACAGGGGGAGCGCTACTCAAAGGCCCTGGCTCATGGCTGGCTAGTGCAGCGGCAATGGCGGGAGCCTCTCCTGCCTCCACAGCAGCACTAAGGGCCCCTTGTGGGGAGTGGGCCTAAGTCGGCAGTTGGACATCCCCTGAGGGGTCCCGGACTGCAAGAGGGTGCAGGCCGAGCTGTGGGACACCCCCACTCCCAGTGCACAAATGTCGTGCATCGGGCCTCTAGTCTAAACATAATACTAAGTGAGGGTTAAAGAAGAAAGATTATCACAGAATAAAAGCACAAGTAGATGCAAGTACAAGCATATTTATTGCATCACTGTGTTTAGTGTAAGAAATATGGAAAGATCTTAATGCCCATAATTAAAGGGAATAGCTGAATAACTAAATAAACTATGTTCTATCATATGGGGGTGATTATACAGCAGTTAAAAATGACTTAGATCTGTATAGGCTCACCTGGAGAGGTGTCCATGGACAAAGCAGGTTGCAAAGCACTATGTTTTATTTATTTTATTTTTTTCTTTATTGATTAAGGTATTACATATGTGTCCTTATCCCCCCATTGCCTCCTCCCCCTAGTGTCTGTGTCCATTGGTTAGGCTTATGTGCATGTATACAAGTCCTTTGGTTGATCTTTCCCCCTTACCTCCACCCTCCCTTACCTTCCCTCTGAGGTTTGATGGTCTGATTGATGCTTTTCTGTCTCTGGATCTGTTTTTGTTCATCAGTTTATGCTGTTCATTATATTCCACAAATAAGTGAGATCATGTGATATTTATCTTTCTCAAAGAACTATGTTTTAAATGATCCTACCTTTTATAAACAAGCTGAAACACAAAACTTAATTGGTTGTATCTGTTTGTATCAACATGGAGAAAGGTATGTGAGAGCATACATTCCAAGTTTTAACATTAATATCTGGAGGAGAGATGGGTCTTAAAGATTGATATTATTTTTTCCTTAAGCATCTGTTTTGTAAATTAATGATTAATAATCAAGAAAAAAATCCCATAAGGATGTGTTAAATCAGAAACTGGTAAAATACAGAATTCCTCCTTCACCCAAATCCTGATCATTCACATCTTGCAACAATTATTTAGTGAGAATCTACTGGGTGCCAGGTGCTTTCATGGACACTATTTTATTCAATCTTTAGAATAATCCCCAAACAGCTTATTTTCAGGTGGTAAAGTAAGATAAAATAGAGTTGTAGTAACTCACTCGAAGTCAAATCACTAGGAAGATGGTGAATCAGCTTTGGTGTCCTACCCCATCTGACCCCAGAGCTGGTGCACTCTCACTCCTTATTTTCTTAAAACTGGGAAGCAAGGAGGGCCTATTTCTTAGGTCAGGTAGTCTAACATTCCAATTAAGCCTGGTTAAGGGTCCTAGTTTTGTTATATCATTTACAAAACAGATGCTTATGGAAAAAATAATGTCATTCTTCAAGCCCCATCACTCCTCCAGATATCAACATTAAAACTTGGAATGTATACTCTCACACACCTTTCTCCATGCTGATACAAATAGATAACAACCAATAGGTTTTGTGTTTCAATTTGTTTTTACAGAGATGGGATCACATAAAACAGTGCAGATGGGAATCCTGTTGTGAATAATCCCAGTCCTTGAAAAAAAAAACACCACACTAAGCCAGCGGTTCTCAACCTGTGGGTCGCGACCCCTTTGGCGGTCGAACGACCCTTTCACAGGGGTCGCCTAAGACCATCCTTCATATCAGATATTTACATTACGATTCATAACAGTAGCAACATTACAGTTATGAAGTAGCAACGAAAATAATTTTATGGTTGGGTCACAACGGGAGGAACTGTATTTAAAGGGCCAGAAGGTTGAGAACCACTGCCCTAAGCAATAGGACTAGAAAGACCCAATTAAAAAATAAAATTAAAAATTAAATTTAGCACCCCTATGTTCATTGCAGCATTATTCACGGTGGCCAAGACATGGAAACAACCAAAGTGTCCGGCGATAGAAAGACCCAAGATTGAAAGAATCCCCTTGGAGGTGAGTCATGTGGTGACATCTCTGCCAGGGGCTGAGAAGTGTGGAAGGAATGTGGGACACCAAGTGTAATCTCCTTTGAGGGTCTCGGGTGTGGGGAGAACTCTCTTCTACTTTCGGCTGGCTTTGACCCCGGGGGTGTTTCCAGGGGCCCTTGTGATGTGACTTCACTTTCTTCCTTCTCCAAGTGGGGGCTCTAGTTATGATTGTGGGCTTCAAACAACTGGAGAGTTTAGAGTCCATGGGTTTCTTCAGAACATATTTCTAGCCAGAGAGTTTACATTGCTTAAGACGAAGAGAAAACTCATTTCTAAATTTTTATTAAAACTAGTAGCCCGGTGCACGAAATTCGTGCACTGGGGTGGGGGTGGGGGGAGAAGGGGCCCCTCAGTCTGGCCTTCACCCTCTCCAATCTGAGACCCCTCAGGGAATGTCCAACTACCTGTTTGTGCCCACACTTTTAACAGATAACAGCTCCATTGTTGTTCCTTTCTTATGCTTAAAACCATTGGAATTAGTAGGTATTCAAAGTGTGTATACATTTTGGGGGGACACCCTGTATATCTCTAGTCAGTGGTGAAAAAAACCAACAGCAGATTTGGAACCCCCAGACAGGGAACCTTGCTCATTCCCCACATGTCTCCCCACTTCACTTTCCACCTTCGTGGGCAGCAGGAGAATCAATGTTTTCTCTCATTAATTCGGAAAAGCAC
>NW_005356905.1:2000656-2009651 GCF_000412655.1 Myotis brandtii | reverse complement strand
CCCCCCTGGGTTTCCGATCACTGTCAGTGGCAGGGGGCTTCTTCTGTGCTTTCCCTTTCGCCTCCCTGCATTGTGCCTACATATGCAAATTAACCGCCATCTTTGTTGGCGGTTAACCGCCATCTTGGCTGGTGATTAATTTGCATATCTCGCTAATTAGCCAATGGGAAGGGTAGCGGTCGTACACTAATTACCATGTTTCTCTTTTATTAGATTAGATGGGCAATTCTAGCAAGAATTGGTGGGTTGAGTTCCAGTGTCAGAACCCCAGGCTGCGGATGTCACTGAAGGAAGTTTTTAGGTCACACACTACCGCTCTTACTTGGCACTGGCACTCTTCCAGACCGGCTCTCCCCAGAAGTCCAAATTAATAGTAATACATTTTAATTAGAAAAAATTAGAATTTGTCTTTGGGTGGTGGGCACATGGTGCAATATACAGATGTTGTAACAGAAACCCACACCTGAAACCTATATGTTCATGTTGACCAATGTCACCCCAATAAATTTAATAAAAAACCCCCAAAAAACTAGATACTTAAATTGCTTAAAGAAAAGCTAAAAAGGAAGGAAGTCTAAGGTAGCATCAGTATTCTTAGCATCAGTATTACCTAGGGACCTTAAAAAAAAAATCCTGATACACAGGCCACATGCTGGACCAATTAAATCAGTACCTTTGGGGGTGGAACCCAGGCTCTGGTCCTTGCTAAGTTGCCCAGGTGATTCCCTGTGCAGCTAAAGATGGGAGTCACTGCTTACTGACCAATATTCTCACCCAGCTGCCAGGCCTGGATTCTCAGGGCTGGGATCAACCCAGATGAATGCGGCCACCGTTCTGGTTTTGCAACTTTAAGATATGCTCGGAGGCCTCATGCTTCTTCTCCGCCAACTCAAGGAAGAAGTGGCCCCAGCCCTCCAGAGCCACATCGTCCAGAGGGAAGTAGGTGTGGGAGGCCCGCAGATGCAGGCTGGCTGGGCGGTTGACCGCAGCCTCCACCCAGTTGGAATAATTCTGATGAATTTGGGAGCTTATGGTTGTTCGGCAATAAGGAGCTAAGATAGGAAAAAAACATTTTATTGGCTGGTCTCCGAGGTGGTTCTGAAGGTGGTGACTAAGATGCTGGAAGAAGGGGCGGTCCCTGTGGTCTATTCCATGCAAACACTGTTGAAGCAAGAGACAGATCCAGGACCATTGAGGGCACTATCTAGCTGGATATTTTTAAGAAAGGAAAGTGTAGACAGTTGTCTAAACTTCTATTTTCAGGTTACATCATAGACCTTCGAGTGAAACCAGGTGGTCTGTGGGTGGTTCTGGAATGTTGATTGTTTACCTCTGCTTTAGTTTATGGTTCCCTAACACCTACATGGATGCTAGCTAATCATTTTGATTTTCTGAAGTTCTCTACTTATTGGAGAATACTCTTTAGACTTGGCATTTTTCTTTTTTAAAAAATATATTTTTATTAATTTCAGAAATGAAGAGGGAGAGATAGAAACATCAATGAGAATCATTGACCAGCTGCCTCCTACAGACCGCACATTGGGGATTGAGCCTGCAACCCAGATATGTGCCCGACCAGGAACTGAACCGTGACTTTCTGGTTCATAGGACAATGCTCAACCACTGAGCCATGCTGGGCTAGACTTGGCATTTTTCTTCATGAGACCAGTGGAAGTGATTAAAATTGGAAAGATGGCCACAGCTGGCCTGAAGAAAAGCATGAGTGCAAGCACTGTGTATTCATGTGGCAAATTTGGTAAAAGGAGTTTTGATGCAGTCATGGGCTCTAACAAGACGAGCAGCTGTGAAATGGTGCAGTGCTAGAATTCCAGATTGGTAACTCTGAGCAGTAACAGAAGCACCAGCTTGGATGTTGTCACACACACACATACATTCTGATTCAAACATACCCTCACAAACATACACTTACACTCATTCACACACACACTCATTCACACATACCCTCACATACTCTTAAACAGCGCCCCACCCGCCCCCACCACACACACACTCTTCCCCATCTTGTTGGCAAATCACTGTATTGCTTGTCCTCTGGAGAGCACTTCGTTTGTTCACTGATACAATAACCTGTAACCTACTTCTTTAGACTTGGCAATTTTCTTCATGAGACCAATAGAAGTGGTTAAAACCACAAAAAAATTCCTAGTGGAGAATATGGTTGAGGAAGAGTGAAAAGGGAATAAATATAACCAGGGTAGGGCTTGCTAGTGAGCAAAAAGACATATCATATGAAACAAAGTTTTAATTTTTATTTTACATATTTATACATAAAACTTTCAAGGAACCCTCTGAATCCAACAGAATGTTAATAGCACATCTAAAACTGAACTTCAGGTAGTCAACATTCACAAAATGTTGAAAACTGATTCAAATATACATATTACGGAGAGCTACAACTTCACTACGAGGCAGGCATGTATTTTTGACTTGTATAGCACCGTCATTTACAGTTCTTTAAAACTACAGTGAAGAATGAAAGTAGTCAATGGTAAAATACTGCTTCAACTGAAAATCTCTAAACAAATAAAAATAAAAACTACCCTTTTGGATTTTGTGATGGTGTAAGCACTGTACATTTCTGTAACAATATTTTATTAAAATGCCTGATATTTAGTGGCACAGTAAAAAAAATTAAAATAAATTAAGAAGCAAAGGCCAGGAAACTGCCCTGCTTGAATGCTGTGGCGTGAGGTGGTCGGCTTATCTAGAGAGAGTACTGGGCTCAGGAGGCGAGAAAAGCGGAGAGAAGGCGAGGCTTCTCTGAAGCTCGTGGGCTCTCGCGTGAAAGAGAGGTTTACCTTTCGGAGGAGGCTGGACGTGTTGCCCTTGGGCTCCTCCGCCAGCCCGGGAGGAGTGGCGTGGGAGACAGAGGGCACGCTACCACATTCCAGACAAAGATCTGGGAAAGATCCACAAAGCTGCCGGCCCAGGCAACATATGGAAAGTGAAAAATTCTCTTGTTCAGGTGAAGTGGCTTGAATGATAGAGGTAAGAAAAAAAGGACTGCTGTAGGTCTGGCCTGTGCCAATGGCCATCTGGAAATGGTCACTCTCCCTCCTAGCAGACAGAAAATGCCTGTTCACAAAACTGCTGGCCTGGGCAACGTATGAAGTGAAAAATTGTCTTGTTCAGGTGAAGTGGCTTGAATGATAGAGACAAGAAGAACAGGGCTGCTCTACATCCGGCCTGTGCCAATGGCCATCTGGAAATGGTCACTCTCCCTCCTAGCAGACAGAAAATGCCTGTTCACAAAACTGCTGGCCTGGGCAACGTATGAAGTGAAAAATTGTCTTGTTCAGGTGAAGTGGCTTGAATGATAGAGACAAGAAGAACAGGGCTGCTCTACATCCGGCCTGTGCCAATGGCCATCTGGAAATGGTCACTCTCCCTCCTAGCAGACAGAAAATGCCTGTTCACAAAACTGCTGGCCTGGGCAACGTATGAAGTGAAAAATTGTCTTGTTCAGGTGAAGTGGCTTGAATGATAGAGACAAGAAGAACAGGGCTGCTCTACATCCGGCCTGTGCCAATGGCCATCTGGAAATGGTCACTCTCCCTCCTAGCAGACAGAAAATGCCTGTTCACAAAACTGCTGGCCTGGGCAACGTATGAAGTGAAAAATTGTCTTGTTCAGGTGAAGTGGCTTGAATGATAGAGACAAGAAGAACAGGGCTGCTCTACATCCGGCCTGTGCCAATGGCCATCTGGAAATGGTCACTCTCCCTCCTAGCAGACAGAAAATGCCTGTTCACAAAACTGCTGGCCTGGGCAACGTATGAAGTGAAAAATTGTCTTGTTCAGGTGAAGTGGCTTGAATGATAGAGACAAGAAGAACAGGGCTGCTCTACATCCGGCCTGTGCCAATGGCCATCTGGAAATGGTCACTCTCCCTCCTAGCAGACAGAAAATGCCTGTTCACAAAACTGCTGGCCTGGGCAACGTATGAAGTGAAAAATTGTCTTGTTCAGGTGAAGTGGCTTGAATGATAGAGACAAGAAGAACAGGGCTGCTCTACATCCGGCCTGTGCCAATGGCCATCTGGAAATGGTCACTCTCCCTCCTAGCAGACAGAAAATGCCTGTTCACAAAACTGCTGGCCTGGGCAACGTATGAAGTGAAAAATTGTCTTGTTCAGGTGAAGTGGCTTGAATGATAGAGACAAGAAGAACAGGGCTGCTCTACATCCGGCCTGTGCCAATGGCCATCTGGAAATGGTCACTCTCCCTCCTAGCAGACAGAAAATGCCTGTTCACAAAACTGCTGGCCTGGGCAACGTATGAAGTGAAAAATTGTCTTGTTCAGGTGAAGTGGCTTGAATGATAGAGATAAGAAGAAAAAGACTGCTCTAGGTCTGGCCTGCGCCAATGGCCATCTGGGAGTGGCCACTCTTCCTCCTAGCCAACAGAAAATGCCTGTTCACAAAACTGCTGGCCTGGGCAACGTATGGAGTGAAAAATTGTCTTGTTCAGGTGAAGTGGCTTGAATGATAGAGACAAGAAGAACAGGGCTGCTCTACATCTGGCCTGCGCCAATGGCCATCTGGGAATGGCTACTCTCCCTCCTAGCAGACAGAAAATGCCTGTTGCACCCCTGTAACAATGAAAACAGAACAGCTCTGATTAAGGCCATACAATGCCAGGAAGAGGACTGGGCAACTATTCTGTTAGACCATGGTGCTGGTCCAAATGCAGTGGGCATCGACGGCAACACTGCTCTCCACTGTGCTGCCACTGGACAAAATACGGCTATAGTAGCACAGCTGCTTTCATACAAGGCAAATATGGAAGAAAGACACGAGGATGACCTCGGACCACTTTCACTTACTCTAAAGGAAAGCAAAGAGCAAATGGTGGAATTTTTATTAAATAGAGGCACAAAAGTCGATCAGATGGAAAGCAATGACCAACTAACTTAGAATGAAGAAGACCTAAAAAGTGTTCTGAAAGTAGCAATCTTGGTCTACAGGAATCTATCCAAGTATCAGGAAAAACAATTTCAAGAACAGCGAATGAGAGTTCTGGAGACTAAGGATCAGAACAGGCTGCACAAAACTCCAGCTTGTGGACGCTGTTTCTGGGCTTTCAGCAAACCTGGAATTAATCAACTCCTGGCCTACATCAGATGATGAAGACTTCAAGATGAAGTGCTCTCTTGTGAAATTGATTTTCCTTCTCTGAATTTTGTGTACCACTTACTCTTCAATTTTAGTAGGGGTCTGCCTATCATTCAATTTTAGTGGAGAGCAGTGTTGCCATCGATGCCCACTGCATTTGGACCAGCACCATGGTTTTTAAGGGAAAACTTGTCTTTTCTATTGTGTGATTCCTTTTATATGAAATTTCCAGAATAAGCGAATCCATAGAGACAGCAATCAGACAAGTGGCTGACAGTGACTGTGGTAGGGGGCATGGGGAGTGACCATTTCATGGGTATGTGGTTGCCTTTTGGTGTGATGAAATGTTTTGGGACTAGATAGAAGTGATCATCACACAACATTATAAATGTATCAAATGCTACTGGATTTTTCATTTTAAAATAGTTTTTATGTTTGGTGAACTTTACTCACTAAAAAAAAAAAGAATACTTCCATAACAACAATCAATCAATCCAATGACGATCATGGTACACATTTTAAAATAATCCAATGGGCTCATTCAAAACCTGCCTTCTGGTGAAAGGTTCCATTGCTGGTTTGAGACTTCCTTGTTTCTTGAGGTGGGCCTGTGTTGTTGCTGCTTTCCCTCTTGGGACTGCTTTCCCTGTGTCTTATGGATTTGGGGTTGTGTTCTTATTTTACTTGTCCTGAGGTATCTTTTTTTAAAAAAATGTTTTTATTGATTTTAGAGAGAGAGGAAGGAGAGGAAGAGAGAAAGAGAGAGAAACATCAATATGAGAGAGAAACATCGATTGGCTGCCTCCTGCACGCCTCCTACTGGGGATTGAGCCCACAACCTGGGCATGTGCCCTGACCCGGAATTGAACCGGATGGCACTCAACTAACTGAGCCACACCAGCCAGGGATCAAGGTATCTTTTGATTTCTTCCTTGGTCTCATTGTTAGCCCATTCACTGTTTGGTAGCGTGTTATTTAGCCTCCATGTGTTTATGTGTTTTTCAGGTGTGTTTTTTTTAAATTGATTTCTACTTTCATGCCATTGTGGCTGGGGGTGGGG
Organism: Myotis brandtii; assembly: GCF_000412655.1. NCBI lineage: Eukaryota > Metazoa > Chordata > Mammalia > Chiroptera > Vespertilionidae > Myotis > Myotis brandtii. The sequence continues at coordinate 2,003,458 of NW_005356905.1, read as the reverse complement.
TGGGAGGTGGGTGGAATGATTTAAATCTTTTTAAGTTCATTTAAGCTTGTTTTGTGGCTTAATATGTGGTCTGTCCTAGAGGGTGTTCCATGTGAGTTGAGGGGAACGTGTGCCCTGCAGTTTTGGGGTGTAATGCTCCGAAAATGTCAATTAAATTCATCTGGTAAAATGTGGGGAAAAAAAGAAAGAAAAAGAAGCAAAGGCCAATCACTGGACATGAAGCTTCAGACATTATCAATGACTAACACTGATGTTTGTTTGTTTCTGCGCCACCTTGCGCAACAGCATTTTTACAACCACAGATGGGATGGCTCCTCTTCACTTCGCAGGCATTTTCTCTGCCATGTGCTTTTGCTGACTTTCGGCATGTCTGCAAAATTAATAAATCAACTGGTTAGTGTGAAGGGGGAAGATCCAAGCTGCTTTCCAATCAACAGCTAAAACATCCTCCAAACTGAGGTTCAGTTACTCATAGTGAAATCAAGAAATAGATCTTAATTCAAATGGATTTGCCCTCTTCAGTTTTCTATGCACAAGTCCTTTTATTTAATGAGCTATTGGATTAACCTCAGACCAGTTAAAGTGCTGTGTTTAAAAATGAGGAGAGATAAGTCTCTGGGATCATTTATTCAACAAATGTTCCCTATGTGCCCGGCATGGCTGCTGACGTGAGGGATTTGGTGGTGAGTAGACAACGAGGTCTTTGTTCTCATGGAATGAATATTCCAAAGGAGAGAGACAAGAAAGGAACAAGTAGCAAACAAGGAGTGAGCAGACAGAAAAGTAAGTGCTAAGCAGAGAGTCAAAACAAGGGGGGGGTGACAGAAAGTAACTTCCTAACTACTTTATCTGAACACGTGCACACACAGACACACGTATTGGCAAGGCTCCTGACACACACAGACACACGTATTGGCAAGGCTCCTGACAGGAATCGGAAGCCAGCAATCTAACACCATTCTTACAAAGCTAATGTCTTCCTAGCAAATGGTAGGCTTTTGTAGATGTAAAGAATGTCCATGTTTGTATACTTTTCCCCCCTCAAATAGTCCAAAGGGCACGATCGTGGCAGTGAGGGTAGGGGTAGGATGGGGTGAATCTTCTTATTCATCCAGCCCTACTAAGGCCTTTGAGCCCAAAGTGTGGTCCACCCGGCATGTGGTCAGTGGAGACGGTGGGAGGAATGGCTAAGCTGCTTCTATCACTTACATGGGCACTAATTAACCGTCTTCTCAGAGAATGGTGGGGTCTGAAGGCTGCAAAAGACATGTGTTTTGAAGAAAGATAAGGATATTAGGAAATTGTAAATTTGGCAAGAGAAAAGCATCTCGGGGTGTGGCTCCCAGCTGTACCCAAAGGATCGGGCAGTTTTGTGTGCTGCCCTCATCTGGGTGGTCAATGACGTCAAGTTTAACTCGCTGTTCTATGCGGAATGTCTCATATCTATGGTACAGAAACCACAAATACGTTCAGAAACAGGGAAGTCACAAAAGAGTCCTTGCCACAGTCAACAGCCCACAAATAATTGGTGATATTCATTTAAGAATAAAGAAACTCAAGAAAAAGATACCTTCTTTCCCTAAAAAAAAATGCTCTTTAACAGACCAACTCATGGCCCTAATTCTATATATAAAAGAATCTTGATCATATTCATAAAGTAGCTCCTGGGCTCCCCTTAACAAATTCAGTTCAAGAAATATTTTGATGCACAGTGAGCTAAGATTCCACTATTGCTAACTGAATTCTAGTTCTTATGGCAGTTTTAAAATATGTATCTATGAGTGCATGTGCACACACACACACACACACACATGTATGCACACACAGAGTAAGGGTTTTTTTTCTGAGAAAGAAGAAAAGAACAGATAGGATATTGCTTTGGGAAATATTTAAAATTGGGTATTATTTTGAGAGATATATACAAGGTTGATAACAGATATACCATACAACCCAGCAATTCCACTTATGAGTACTTCCCCAAAGAAAATGAGAACACTAATTCAATGAACACCCATATGTTCACTGCATATTTACGACAGCCAAGATATGGAAGCAACCTAGGTGTCCATCAATAGATGAATGGATAAGGATGTGGTACATACACACACACACACACACACACACACACACCACAGAAATATTATGCAGCAATAAAAAAGAATAAAATCTTTCCATCTGTGACAACATGGATGGATCTAGAGCAGTGATGGCGAACCTATTACACGCGTGTCAGAGGTGACACGCGAACTCATTTTTTGGGTTGATTTTTCTTTGTTAAATGGCATTTAAATATATAAAATAAATATCAAAAATATAAATCTTTGTTTTACTATGGTTGCAAATATCCAAAAATTTCTATATGTGACACGGCACCAGAGTTAAGTTAGGGTTTTTCAAAATGCTGACACGCCGAGCTCAAAAGGTTCGCCATCACTGATAGAGGCTATTAGGCTAAGTGAAATAAGCCAGACAGAGAAATACAAATACCATATGGTTTCACTTATATGTAGAATCTAAAAACAAAACAAATAAATAAAACAAAAATAGATTCATAGAAACAGAGACCAAAGAGATGATTACCAAAAGGGATGGGTTAGGTGGATGGGGGAAAAGGGGGAGGGGAATATAGTCAACAATATTGTGATAAGTTTGCACAGTGACAAATGATTACTAGAGTTAGTGGAGTGATCACATTGTAAGGTATAAAAATGTCGAATCACTATATTGTACAGAAACTAATATAACCAATACTAGAGGCCCGGTGCACAAAAATTTGTGCACTGGCGGGGGGGGGGGGGGTGG
>NW_005356905.1:1996345-1999238 GCF_000412655.1 Myotis brandtii | reverse complement strand
CTTGACACAGGGGCAGTGAGGCCTCGCTGCTCCGCTAATCCCAGTGCTGGGAGGTCTTGCAGCTCCGCTGATACCGGGGCATGAGGCCTCGCAGCTCCGCTGATCCCAGTGCTGGGTGGCCTCGCGGCTCCACTTGACACCGGGGCAGTGAGGCCTCGCTGCTCAGCTGATCCCGGTGCTAGGAGGCCTCACTGCTCTGCTGATCCCGGTGCTGGGAGGCCTCGTGGCTCCACTTGACACAGGGGCAGTGAGGCCTCGCTGCTCCGCTAATCCCAGTGCTGGGAGGTCTTGCAGCTCCGCTGATACCGGGGCATGAGGCCTCGCAGCTCCGCTGATCCCGGGATCGGGAGACCCCGCGGCTCCGCTGATCCCGGTGCTGGGAGGCATATTACCCTTTTACTATATAGGATAGAGGCCTGGTGCACGGGGGGGGGCGGGGGGGCTGGTTTGCTCTGAAGGGTGTCCTGGATCAGGGTGGGAGTCCCGCTTGGGTGCCTGGCCAGCCTGGATGAGGGGATGATGGCTGTTTGCAGCTGGTCACACGCCCTTCAGGGTGGGGGTCCCCACTGGGGTGCCTGGCCAGTCTGGGTGAGGGGCTGAGGGCCGTTTTCAGGCTGGCGGGTGACTGAAGCTCCCAACCTCTCTTTTTCTTTTTTTTTTTTTTTTTGGGTTTTATTTACCTTCTATGGCTGTCACTGGAACTGAGAGCCGGCTTTAGCTCTGAGGCTCGGCTCCAGCTCTGAGACCTCGGCTGCTGAAAGCAGGGATCTGGTTTGTTTGGCTTCTATAATTGAAACACTGTTGCAACTCCAGCTCGGCTGGCTGGCTGAAAGCATGGGGTTTGTTTAGCTTCTATAATTGCAACATTGTTTCTTAGAGTGCAGCTCAGAGCCCAGCAGCGGCAGGCAGGGAACCTTGGCTTCCTCCTTCACTGGAGCAAGCAAGCCTCCTGTTCGCTTCAGCTGCCTGGCTGCCGGCTGCCATCTTGGTTGGCAGTTAATTTGCATATCGCCCTGAGTAGCCAATGGGAAGGGTGTTGGACGTATGGTTAATTACCATGTTTGTCTATTATTAGATAGGATAAGATTGTATAACAACTATGCTTAATAATAAGTTTTAAAAATGGTGTATTTCATTAACATTTCAAACAAAGGAGGGAAAAGAGTTTCAGTCCATACAATTAAAAGGTACTCATCAGTTATTTATAGGAAAGCCCTAAAGGACTCCTTTTTATCAACAATCGTTATTGAGGACCTACTATGTACCTGGCAGTCCTTGTCCTCAGCTATGGGGACACAGCAATGAATGAGAATGGCACCGTCTCTGCTTTCAGGGGGTTTACAGTCAGGCAGGGACAGACAGCAGACGATGTAGCACGGATGATTAGGCTCCACATGGGAGTGTCCTACCCCAGTCTCAGGGAGCCAGGGAGCACGTCGCCAAAGAGGCTTCATACAAACCAGTGGTCCTCATTCGGCTGTGCACTGAAATCATCTGGGGAGCTCTAAAACCTCCTAATGCCCAGGCCACGCCACATGATAATTAAATCAGGATCGCTGGGGGTCAGACCCAGGCATCCACACTTTATAACGGTCCCTGGGGTTCCAGTGTGCAGCCAAATCTGAAAGCCCCACAGCCAAGCTCTTCGCCAGTTCAGACCTGGCTGCAAAGCTCTGGGACTGCTACGGTGAGGGACGTTTAAGTACCCTCCTTTTCCCCCATAAGCAAAGTAAAAATCCACCAGTCAGGAATGGACGTAAAAACTTCTCCCTACTGACTCCAATTTAAAGGATGCCTCCAACACCTTTAAATTAGCGACTGCTCTTCTTTTAACCCCCTGGTTTTGCCTTCCCTGCTTCCCAGGATCACACCATCTGAAAGTAGACACGAAACACCACACTGCAATCCCAATAACTTAACCCTTTGAGAGAAGGGGAGTCTCTCAATGTCCTCCTTGCAACGAGTGAGGTCAATGCTGCTTTGAGGGGCAGAGAAAAGCCTCTGCTCCCACAGGCAGATCATACATTTATCAAAGACTTCACATATTTTTCAAAGATGCAGGTCCCGGGTGTATATTTCAATAGTGGTTTCCCATAATCTTAATACATGCATACAAATTTCGTAGATTGACAAAAAGGGCTGTATTTTATAGCTATTGGTGCAGTGCCTGAATACATCTGTAGATGGCAATAATATTATTGAGTGTTATTGCAATTTGAGTGTTATTTCAGATGCAGGCAAATATGCTAAGAAGGTACGGGAAGACCTTCTGGTTTTTTGGGTTTTTGTTTTTGTCTTTTTGTTAGGGATGAGGCAGTATAATATTCAAAGCATACAAAACAGCATGCTGCCCCTGGATAGGTCTTTAAAAAAAAAAGCCTAAACAGAGTTACATGGCATTTACTTTGCCACCCAAACTATCTTTATAACATTTGCATTTAGAAAAATATTTTCCCCAGCATTCCACACCGAGAAGGGGTCCTCAGGAGCAATTTCACCACATACGTTTTCAAGCTCCTTTAGGATGGTGGTGGGTCACGCGGCCAATGCCTGATGTTATTGTGACAAGCAGTGTTCTTTCTTTCCTTGGAGAGCCTTCTGCTCTCTGAATACCATTTCTGGGATTAATAGTAACCGTTGCCTCCTGGTTTAAAGACTTCAGATAAACTGTCTATATAAAGGTGCCTAAGTAAATGTGAGATACCAGGAGTGCTCGCAGTATTTTGGGTACTTCCTACACTTACGGTGACAAGCTTTTCTACAAGGAAAACTAACAAATGCAAGACCTTGGCCAGCATTAGCCTTGTTTCCTTGTCCCCTGGGGAAAGAGGCACTCTTTACTGCTTCACAGAGAGGCACTTGGAGCCAGGTCCGGCTAGAGACTCAAGTCCCG